>NC_086239.1:24841875-25147500 GCF_036321145.2 Pelmatolapia mariae
AAGAATGAAGGCTAAGGCAATAATCCTTGGCACTTGGTATAACAAGATACACTTTTATTTCTGTAATTTACACTAAATTTAGTCTATAAGCCTATTAAAGCATTTATGTGTGAGTTTTTCTTTTAATCTTGTTTTTTTGTTTTTTTTTATATTTATGGATAGATATTCTTTGCCGTAATTGAGGATCTAGATGAAAAATCTGTTGCTGACAAGTATACATATACTAGAAATAATATTCTGTGCTAGCATTTTGCTGATTTATAGAAGAAACCAACACTGAGGCAATGATAAACAGCACCGTGTAGCAACAATGGAGCTAGTTTAGCAAGCTGCTGCAGGTATTACTCATTTCTGGAGAAGACTTCATGAATACATACAGAGCATGACCAAAAAGACATTTGTGAGCCATATTAAGGGAATAGGGACAGAGAACTCAAAGGTTAGTGCAGTGGTTCCCAAACTTTTTTTTGCTGGGCCCCCCTTTGTTTTACAAGAAAAATGTTAGCGGCCCCCCGCCGCGCGCGCAGCACAAACACATCCTCCAACCACACGCACCCATATTTTGCTCCATTGCGGTTTATTTCACACCTCAAACATTTAGTAAACAATTAAGCAAATACAAGTAATCTGCAATAAATTACAGGTAGTAAGAAAATAAACTACTAACTCCTTTACCCTACGTCCGCACCTACACGGGTATTTTTTGACAACGTTCACACGTAAACGGCGTTTCGAATCACCGAAAGTGGAGATTTTTTAAAACTCCTTTTTTGCGTTTACGTGTGGACGAGGAATACAGAGTTCGTCAGGCAACGTCAAAGGTATGTGCCTTTTTTCACGTCATGCTGTGCGCCACGTTATTGTTTACATGAGATGAATTGCAGAATGGCAGATAGTCAGATTAACAGTGTTTTGTCTCTATCTTCAGGTTTTACACGCTTACATATACACACGCAGTTACTGTCCCTCCACTTAGAAAGGCAGAGGCGTCACACATGTAGTTGTTTTTTTCCTGTGTAATAATATTCAACATTGCTATCAATACATTTTTCAAAAAATGCCACTCTGTGCAAAATGGGTTTAAAAACATAAACAACTGTGTGACAATGTTTGTCCGGGATTCAGACAGGGGGAACAAATCGTGGCAGGATCAGCCTGATATTATTTGTATCCCACTGTAACTTTACTGTATAAAGAGCTAACATCTCCAAAATGTCAGGAGTAGTTAGTCATTACAACAAGTGTTTGTGAACTAAAAATCAAGAATGTGGGATACTGTTTGTCCGTGATTTGGAGAGCCCAGCCCTTGCTCCCGACGAAGGGAAAACCAATTAAGCAGGGGAGACCTACCTCGGCACTTGTGCAGGTGAAGCCAAAGGGAAGATATGCTTCATCATATTTTCTAGTCTTTGGCTTAGAATGAAGTTGGTTTGGAAACATATTCAGCGATGCTTCATCTCCTGCTTTGCGTTTCTGTAGGCGCCCCGTGCTAGCAGTGTCCAAGCGTTGTTTTTTTTTCCCCTTTTCATACCGCGCCCCCCCTGCAATGGCTCTGCGCCCCCCCCCCCCCCCTAGGGGGCGGGTCCCACACTTTGGGAAGGTCTGGGTTAGTGGCACTTGTACTTTTTGACCTCAACATTTCTCAAACTTATATATTTGAGCCATGATTTAGATTTCGGAAACACTCCTACAAAACCCTGCGTGTGAACACATCTCACCATGATGCTTAAATCAACACAACCTGTCTGATTCAAGATGACATTTAAATTCTTCGTTGATTTAAATTCATCAGAAATGTCTTCAGGTCTTCAGTACTTATTGGTGGGGTGCAAAGACCAGAAAGAAACACTCCTTTTCTTCCTTTCCTCAGTAATCCTAGCTGCTTTTCTAGAAACAGTTGCCTTCTAGCATGACTTTAACGCTCTCTGTCAGAGTTGTCATTTTCACTCGCACCACTTTAACCTTACTTCTGCTTGTTGTACCTCTGCTGCTCCAAATCGTTTTGAAGCATGCTCTGCTCAGACAAGCACAAGCCCACACAGAAAGACTGAGATAATGCTCTTGCCTTATCAATCACAACATTTAGAAAGAAAAACTTGGCATCTAAGATCAGCCAGACATAGCTTATCCCTAAAATGTTTGTTTTTTACACCCCCCTTAAGAATTTATCGCTAACTCCTTATACTCTACTGATTTTTACTAGTTCTCCGTTTATAAAAAGATTATTTGGGATTTTTTCTTCCAGTTGGACGAGAGTGTCTGTGTGGTGAAGTCGCTATTTTTTCTTTTAACCAGACAGTCTGAGGAAGTATACAGCTCTTTAAACAATACAACAGGATAGGCTGCTGCACTTCCTCAATATAACATGATGAGGAAGACCCACATGGGGCCTCTATGACAAATACAGTCATGGAAACATAAAATACACTCATGATGATGCAGATTTTACTTTGAATTTACTTAATAAACACTGTGCTGGTGATGTTTCTTGTGGTGACATTAACATGGTTCTGGATTCATGTTGGTAATTTCGCAATGTTGCATAAACAAGTGACTAACAGCAAGAAAGAATACCATGACTATTATACACACTTTTTGAAATTTGTAAATACAGCAGAGATGACAGTGATTCAATTATCTGACCTGTGACTTACTCAAGGTTAAAGATTTAGTCTCCTCTGCAGTATTGTGCAAAAGTCTTCTGCTAGGAAAATGAGAAAGAGGTGCAACGGTTTGTTGACAAGTGCAAACATTCGTGGGAATACAGTGTATAATAGTTTGTACAGTTCTAACCAGCATAAAAGTCAATATTTGGTATGACCATCTTTATTATTCAGCACAGCCTGATTTCTCTTAGGCAGCTTTCTTCTTATATCTTTAGGTAGTCTTCAGGAATATTTCTCCAGGCTTTTTCAAGGACATTCAAAGCTCTTCTTTAGATGTGGGCAACTTTTTGTTCTGTCCTCTGTCAAGATGGTCCCACACTGCTTCAATAATGTAAAGCTCCAGGGAGGCCAATCCATGAGTGATAGTGTTCCACTGAGTGTTTTCTATCCAAGTATGCTGATGCTACATTGACAGCATGTTTGGGATCATTGTCATACCGAAAAATGAAGCTGTTGTCAATCAGATGTTTCCAGAGGTTGTGTCAAAATATGTCGGCACTTTTCTGTATTCATGATTCTGTCAGTTTTGACAAGATCGTCAACACGACTGGCTGCAGCCCTAAACCATGACAGCACCTCCACTGTGTTTCACAGATGACTGCAGACACTCACATCTCTCCTGACCTCCTCTATACGTTGACAGTGATACAGTATTAATCAGTCATTTTATATTTGGATTCATGACTCCATTAGATCAGTTTGTGTGTATTTGGCATACCTCAGCCTTTTCTCCAAATATACATTTGAAAGGTTTTGAGAAGACGGAAGACAATCTGGTAAAAAAAAAGAAAAAAAAGAATTGAGGGCTGGCTAAAAAATGTTGCACAGCACTATATGTGTTTAAAACACAGCAGTACACAACAATACTGACAACTGGCTGCAGGAGCAAGCTTTGCAAAATTCTGTAGGAACCATTTTTTTCTTTTTGTGTATTATTGTGAAGGGGACACTTTTAATCCTGAGCATGTTATTATTTCAACACCACCTCAGTCAAACAGCAGCAGGCCCACTCTTACGGATGATTCACAGGTTATGGAGAAAGTGTAGACACGTGTTTTGGCGGACTACAAGCATACAGAGTGTAGCATGTGATCAGTGCAGGCTATAAATAACTTGAACTCGGTTTACACTTAATAGGTTTCCCAGTGTGTGGAATGATGGTCGACCTTCTGAAGTCTCCTCAGAGTACACTTCAGTTTTAAGAGCTGTGATGAGCAGTAAGCGCGACAATCGCGCCCCTTGTTGGTCAAATACATTAAGTACTGGCAAGCTGAATGCGCCACACATTACGCCCTAATCAGTAAGCACATAAAATTTGGCATGTGCTTAGAAGATTTCGTGAGCGGTTAAACTGTGAGTCACGTTTTTGAAGTTGAAAGTGGAGCATTTTGTTTAATGCGTTTGTATAAGGAGAGAAAAAATAGAAAACTTATTTCACTGACAGTATTGCGCAACGCAAAAAGCAGCGATGCATGATTTAACCACAACCACGGGTTGCAAAACACATTTTATTTGAGTGGGAATGAAAAACTATAAATCCTTCAGGGTGCTTTATTTACTCGGTATTTTTAGAAGCCTTAGCAAATGCCATTGCAAAACAACAAAACGGCGGGGACATTCTATGAATTCCACTGCTAGAAGAAGCTTAAAACGTCATGGGTTTATTATGGAGCAAGAATTTGGGGGTAAACACCGGTGGTTTTACAAACGGGGGGGAGGGGGTATATTTTCCCGTAATTTCCAGCTGTCTCCAACAGCTTTGACAACTACCTTTGCACTCATCCGTGCTGTGCAAATGATTTTCATTGACTGTTTATCACAGATCATCACGACTGAGAAGGCCTGTTGCAGTTGCATCACAGAACACACGATGGCGCACAGCAGCAACAGGTAAATGTTGTTTATATGCTTTCTGTGGCCACATTCCGTACTCCACTCTTTAGAGGTAATAATGCGCTTTAAGTATTTAGATTTGTTTTTGTTCCCTTTCACGTCACGCAACAACATCTTTTGACTGTCCCCGAATGTACTCTTAAGCTTAAAAAGCGTCAAAACTTTTCATTCGTTAATGAAGTTAGACTCATTATTTCCAAAAAGCAGGAGTTCCAAACATACAAATTAAATTCCTTTAAAAAGAGAGAGCAATAGAGAGGAAAATACTGCTGTCAAACGTGTTTGCTCCACTTTTCATATTGAGCTTGCTGAATAAAAACTTTTAAAATCTAACAACGCTTTATTATTTGATTCATATAAAGTGTTTCCTGCTACTTTACTGTCAGAATGTTTTCACGTTTACGATCAAATCGCACTGTCTGTCTTTCATGGAAGTCTCTGCTGATCCGTAGTATGAATCGTTACTCTAGCAGGTGAATTCCTGTGAACTTGGGAGTGCCATTTTTTTCTTACTGTTCTGGTTAGCTCCCTTCCCTACCCCTCCTCTCAGTCATAGAAACTCCCCAGCGCGCACAGAAGCGCTTCAGACGCGTTCAGTGCCCCGCACGCGAGTTTCTTCTCGGTCAGTAACTTTCGTAACTCCGGTTTCACAAACCTTAATTTGTTGATTCAGCGCTGAAAGCACGTTAATTTTATCCGTTTCGCTAAAGAGGGCTGCCACTCGAGAGGGCAGGGAGGATGAACGGATTCTGCATTGGATCGACTGATTAAAGGTAAGTTGGAGACACTAATTACCGTAACCTGTGGAAAAAAAAACTTTTATAATCTCGCTGAAATTATATTATCTTTATAGCTATACGCATTTTTGCAGACAGAAAAACAGAGTTAAAAAAAGAAAATTGTGAATTCAGATTCTGAGAAGATAAAAACAAATGTGGTCTGTAAAGGCGCTGCTGCTGCTTAACATTGTTGCCCTTTTATAGTAGTTTAATTGCAACATTGTCTTGTAATTGGGGCATTTCACCTCAGTGAACATTTACAAAAGGGCTGTTTCTCTCCTCACTGGCTTGCTTATGTGTGTTCTTTAAGTTTAGCTGCCAGTATCAGCACTAAATCCCTGTTAATGATTAAACTCTGGGAATTTGGACACCACACTGAGTTCTTTGATATTGATTGGTATCTCTCTCTTGTTTGTTTTCAGGGTTTTTTTTTCCTCCCGACACCGTGAGCCACAGGTTTGGACACAGATAGGGAAGAAGAGACACTCGCATTTCAACCATGGATTATGGCAATGATGTAGATTTGTCCAATAACAATATCATGCCTTTGTGGAAACGCCGCACTGATAACAGTAAAAGGCCCCAGGACTTAAGCAATCCTAAACCACGGCCCCACAGTTGCCACATAAATGGGGTCATGAAGACAAACTTCACTGAGGAGGACAACAAATGTTCCTTTACCTTGAGCCAGCCTGCTGAGAGACT
Organism: Pelmatolapia mariae; assembly: GCF_036321145.2. NCBI lineage: Eukaryota > Metazoa > Chordata > Actinopteri > Cichliformes > Cichlidae > Pelmatolapia > Pelmatolapia mariae. The sequence goes on from NC_086239.1 coordinate 24,847,919, forward strand.
TGTGGTCACACCCCAGTGTGTTGACAATAACACAGCGGTGTTAAAGCATGTTTTACATAAACCCTCAAAGAAAAACAGAGTGGTTCGAAGCATCAGCATCAGCCACCTCTCCAATGGACGCTTGTTGTCCAAATTTAGGTCTGAGGATAACAAATCCGCTTCACTGGACAATAGGGTATATAATAGGAACTCTGACGGGGTGAAAGCAAGTAATGGGGAGATGATATGGCCTGAAAAGCATCTCTGGGATTCACAGACATGCATGTCCACTCCGTTAAGTCAGAGTTCTCAGAAGGGCCAGATCGCATTTCAGAAGAATTCACCTTCAACAGAAAATACTCCTCTTAATGGTTCCTCACCTGTCTTTTCACCAGACACTCCTAACAACAACTACAACCAACCTGAACTGTCCTCCCTTTCATCCACATGCAGCTCATCTCCTCCAACCCATCGCATGCTCACCCCCTCCTACAGCTCCACCTCCAGCATCCCCTCCCTCAACTCCTTAACCTCCTCAGACCCCCCAACCCCTCGATCTCCATCGCCAGAAGACAGAGGGCAGGCACTGCTCAGTCAGTCCCAGTCATCCTCACCTATATCCCCACAGGACACCAGGCATACCTCTTCATCTTCTTCCATGTCCTCCACATCACCCTCACCGTCACTCTCCCCATCCATCTGTCCCTATAACAGCATTGTCCTAAGCACCCACAGCGCCGCTGCTCTCAAGATGGGCACCCAGCAGCTTATTCCCAAGGGCTTAGCATCCGATATTCGGCAAAGCAAGGCACCTTCCCCTGGGACACAAGCTCAAGGATCGGCAGGGCTGCTGGGATTGGATCATTCCAAGCGTTCCTTGAAAGCCCTGAGCATGGTGGAAACTGGAAGCTACTTTTCTACAGGAGGCCACAATGAGGGGGAAGATGGTGAAAGTGAGAGCCCAGGGGCTCTTAGAAGAGGCTTGAGGAGTACATCGTACAGGAGAGCAGTTGTGAGTGGAGTAGACTCAGAAGTATCAACAGCAGATCCCAAAGGACATCGGCTGTCCCAGCCTGTCATCAGAGGGCTAGGCAGGGATAAATTAGATTCAGTAGTTAGCCCAACAAGTCCTGGCTCTATCAGTCTGCCAAGTGTTGCAACCAACAAGCCTGACAGCCCCATGACACCCAAAGATGTCAGCACCAAGAATTCAAAGCCTAGCCTTGGAACGGAAAAGACTAAAAGCAATGGGAAAAACAAGGTGAGTAAATCAGTTTCAAAGAAGAGAGTGGGTTCAAATTGTACGTGTTAAGAAATCACACATATTTAACACATTTGTCATTCACTTATAGGGGAGTAGGAGAAATTTAAATATTCTAATCAGTGTCTTAATATCTAAAAATTAATTTTAATTGTGTTGTTTTTTCAGAAGACAGTTGAAAAAACATCAAGCTTTATATATAATATAATTAATATAATGAATTATTGTGTATTTTAGTATATTCAGGTGACTTCAGAGAACAAGCTGTAGAGAAGTGCCATAAGTGATCAATTTTAGAAAAGCAAGCCTTTAGCAAATGATAGTTGTCAATGAATACTCTGTGAACTTTTGGCATTACTTTTCCCCCCTGTTCTGTAGCACATTAAGATTTCTCAACTCGACAACAATCCCTCTGATGGTTTTATATTTAATTGTGCACAAAGATTGCTTCATGGTGGACTTTTGTTATCCGGGGGGGGGGGGGAGCTCAAATTGGAAAATTACAACACAACCAGTAAAAGTACAGTGGAACAAGTTTGGTGGCAACAGCTGCAGAAGTTAGAACAAGGCCATACAAAGAAACAATTAATGTGGTTGCTGGAAGACATGACGCAACGTGACACTGTGCCCACACATACACTTAAAAACACTGAGGCTCTGTAATTAGACAGGGGTCACTGAAGGAGGCAACTTGAAAAATGGTACGGACAGGTAGTGAACAGGTGAAACAAGTTTCTTTCTTTAATGGTTTGCATGTGTCCCTACTTGGTTTTTCAGAGTTCATTAAACCCATTATGCTGTTTTTTTCTGTTTCAGAGTCCAGATAAGAAGAAGGTTTTGACCAGTCAGCTGACTTTTGACAGCGAGGGTGAGAAATTCTATTTGCGTTTCTGTGTTATATTTTTGCTATAAAAGATCAGAATAAAAAAAAACCCTTACACTTTTACAACTGTGATTTTGCAGAGGAAGAGCTTTACCAGAACTACAAGGAGAATGCATTACATAATGACTCAGATGAGGATCCCGATTCCAGGGAACCCAAACCCGATAACAACATTGTAGTGCAGTACAGGCCCATACGTACCTCCTGGAGCCAGCTTAGTGTGGTAAGACATAACACACACAGACACAGTAGTAGTCTCTGTTCTTCCTCTTATATTTTAAACTCTTTCTGCATCTTGGAGTGTGGTTGTGTAGTTTTGGAATGCTAGTGCTCCAAAGAATGCTGTCATATCCAGTTTGGCCACCATCTGTACCCATCCTCCCACTGTTTTCTGCTTTCCTTTGCCCCTCACTCTGTTTATCAGGGAGTACAGGAGCAGTTTGTCAAGGGCTTGTGCAGGCTGGGAGTCAGACAGTCAGCCAGGCCCACAGGAAGTCTTGGAAGCACTGCTGGGATTAATGCCAATGTGTTGGCAAACTCTGTACGCTCGTCAGACTGCAAATATGCCTAAAATGTTGCCTCTGGGGAGAGTTGTGGTGGCTTTGCATTACATAATGTAGTTAGGGATTGGAATTGAGGGGCAGAGGAATATAAAGGAAGGGGAATTGGCTAATTTAGTTTTCTACTAATGCATCACCATCTGTTTGTTTACTGTAGAAGATGGAAAGTGTGGGAGCAAAAGCAGGCCATAGCCCAGATTGAGGAATTGAGGATTGTACTGTCTGCACACGGTCTCTAATAAGTAGGAGATTGGACTGAAGGCTGAAAACATTGTAGAGAGACTTTTTGTTTTGTTTATATTTATGTCAGGCAGACACTAAAGTGAACTGGGCACAGACTGCCCAGGATTCTGCCAAAGTAAGCTTTCTTTCTATCACAGCTGCTTTACAGCTGTTCGTCTTTGTGAATGCGTTAGAGCCTTCAGCCTGTGATCTAGTTCTGAAGAATTTTCTTCACCCTACAAATTCAGGAATACTCGTGTGATTGGTCACTGTCCTGGTGTGATGGGAATTTTTTTTTCCAGTGGAGCCGAGAACTGAATGTACAAGTTGTCATCTTGTGACTCTTGCTTAATCCTAACTCTGAGCTCCACCCTTCTATTATCAGTCTCTCATCTTTTTGATGAGATGTCACATCCCAGAATTATCATGGTTCTAAGAATTACCATTCACGCTTTCAGAAGGTGCGGCTGTTTTGGAGCTAACTTGCGCAATTGTTTCTAAATTACCTGAAGGCAAACTAATCAAGTAAAAAAAAGGAATTAATAGTTGCCATTTTATAATGACACCTGATTAATTATGCTCAATTTCAACCAGAGAAGGACGATGCTCAATTGGATAAAACCTCTTTGCTCATACAGGGCAATGGAAAAATGAGCTGCCAGGAAAGTAGGAGCAATATCTAGTAACACTGATGGCTGTATGTGTGAAAGAAATCAAATAGTGTGTGTTTGACCTGCTTCAGGTTTATTTGTTCTCAGTGTTTGGAGAGAGCTGCGGGGCAGATACTCCTGCAGGAGTATCTCTTCCTTATTGCTTTGCACAAAAATGGGTTGAGGAGCTAGTGCAAGTAAGGGAAACTATCTTCGGGATTTCTCGTTGCTTACATGTATCGGTAAAGTACAATGTGGTTGAGCCCCAGGTCATATTGATTAAATCTGGTGTAACGAAAGAAGGTGTTTATTACTCAGCCTCGTACTCAGTTTGACAAAGCCACAGGCTGATTAATTCAATAGCACTCCGCACCCAGTGCCTTTCAAAACGTTGCTTTGTTTCATTCTCATTCAAACATCTTTCGACCAAAGCTCTCCAGCCACATACCAATGCAGTTTCCTTTCAGCTATATTCCACTTTCAAAATGAGCAGAAGTGGTCCCTGTTTAATCTTAGTGTTTGGATCCAACAAATTTCTATACTCCTGTGGTGTTTCTTGCAAAGACTGCCTTTCTTTGTGCCCCTTAGATATGAAAAAAAAAGCAACAGCCTACACCTGTGCTGTGATTGCATGTAGTTAAACAAGTGTCTATCAAAAATGATGCAAGAAATTTTTCTGACTTATTGTTCTGTTTAGGTTAAGAAAAGTGGCCTGTGTGAGCAGATAAGTCAAGAAGAACGCAAAAGACAAGAGGTAGGAGTCGTTCTTTCTAGCTCATTTTAAGTTATTTTTTCTGATTCATACTTTAAGTACTTAGATGTTTAATTAGTTTAAACGCATACCTCATATGATTGAAATCCAGGGTCATCGTTACCAGGACCTAGTAGGATGACTGAATCCAATATCTTACTTTTATGTTTCCTCTCGGTTGATGTGTCTCTTGCTCCTCCTTAGGCCATTTTTGAGGTGATCTCGTCGGAGCACTCCTATCTCCACAGTCTAGAGATCCTGATCCGCATGTTCAAGGATTCTCCAGAGCTCAGGGAGACCATGACCAAGACTGAACACCATCACCTGTTCTCCAATATCACTGATGTCTGTGAGGCTAGCAAAAAGTGAGTGTTGCTGTTTTGTAAGTACATTTGTTATCAGATGAGCACCTTTATTCGTCTTCATATTTGGTACTCATGCTGTTGGTTTAAAAAATTTGTTGGTTTAGAGCAGGAGTATCAAACATAAGATCCAGGGGCCAGAATTGGCCCGGGAAAGACTTCTGTCTGGCACACTGAATGGCTTTGGAAAAGTGAAGGAGGACATAGATTTTAGACTTTAAATTGTTTTACAGATGGCCTACTGATAAAGACCCCCCCTTCCCCCATAGTAATTTATACTACACTAAAGTAATTTATTAATAGCAGGGTTCGTACGGGTGCTTGAAATCCTTGGAAATGCTTGAATTCTAATGTCGTCTTTTCAAGGTTTGAAAAGTGCTTGAATTTCAGATGTGGTGCTTAAAAGTGCTTGAAAATGTAACTGTATTTCATTCACAATAAATAGCTATCTGATTGAATTGTTTTCTTATCAGATAGAGAAATAAAATGAGACGCAAAAGCAAAATTTCCCCGCCTGGGCTGCCTTGCGTCTGTTTCAATATGTGACCCCGCCCCTCCCTCGGACAGTCGGGGATGAGTGCGCTAACATACCTGTAGGTTGCTGTTTTAATGAGTGTTTGATGGAAAACAACAATGGCGGAGTTTGCGTTCTCCAGTCACATGATAGGTGAGTCCTAGTAAATAATTTTCCAGTACGCGTACGTTACACATGCTATGTTTTTAAATTATGGTTATTATTTTGCTAGCTATCAAACTCTCTGGAGAAATGATTGAAATGCACTGAGTGTGATGCAGTATGGCAGCGCTATTACGGAATATGCTGTGAACTCAGCTAACATTACTTAGCAGTAATATGAGTTAATTTACTCAAGTGAAAGCTTTAAACATTAACCGATACATAACTAGGTAACTTAAGGCTTTCTGATTAACCCGCTGGGGTCAACGGACCCAGAGTCTCCATTTCAACTTGGGTCGAACGTGCGGACTTCAAGATATATACCAGTTTTTAAATTGTGTTGATAGGTCAGTAAAACCGATGTTTTTTTTTGGTTTTTTTTGGGGGGGGGGTTCTGAATAAAACAGTGGCGTTTACTCCGGGAAGAAACGGTAAAAACGGCGTTTTTTATGGAGAGCGCTAGCAAACACGCTTTGCTTGTGAGTGAAAAAAGAAAAAACACTCCTTCCCTATTGGTGGAAAAATGTACCATGTCGACCAATCAAAAATGATACGGCAACATGTGGTATTTGGTTGTTGGGAAGAGAGAGAGAGCGAGTGAGCGAAAAAGAGAGAGAGAGTTTTGATACGTGAGAGATTTGTGATGTTTATCATGTTTGGAGTCTCAAGTTAGTGTGTTGTCTTGTGTAGTTAGTGTGTAGTGTAGTCGTTTTGTTTTGTGTGTCAGTTCTACTAGTGAACTTCACAGTTGCTGCAACTGTGTGCTGGAAAAGCTTAAAAAGGGACCTTGAAAGTGCTTGAATTTGACCCTGAAAAAGCGTACGAACCCTGTAATAGATAAACAATTAAATACCATAAAAGTTCCAGTTTTTTCACCTCTATCTACTATAGAATATGTATATTTTTCTACTACTACTTGCTTGCTCATAGGGCGTCATGTGGTTGTTGGGTTTTCTCTGAATCTATTATTGTACGATCTACCTTACAATATAAAGCGCCTTGAGGCGACTGTTGTTGTGATTTGGCGCTGTATAAATAAAATTGAATTGAACTGATTTACTATTGGTCCACAGTAAAATAATGATAATAATAAAATTAATTATTATTATTAATAAAATAATAATTCACCAAAATCTTCAGTTTTGTGATTACAGGTGAGCTATCAGAAGTTCCTCTGTAATTTTACCGATTTATTTATTCTTGCTGACAGATTTTTCATTTAGTACAGCAGCATTTCTTTATCATGTTAAAAAAAACTGAGACTTATTCATGCAATTGCACTTGCTTTTCCTACGTTAAGTATCTGAGAGATTTTCAATGTGTTGTTAAATGTTTTTACATTAATACAAAGGGGGGTTTCACTGGTCCGGCCCCCTTAAGATCAAAGTAGGCTGCATGTGGCCCACAATTTAACATGAGTTTGGCATCACTGGTTTAGGGGAATTGGTTGGTTGTTTACTTTTTAGGCTTCAGGTGTCTTTCATCACCTTGGTTTTGCCTAATTAGCTGGATAATTTGGCATACTTAACTATCCAGTGTATGCTAATACAGGCTTTCAGCTACTCTCCTCCCTTCAGTAAGGGTTGTTTTCATTGTCAAAGGATTTGTGTTTACGCTGCACTGAGCTCTTTTCTGGATGCGAGTGTAAGTGAAGTCACATGCTGATTGACGAAAAGCAGACATGGAGAAGAAGCAAGGGGCAAATTGAGTGAAACGACAAGGAACAAAGAAGTCTTCCTCATAATTATGGTTGCATTGTTAAAGTGAACATTCCTCACTGATTGAAAGCACTGAAACAGGCAGCATGTCTGGGGGGGTTTTATGCGTCTATGAAAAATTGCTGCTATGGATCCTCTGAGGTTACCTGTCCATCATGACTTTATAGTTCACTTTTTAATAACAATCCTGGCCACGTAGCATGACCTTCCAAAAATCGTATAAAGTGATGGAAACAATCATGCATGAGAGGCCATGAAAGCTGAGACTGATGAAAACTGTGATGGCTCAGCAATTACTCTGGTGGATCGGACTCCATTATTTCTACGAATGATTGGCAGAGCAGTTTCTGGCCGCCAGTTGCTCTTCCTCAAGTTTATCTCCGAGGACACTTTTAGATATGACATCATTTCTTAGACGCTTTCCATGATATCAATATGACAAAGGTTGAACGTTCAGCTGCAGTTCAGTCTGTTAATATTATCACATCAGTGTTTCTATATGATGGTAAAATTCTCTCAAATCACTGTTCACTTTTAGTGCAGTCCTGTTTCTTCCTTCACCTGTTTTAGAAACATGTGATTTCACTTTGGTTAAGACCACATTTGGCACAAGATGTACAATGCTTTTAAGTAAATCACTTCAAAATCAAGAATATCTTGAATATGATAATCCTGATGTTTTTCAAGTGTGACTCTTTAATCAGATTTGCATTAAAATCTCAGATTAAAAAAGAATCTGAGCATTAAATGAGATTATGCTGTCATTTTCCAGTCTCCTAGGGTGCTCGCTGATTTGGGGCTAAAATGCAAAAACAACCAAATTATCTTAATACTGCTCAGTGAGATGTGTGTGCACATATGCATAGAAACCACCAGTTATTCATGACATTTGATGAAGATTACAACTTTACATGGAAGATTTCACCCCTGGTATATAGTACACATATACCTGGTGTAGCTCCAGTAAGCATACGTCCTCCTCAATATTTTTACATCATACTGTAAATATGTTTGAATTTCTTAAGAATCATCTTACACACAGGCCGCACACAGTAATGAGAAACTACCCTTGATACTTGGGAAGGCAGATCTTAAGATACACTGAGCCCTGTAGCACTGGTTAAACCAGATGCTTTACTAGGAACAGCTTTGAGGTTATTATTTTAAAACATACCTGAATATCAATCTATTTTCAGCCTTCTGTGTAGTCTGTGTGTGATGGCGAGTAGGAGGGCTGTTGCGTATTTTATATGCAGATGTGTTACTGATTATATTTGACTGGTGTTCTCGGGCTATTACATGCTTTAGTCCCACCACATTTCATAAATCGGACAGTATTCCTAATGCAGCATCTGTGACAGTGTGTATAAAATGAGGAATTCTTCTGCACATGGAGGTAGACCAGATTTCATTTCACTTGACTTCACTCATAATCCTCGATTAGAGGTCTAAGTTTGAATAATTTAATTATTTTACACTGTTGATTTGACTCATTTACCGTGACCTCTATCCTCCTGAGGACATCCATCAGGAGATGTTTTGCCTCAAGAGAATGAACAGCCTTGACCTGTAAATGTCCCAAATACATAGTTTAGGATGTGAATTAGCATGTGTTTTTTCTTTTTTTGTTATCTCGTGTGTACATGCCTTCATCAAAAGGTTAAGCGTACTGGGTCAGGCATGGGCACGAGGCTACATAGCCACAAAAAGGTTTTTTTTTTCCATAGATAGTCACTGTGTGTGTATGTGGAGTAGGTACGGGGGGTCTGGTTATAGGCTCTAGAGGTGCTTCTGCAGATGAGCAGGAACCTGTTCCAGCTTGGTCAAGGTCCACATCCTGTGTCTGTGCAAGTTTCCTGTTTATCACCTTAGTTGGACATGTGGCATGCCTTTTGAAATGGCCATCTGCTGCTGCTCAGGAAGAGGAAAAGCCTCTGTGTTATGGCTAATGGCTTGCTATGTCTATTTTAAGTGGTGGAGAGTTCCTCTTTTGTCATCTTATGGTGACTTTAGAAGTAAGTTGTTGGCAGCTCTCCTTGTCTTCCGGACTTTGTCATTTTACTATTCTATATTATTCCTCAGTAGGGAATGACTCAAGTTAGTGAGTCACACTAACCTTTATTTTTTCACTTCCACCTTGGTGTCTAGGTTTTTCAAGGAACTGGAGAAAAAACATGAACAGAATATAGTGATCGATGACATCACTGACATCGTTTGCAAGCATTCCCAGTCTAGCTTTGATCCGTATATTACATACTGTTCCAATGAGGTCTACCAACAGAGGACCCTGCAGAGGCTGGTGTGAGTGACCGAGCAATCACACACACATACACTCTTATCTTATCATTTGTGGATTTGATCCAACATGGCTGTTCCACTTTTGCCTCGACCAAGTTCACTTTTTTCACCCAGTGCTGCATCTACCTCCTTATTCCCATACAGCTCCAAGAATCCAACATTTAAGGAGGTGCTGACCAGGATAGAGGGCCACCCTGACTGCAGGAACCTCCCCATGATCTCCTTCCTTATCCTGCCCATGCAGAGGATCACTCGCCTTCCCTTGCTCATGGATGTAAGTGCACTGAAAACATACAGCAGGGCTAGCTTAGGAATTACAAGACTGCCTCTTGCACAACAGTTTGTTTATCTGTGTTGCCCTTGTTAAGTCAGCACAGGGTTTGTTCTAGTGTTAAAGATCTTTCTTTGACCTTACATGATTCATTAATAATCTTAACTGATTTGTAATGTTTTTATTCTTCTTCACTTTCATGCTTACTTTGGCAGAACATTATTCCATTTTTGCTTTACTTCCCTTTCTTCCTTTCGCTTGTTCTGCTTTTATCCCCCTCTTCTCTTCCTTCCGTCATTGTCTCCTTAGGGACCTCTTGGGTTTATGCTAGTACATTTGGAGGGTTTGGATCCTGAGAAAGTTTGGTTTCCATTCATTTCTTCCCACAGCTTCAATATGTGATCAGGCTGCTGAGAGTGACGTGCATGAGTCCAGTGAGCTGTTGTGGGTTGTTGTGAACTAATGACTTTAATGTGTGTTTTTAATTATACAACCTGTGTGAATCCATGTTTTACAGACAATTTGTCAGAAGACAGCCAAAGACTCACCGCAATATGAAGCTTGTAAGAAGGCTTTACAAGCAGTTAGCAAGGTGAGTGCACTGTTAAACAAAAGTTTAATGTTAATGGCTTGCACCTTTGTTAAATTATTTAACAAAATTATTATTGACTTACGGTTATTATTTAGACAGTTTGTAAAACTAGAGTAACAGTTCCTGTTCTGTTGTATCACTGTCAGCCACAACAGGAAATGATTAATTACTATGCAAAAAAAGCTAATCTAGCTTTCTTGTACTCTTAATTTTGATATGTGGATATGTTATGACAAGCAGAGTGCCTGCATGTTGAGGTTTTTACACATTTTATGTGTGTGTGCATTAACAGGTGGTTAGAAAGTGCAATGAAGGAGCTCGGACGATGGAGAGAACAGAAATGATGTACACCATCAACTCTCAACTGGAGTTCAAGATTAAGGTATACTGTTTTTTTCAGTTTTTTTGCAAGCAAAAATATTTTTGATTAACAAATGACAATAATAGAATAGCCTTTTATTGCCATTGTACATTTACAACAGGTTTGTTCATCACATAGTGAATTCTGAAGTAAGTTGGATAAAAGAGAAAATAAAAGTTTAGAAAAATTATACCTTGAACTGCTGAAAGATACATTTTTTTTTATTGCTTCAGGCTTGGTTGCCTAGCAACAGACATTGCGTTCATACATTTTGGTATGAAGGCTGCTAGAGCTAGCTAGATAAGGTTGCTAGAGGAATATAAAGGGAACTGTAGTTAGATAAAAGGCAAGTAATTATCGCAGAGCTGAATGGGTCGGGGATGGTTATTGAGCCGTGGCAGAGTGGAGGACAGATGCGTGGACAACTGGATGAGTTGCTGGCTGTGAAAAGCATTACTGCAACTTTAGCTGAACGGAGCAGAGTGTGGAGAACTAATCCAAGCAAGCGAACGGTGAAATCTGCAGCAGACCAGCTGAATCAAATGGGTTTCAGGTGTGAGGAGGTGAAGGGATGCACACTGTGGAAAAATGTGAGAAAAATGTACAACTTACCTTCTTCAAGAAATTCCTACTGCTGTTGTTGCAGCATGGGGTCTAAATGACCCTCCCTGGCAGTTCTAGGGTTAAACAGATACTGGTGATTGATGTGTATGCACCGATATCACTAGAGTTCAAAGGCAGTTAGGGAACGGCAACCCTCTGGAAAGACTCCCATGACATTATCTGCTGCTATGTTCTCCACCACATTCAAGAAAACATGGCTGACTAACCACAAGACTAACTGGTCAATGATGACACATCTCACTGAGGCTTTCCTTTTATGGGAGACTGCAGGGAAATAACAGGAGGAAAGAGCTAGTCTGTCACCCTTAACTCAAAGCTCATTAAGTAATATATTTTTATTGTGTTGTGTATTTTTGTAACAGTGTGCTTGTCCCAGTTAGGCTTCATTAACATAACATGTGTTTTGATGGCGTGACAAAGTGGAGTTTCTAGAGAAAATTTGTGCAGGCTTGTGAAAAACATACAAACTCCACACAGAACAGCTCTGCCTGGGTTTGACTCATGTACCTCTCACTGTGAGGTGGTAGTGCTAACCCACCATGTTTTTGTATAGAGTTGTATGCTAAGTGTATCACAGTCAGTTTTAATGCTAATATAGGCCACATCTGCTGATCATATTTAGCAAGTGGTGCATGCTAACATGTATGTACATGTATCTGTCAAAAAGAAGAACTCACCCCTGTATTGTCACGAGTATCGACATAGTAAACACAGGGTTTGGTAGGTTTAAGTGTGCCTAAGCCATGTGGGAAATTGCTGTTGGCACATTTGGAGCGCACGGATGCCTAGTGAACCGTTTCCCATTCTCCATAGCCAGCTGTTCAGCCCCAACATTACATTACAGACATTTTTAAATTTCTTTGATTAATTAGATTCAACATCTTCCCCTGTTCACCATATTTTCTTTCTTATGCTCCTCTAGCCTTTCCCCCTGGTCTCATCCTCCAGGTGGATGGTAAAAAGAGGGGAACTGACTGCATTTGTGGACAACAACATCTTTTACAAGCGAACATCACGGCAGCAGGTCTATTTCTTCCTCTTCAATGACGTCCTCATTGTCACCAGGAAGAAAAGGTGAGTTTCGTCGAAGTTGTAGAGAACTGCCAGGCGATGCATGGGAGGGTCTGCATCTGATTTACTTGGTGTGAGTTTGAGCTTGGTCTGCTGGCTCTGCTCATAATTCACATGTCGTGGCATGTTGAGTGTGAAAGTTTAACCGTAAGTCTTCAGGTTTTCACTGCGTGTGAGCACTGTATGTGACCGAGATCCTGAGTGCAGGGTGTGTAGATTTGTCTTCTCTGTCGTCATGTTTGAACTCGTCCTGGGAAATGAGCCTGTTTAAAAAAACAAAACAATATTTCTGTGCAAACCGAAAGCAAACCACGAGAAGTGTTGGTAGCAGGGTTTAGAGACTATTAAAGGAGATTGATGCCACCGCAGATGTAGACTGCGCTTCCGCCCTGGCAACATTATCACGTGTGTTTTTAGGTAGATCAGGTGCAGATACCTGAACCTGTTGCTATTTGGCACTATAAGAGGTTTTTTTTTCTGATCGCTCTTGACATGTCTTGTTGCCATGAATCACCTGGAGCTGTGAAACCTGCTCTATTGTCAGACCCGTCAGTGAGTCTGCTTTCCTCTTCCCCTATTTCCTCTAGTTTTAGGCAATACCGTGGAAAAAAAGAAAAGCTATAAAGAGGACTTCCTTGATATGACTTTCGTTTGTGTGTGCATGCGTGCGCCTGCTTGTCTGTTTTTGCCAAAACAAAAATTCCCGACCATCTCCTTAGTGTCTGGAAGTAATAATCCCGCCACTCGCAGACTAAGAATTCCTCAGAATTGTAAAAAAGAAAAGAAACGTTCCATATGATATTTTTCTGGGAATCTGATCTGCCACGGCAAACTCCAGCAGTGTGTGGTGTCAAGCCTGTGTTTGGAAGACGGATTCGGGAAAAGGGAGGGCTCCGGAATCACAGTGTGTATTTATGTGTGTGCGTACGTTTGGATGGGGGAAGCTGTTATAATATTGGTTTGTACTGTGAAGAGCGCTGAAGTCCAGCTGTGGCACGCTACTCTACTGCACTCCATCTGCAGTAATCCAAACAAAAGCTCACCAGGGGCACACAAGGCTATCCAGGCACTCCTAGATCACAAGCGCTCGTAGGTATAATGGCAGAATGGCCTTTTCTGTTGAAATGAAGACTTATAGTATGAGTGGTATATTTTGCAAGTTCAGTCTTGTCTCAGTTTAACATTTTTTGGATTCTGTCAAAACCACAAGAAAGGGGTGAAAAGGTCAGAGCCAAAGCACTTACTTACACAGTAGGCTAGAGAAAGCATAGCCATGACCTTGGAGCCATTTAAGAATATACATAACCCTGTGCTATCAGAAGAAAGAGAGGCTAAATCTGTTTGCCCGTCATTTGACTCCATGTATTAAAAAGTAACTAAGCTGTTTGTAGTTTAATGGCATTTAAGTGGAAGTTTTTAGTATGCTGTGTGTTTACCGATGTTTACTATTATTTTTATAATTATCTTAGATTTGTACAGTTGCACACATAAAACATGATATCTGAAAAAGTTAGTTGTTTTTGTACATCACCCACTGCTAAATCTGTAATGGAGAGGAAAATATAGCCATTAAGAAGAGGCGAGACAATCTTCTTGTTTTATTGACTTTAAACTATGGACCATTCCTTTGTCAGGCTGGGCCTTATGTCATGCACTGGTAAAGTGTTGCTCTGCTGGACTCTGGCTTGCAGGAAGACTTACATAACACTCCAGCTGGCTTCGTTCTCATCCCCCCATGTTCCTGTGTAAATGCTGGGCATCATCTAAACATTGATTCATGTTGAGATTTCCATCTATTCTTATTATTTTTGCTTTTTTTTTCTCTCATTCTTTTCCCCTTGATCTTATGGTTTGTTTGTATTTTTTTGCTGAACATACGTCTATGTGCCTGTGTCTAGTCTATTCTCCTTTCTTTTCTTTTTTTTTAGGTCATAGGCTCAGCTTTCAGCATTATACTCTTACTTTGTGTGTGTGTGTGTGTGTGTGTGTGGGCACGTATCCATTTACATGGAGTTCTATCTCAACATGTCTCTAAAGGTTTATATTAGTTTTGCTTGTTTCTTGAACTGTTTGTTCTGTATTACAGCTGTGATAATGAATTTTTCTGCTACTAGAAGGGATGTGTGTGTGTGGGTGTGTGGGTGTCCAGTAAAAGGAAAGCCACAACTTAGGTTTTCTTTATAAAATTGTTTAAGAATTTAACGTTTCTCTCCCACATGTTGACAAAGCATATCACGGCGATTCCCCACCTCAATTCATCTGCCATTTGGCAATGATCTGACACACATTCAAGAAAACTCAAACCTCAAGCATGCAGTTTCCCCACCCATCGCATTCCCAGTGTCATGTAAATGGCATTCCAGGCATTTCACCTGTAGGGCAGTCAGGAGCCAAAAAGCTAATGACGCTAATGGTGTGTTTGATGTTTTATCTTGTTAACGCTTCATTTTTGTGTGTATAAATATTTGAAGAGATTCAAATTCCAAACACTATTTTAGTATCTCTAATTGCAATTAATGGTCACATTTGAAGATTATCTTAGATTTTTTTAGGTGATTAAATGCATAGATTTAATTTTTCAGCCAAAAAAAAAAATGAAATGAAATGCAACTTAACTTGTTTGTCAGCTGAGTGGAATTCAAAGGCTTTACCCTTACATAGGAGAAAAAAAAAATCTATGTAGGAATTGAAAGACGTTTGTTATTTCCGTTATCCATTCTGCCTATAGGCATGCCCGGATCACGTTACAAGTTACAGACAGCTGGGAACAAATGCTTGGTGGGCCTTTACCAGCTTGTTTTGATGATCAATTTTTTTTTCTTTAAGAATTACACACATACAGGAATGTGTTCATACATGTACACAGAATAGCTCTAAATGAAGAGCACTGGACCTTCCTGAGAAATAACTGTCACAATATAGCTTTACGATAAAGGGTCCGAAATATCTTATAATAATTGGAAAATTTGCTGAAGCGCGCACGCGCGCACACACACACACACACGAACACACACACCTCTGTTGCCTCCATCCTGTCGCTCTTTGTCTGTCCCTCTAGGGATCGCTTCCTTTTCCTACTTTCCTCTTATCAGTAACACTTTCCTGCTTCTATTTGTTGCATTTGCTCATAACCCCATTCCTGGATAAGTGTTGAAATGACAATTAATGTGCATATCAAGGTCAGAGAGCTCAGGAAAAGCATACTTATTTTTAAGATAAATAGAGTATTATATATAATATAATATAATATAATATCATAATGCAGGCAAAGCAGAAATATTCACATAATTCATGTTCCTTCAGTCGTGAAGGGCAGCAGGCCCTTCACTGTTGAGGGCAGTCTGGCTTCCTGAAATATAATCTCCATTCTTCATTGAGCATAGGAGATAACAGAGGTTAAAACTGACATTACACAGTTAAAAATAGGTTTTGGTAAAATGCCTTTTTGCGCATCGGTAAAACGGTATACATTTGTGAAATTTTGAATCTGGAACGATAAATGGACTGTTTAGGGTAACTCAACAAAATGGTAGATGAAGTATCCTGGTTTTGTAATCACTCGAATTATACCTCTAATGCTCACCAGAGAACATTTTATTTTTCAATATCTGACAAAGTATGAAAAAATCTAACCAATAATCACAAATAGTTTATTTTTATTAGCTCATTTTCAGTCTTTTGTTAAGCTAAGCTAACTAACACCATTCTATAGACAGGTATTGCATTCTAACTCTGCAGGAATGCAAATTTCCCGTGGGTATCATATTATTATTATTATTATTATTATTATTATTATTATTATTCCCTGAAACAACTCCTTTAACAAGTTGTGAGAAGTGTCTAGTCACAGTTAGATTTGTGCTTGTCTTACATCCATCTTATACACAGACACGCAGTGCAGTGTCTCTTAAAGCTACCTCTCTAATTTTTAAATCACATCTCTTTCTTTTTTTTCCTGAGTTGTCTGTCCATGTACCTACTTCCTCCTCTTCCAAGAAGTGTTATGTAGTGGGGAAAAAGGTTTTAACTTGTGGGTGACAGTTGGAGAGTAGGTGTCGGTTAAACCTTGTGAGCCTCCCAACCATGACTGGATTCTCAAAGAAGTCACAACCCTGAGTTTCAGAGTTTTGTGTGGAAAATCCATGGAGCATGCCTCTACTGCTTGGCTTTGGCACTCACTTTACATCATGTATAAGTCTGACCTGCTCACTGCTGGCATCTGTTTGAGTTTATGTAATGCACGAGCTAGTTGCTGTCCAGTAGCTTCTCAGCTTGGCTGCTGTTTCAGTCTCAGGTTAATAAAACATGCGTGAGCTGGACTTCAGCTCCTTAACACTATGAATACACACACACACACACTAAAACACACACACTTTCTCTTCAGGTTCAGCGCCATGTCAGGGGTGCAGTGTTTCACAATCAGCTCCAGATGTTTCTGACCAACTGCATCTACTACTAGATTTTTTTAAAAAGTCATGGGAAATGTAGGCATGCAGTTAAACAAGCAAACAAACAAAAACAGAGTCCAGTCGTAGGATTTATAGACAGCTGCACATTTGGAACCAAATCTGAGGGATAATTGGACATTTTCTTCATTAATTACCATACTACAGTCTTTAGCTTCACAAGGTTATTTAGTTTGATGTAGTTTTGTTTAATTGATTTGCTTACTGTAGTTTGCATGTTTGGTCTGTTTTTACACAAGTTTTTCAAAGGTACTCTGGCCTCCTCCCTGGTTGATTGACAGTGAGTGGTGATTCTCAGTTGGCCATAGATGTGAATGTGAGTGTGAATAGTTGTATGTGTCTCTGTGTTAGGTAAGTAGGGATGGATGTATGTTGCTGCTGTAACATTAATAGGGTATAATGGTCAGATGGACCCTTGCTTTTCATCAACGGTGCATCAGGGTGTCAGTCAGACTACATACAGATTGAAATGGAAAGCCACATAAACCGTTCTTAAACGAGGAGGATCATACTCGAAACTGTTTGTGAAATGTTTGCATCAAAATCATATTTGAATACCATTGTGTCTAATATTAAATATAATCATTTGTGATATAAAGCAATGAGACGGTACAATTTCTTTAGTGGTGTTTGAGTGAATTTGACTGTCATATTGAAGCAGCAGCATGTCTGTATGTCTTTCCCACTTCATGATTCATAGAATTGTATGGCTTGCTTTGTAAGTGATGTGGGCTAAGTACACTGAATTTTCATGCAATGATCACTTTGTTGGCTCTGTAATGATGACCATAAATTATTAAATTCTATTTTTCTGTCTTTCTTGTCAGTGAGGAGAGTTACACTGTCATAGACTACGCTCTGAGGAATCAGATCAGTGTGGATTTTTGTCAACCCAGCGATTTCAACCGGTCACCGATCAGAAGCACCACCAGCATGCTGAGCTCACGGCAAGCTGGCGCCAACCACCTCTTTCGACTGAGTTTCCCTAGCAACTGCTCTGGTGACAAGGTGACCATGATCGTTGGAACAGAGTTGCTGTAAGTGCTTTTTTTTGTAACCTTTGTCCCTCTTAAATGTGCTGTTTTTGTTTCACTTGCATTTCACTTGTCAGATTTATGAGGCATGGCGATAAGGAACTATGAGTCATTTTTGACTCTCATTAAAACACTCATGTGTATTCTATCATCATTTTGGTAACCTCGAGTAGTCGTGTGATTTCAGTTTGAACCACACAATAAGGCTCAATCTCAATTTTAAGACCAGCGTGTCTACTCTTCTCTGTGAGGGAGGGGGAGCTTGGATCAAATTTCTGCTCCCTTATCTTTTCTGTATGTGCTCCAATACACCTTTTAACTTCAAGCAAAGAAGAACCCTCGCCCGCTGTTCGTAGTTCTTATTTTATAGTCTCTTTTTGCACCATTACAAGTCACAGGGATATTTTGTTACATCTGTTCTTAAGGAAGAGATGGGGCGCACTGTTGCTGTTTACATGACCTAGGAAATGAAGTCTGCTGTTCCATTATACAGTCATACTGTCTGGAGTTGTACTCTGAAACAGACCGGCTGTACCAGATAATTGTTTTGTTGACTTTATTCCAACCCAATCATGTATTCTAAATAGAAGCGAATCTCTTTATTTAAAGTCTAAGGGGTTGGTTCAGAAATTTGTCGCATGTGCCACTTAAATATTTACTTAGAAATACAGTCAGTGTAGATGGAGCTTTGGATTCTGTGTCTTAGTACAGCAAAAAGATTTAAAAGCTGCTTGCATAACCCACACAAACAAAAGGGATCAGCTATGCACTGGGCTTCATGCAAGGTTTATTTGTTCTTTTGAGTACTGGGAGCTGCAGCTTATGCACACACAGGCGTTCGTGCACGCATCTTGTTGCTGTGGTTCGATACTGTAAGGAGTGTTTTCATATGTACGGGGCCGGTTCCCCCTCATTCCTGTGTAGTTAGAGAACCTCCCTGTCTGTTGTCATTACAGAAGCTGTGGTTTCTCTGTGTAGGCTGCGTATATGGCACGTCTACACTGCAAATCACAACCTTAAAAATGTCTCTCGACTTGTACCGTTTACTGTTTATAATATTATTGCCTTGTTTTGGTGACTACAGGTGTGCAATTACATTTTATTGATAAAAATACTACATGTTTAAACCTGGATTTAGTCAGTAATAATTAAACATGGATACCTTACAGCAAGCCATCAAGTCAATCATTCAAAAGATTAATAGTTATTTTTCAGTCCTGATGGAAGTTGGCCAGTACAGGCAAATAAGTGCGTGGGTTTAAAGTTCCAGGGTTAGATGATCTACAGAAAATGAATCTGTTTTCACACTAGATTAGTGTTTTTTCGGTTATTTCTAAAGTTACAACCCCACCCTAATGCAATTCTCAGCTCAGGGTAGCAGATTCTGCCGAACTGCCGACACCTCTTGCGTCAGAGGCATGCACACAAGGTGTCACTGACGTACCGGCTGTAATCTTAGAAGTAGAGCGATAACAATTCTCTTTAAAGTCCTCATTAAGAGGTTTGGGGGGTGGCAGTTGCAAGTCAAAAATTTGTCAACCAGGAGCCTGTTTCCCCACCAAACATTGGTTTAGGTACTTAAAAGTAATTCATAATGACTGTTATCAGCAAAATATGCAAAACATTAACCCTGCGAATTTTAAAATGACAAGTGCTTTAAGCATCCATATGTGAGAGACCTGTCTGGTTTTATTTTATTTCCTTTTGACTTTTTGCTTTCACTTTAATTTCAGTTTTTCCAGAGTAACTTTGCTTGTTTCAGTTTATATTTTACTGTTTCAAAATGTTTAGTTTTAGTTTAGTTTCTCTTAGTTTCAGTGATAGTTTGAGCCTTTATTAATTATTGTATGGGAGGCAAATGTCTAAGAAGAGGTAATAGTGCCACATTAAGAAAAACACATCGATCAGTTTGAGAATAAAGTTGAAATGTGGAGATTAAAGTGGTTGTTTCGAGTCAAACAACTGCCACAGCTTAAACTCTCTACAAAATGCCTCGTTTAGATTAGTTACTGAAATTTTTCCTCATGAACCAGTTTTAGTAATGAGGAAATAAGATCTCTTTTAGCACATAAACACAGTGTGGTGATAAGTGTAAGGACGTTGGAGATATGGTGCAGAAAACTGCATCAAGTCAGCAGGAAAAACCACACAAATTTGGAAGTGCAAAATAAAATGGCTGGCAGTGGACAGATGCAACGATACCGAGTTTTTAATTTTAATTTTTTTATATCCTCATGCAGTCAAGAGGATATATCTTTTAAAAAGTTGGTCGACATATTTTACCAACTCCATCTACAGAAGGCATTTTGTACGTACAGCAGCTTTAACGACAACTGTAATCTCCACATTTTGACTTTAAACTTGAAATGCTATTTTGAGAATAATCTCCAAATGAGCACAAAAAATTGTTTCAGTTGGTCTTCATTTGTTTCTAGTTTTTACTTTTGATTTTAGTTAACTAGTTTTAGTTTTTAGTTTAGTTTTAGTGAACTAAAATTGCCTTGGTGTGTATGATTGCAACGCCAGTAGCTCTGACAAAACATTTATTTATATTACTATTTGACACTCTTAGATATATTCCATTATATAATATTATCTGGATTTCTTAGTTCACAAAGGCTGTTAATTTAGCAAAGTAGAAATGTGCACTTGGAAACTTGGCTTATCGTTTTGCAGACTAAACATGATGTGATTAATCAAGAAAATATTCAACAGATTATTGGGTAATAAAAATGACTGTTTCCAAAACATGACACCTCACACAGTACGTCATTAAAACAAAAGCCTTCATTTTAAATGATTTGTTTCTGCACTTTTACTAAGTGCAAAAACCTGGCAAAGTATCTGCAGTAGTATTATTATGTAATAGTACTATGTGTAACTGCACGGGAAGCAGATTCAGTGGACTTCCTTAAATGCACCGCCTGGTGATGCCTTGACCTACTACTCCAGCATGCATAATTGTGATCCCCCACCCAATCTGAGTGCCTCCTCTATGTAGT
The DNA here is from genome assembly GCF_036321145.2 of Pelmatolapia mariae. NCBI lineage: Eukaryota > Metazoa > Chordata > Actinopteri > Cichliformes > Cichlidae > Pelmatolapia > Pelmatolapia mariae. The sequence continues at coordinate 24,868,700 of NC_086239.1, forward strand.
ATAACTTGTTGCGGAAACCCCCTAGACTCCCTTTCTGATGTATTTGGGGCCCTTGGCTCAGATGATGAGATGTGTGGGTATGTATGTGGAGGGTCAGCGCTTCACTCACTGTAGTCCTGAATGAGCTAAGAAGAAGGGGGGGCGCCCTGGCAACTGTCCATTGTTACAGTGGTTTCTAGGCATTGTTGAAGTTGTTGCCTAGCAACAATCCACTGCCAAGCGGGCTATTTCCCACGACTATCCCTCCCCCTGCCTGCAACTTAACTCTTCCTGATTCTTCCTCACCGTCCTGTGTCTCATCACTTCGACAGCAGCCAATGTCTTCGCTTTGTTTTGTTTTTGAACCAGTGGATAAATTCCTTTTCCTCCATTCATTCATCCCAATTTGGCGATTTAACCCAGCCTGACACACAGTGTTTCATTAGCCAGCCCGTTTACGAGCTAAATGAAGTAGAGCAAATAAGACAGATAAATAGATGCTGGGCCTCGGAAACTGGTGTAACAGTGGACATTAGCATGACTACAGGATCTAAAAATATAAACTTAACCACTTTTATAAACATTTTAAACACAAGTCCGTAAAATATAGTTAGATAATTGTGTTCACCCGGGTGACTTGATCTTTATTTTGGTGAACAGTAATGCAGAAAAGACTGTTTTTTTAGTACTAGTTTATCTATAATACTCAGTTAAATGTCGTAAAATTGTGAAAATGTTCCATTTAAATAAAATTCTGACATTTTTTGCATGACAAAGAACTCTGATAACAGTTTTAGGTTCTCATCGAGTAGCCTGCATGCCAGTTTGTGCAGCCTGTGAATGCAATAAGGAAAGAAGAAGCATCCACTATTCATTTCATACTGGATACAAAGCAGCACAGGAAGAGCCCCAAAAAGCATTTTTGTTCAGTTTAAACATTTGTTCCCTCCATCATAGCTGACTAAATGTCCTAATATTACACACAATATTATGCCACAGTATAAAAATAAAACAAGCAGTATGAAAATGACATCTTCCAACATAAGCCACCATCTTTTGAGCAGATTGAATACAAGCACTAAAAGAGGTTGTGTACATTTTTCTTTTGTGGCTCTCAGTCACATGACTGACATAATGAAATATTATACAATAAATGGCAAGGTACGAAGCAGTTTCTTAAAGAGGCAGTATAATCAAATAATTTGCATACAGCATTTACACGTATTGGATGAGGTTGGTCCCAATCATGTTTTTTTGATCTTTACAAAGTGAAAGCCTAGACATGCAGCTGCTAACTGGATAGGGTGGGGCAGGGACTTGATTTGTTTTTCCTGTCACTGTCACAAAAGTACTAACGACAAAATGCAGGTCTGTGCATGATTTATCTGTTAATGAGTGTTAACACAAATATACAAACATTAAAAAAACAAAAAGAAAAAAACCCCTTCTCTATATTCTCCGTATTCCAAAGGGAAATTCCACACATTCTGACTCGAGGCAGGTCTGTTTTTGTTGAAATGAAACTGTGGAAATGGACTGTTATTGTCAGTGTGGTTATTTCTGCTTTCAGTTCATTTTTTCTCTACCTGCCGACCTTTTAAGCTGATGCCTTAGTTTAATTTGAGTATCTTTGTGCAAGGTCTAAGAAGCTTACATACAACACAATGACCTCTAACCTTAGCAGCGATGTAATGCATCAGGAATTCACACAGACAGCTGGATTTGAGATGGCACAAGGACCTCAGTGTGGCTTGTTTTGCTGTCTGTGGCAGTGTTTATGATTCTCCTCTTCTCTGTCTGTGCCCTCTTCCTTTTCTTTTCTGTGTATCCTTTTGTTTGCTGTGCACATGTCAGCGTGTCTTTCCCATGACCTTGATGCTGTGTCTCGTCCAGAGTCAGTGAATAGCTCTTCTCTATTAGTGGAACAGAGACGCTACAGAGGTCTGTAGCAAAATAGTTCTGCTTGTCAGATATGCAGCTATAACACAAAGCAGCAGAGATTATGTGACGGTCTCTACCAGAGACTGTATTCCTGTTGCACTCTGGTTTTCTTACTCTTTCTACTTTCATTTTAAGTGATAATAATAAAGAAAAAAAAAGTAGTTGCCGATCGTTCCCCTTGGTTTGGGAAATTCCCTGGCTGCGTTGCTCCATGCTGAGATATGCCGCGTTTCAGTCTGAGAAGTAGGAATTGTACCCAAATACTGTCAGTTAAGGGTGGGAACAGGAGCGATCGGAGTAAACAAACTGACAGGAGGAAAGAAGATGTAAAGATGAAAAGCAGTGGCGTGCTGGTGAAGTTGTCAGGGGACGGAAGGTTAGAAAGAGGCAGTCATTTCTTCTTATCTGTAATATGTAAAGACATTTTACAATGCAGCAGAAGTGAAACAAAGTCCTCTGGATTTATGATGCTCGCCATTCTCCCGTTCTTTGAGAGGAATGGTTAAAGTTAGAACGAGTGTTACTAGCAGGAGTAGGCAGGCTTTGTACATTGTAATGCAAAACATTAAACATTGCCACATTCCTCATAGTTCACACTTAACAGCTAAATATGACTGGCACTCTCTGCTAGAGCCTGTACTTGTTATATTTGAACGCATGAATGAAAGTGGGTTCAAACTGGCATCTCAGCAGCTTCAGTGCGAGGTGACTTGCTGTGATTGTTTGCACACATGTATCTGTATCTGGCATGCACCTCCAGCTGTCAGAAGCAACAACTAACAGCTGTCTTTCCCCACAGAGCAGCTCGAATGAATGTAAAGAACCTGAATCTTTAGCACAGAAATGGACAAAGGCAAAACTCTGTCCTATTTTTAAAAAAGCCATCAAGTGACAAAAATGCAGGGTTGCTTTCGAGCACACCAACAGGTGATAAAGAGAGGTGATAGATTCAACAGTTGATCGTTATGAAATGTATCCATCAAATCCAAAGGTCACGCCGTGTGACAGGTATTGATATTGCAGTGTGGGTACGCCCTGTTCTCTTAATTTCATGATTTTATTGAAAGTAATTGTTATCCAGTCTCTACTGACCTATATCATTGTCAAGTTAGTTGTTGACATGGCCAAGATATTTTTCCCCCTGAAAAGAACCAGAACAGATTGAAATGCAGTAATGATGTCTGACTCATGGGCTTCGTCTCTTCACGTCCCGTTTGAGGCCCCTGTGAAGAGGATCCATACAATTGTGCATTTTGTTCTCATCTGCAAGCTCCAGGGCCAGCAGTGCTGAGTCACAGAGGGCCTCAGCAAACCCCCGCCAGTTCATTTCCGTAGGCTTCTTTATCTCATCCTCTCTCCCTTTCCAAATCCTTTAGAACAGGTGAAATGAGAGGTGGATTTTCATGGAACCTGATCTGTGCAACTCCACCCACTTTTCCTCACTGTGAAACCCAAACAAGAAAGAAAAAAAGCAAAGCAGGGCAGTTCTTTTCTGAGAACAAGCCTTTGTGCTTGTTCCCTTCAGTTCCCTCTGACTACAAAACACACCTCTGTCCCCTCTCAATCACACGGGACAGAGGATAGCGAGGGAACACTAAGCTTCCTGTGCAGCTCACACTAGCCTGTAAAGCTGTTTGCGTGCAACTCCACCTCATTTTATTTTCTTTAAGTTGATTCTGACCGCCCTTTGTATCTATGATACAAAATCTGAACAATAAAGCATCTTCCACTGAAATTAAAGCAGCGAGGAACTCCCATAGTAGAGCAAAATTTTGAGAGTTGTGGTGTTATTAAACTTTGGGAACACTATAAAGTCCTTTAATAGTTCCTCATGTGCCATTACGTTTTCTTTCAGGAATGAGCGTGCTCGGTGGATCAGTGCTCTGAACAATAATGACAACAATAAGAAGACTCAGGACCGAACCAGTGAGTTTCCACAACACATAATTCACATGGACGCTCTGTCCTGACTTCTCTATTTAGCCTGTTGCACCACCTTGTGGTTATGAGTTGAAACAGTTTTCTCATGCTGAGTTGGATAAAATTAGCCTGTCAAAAGATATTTAAAGTGCCAGTGTGACTTCTCTAAAATGATTTGGATGTGCTCTTTCAGATCTCATGCAGGTGGAGGTGATCAGAACTTATACCGCCAGGCAGCCAGACGAGTTGTCTCTGCAGGTGGCTGATGTGGTGCTTGTCTGGCAGACTGTAGAAGATGGTATGTCAGCTCTCTCTGCCTCCCTCATATCTTCATATATCCTCACTCATACTCTTTAATATTCCTCTCATTTTCCACCTTCCTGTTTCAACGGTTTCCTTTCATCATTTACTTTTACATACTCTCCATCTCTCTTTCAAAGTCTGCATTTACTTTTTCCACATAATGGATCTGATACCTGTTTGAAGATGTGGTTTCACATCTGTACAAACACATGGAAGCCTTTTTCACATTAAATAACAGACAGAACCAAAACAGAAGAGCCAGTAAAAGCATAAAGTACCACACAACACATTCTTCTGTTTTCATTTAAAGCCAGTTTCTCTTCTTAGGCTGGTACGAAGGCGAGCGGCTGCGTGACGGAGAGAGGGGATGGTTTCTAAGCGAGTGTGCTGAACCAATTACATGCCAGGCCACTATTGAACGCAACATGCAGAGAATGGACCGCCTGCAGGGGCTTGAGACTAATGTGTGACAGGACGATGAGCGGACTGCTTAACCTACATGGGGCTTTTCCCTGGCCATTAGTGAACCCTCAGCACACCAGTGACCTGCCTTTTTAAGCACGGAACTCAGACGAATGGGTTCAATAACCATACCACTGACCTGTCTCCAGGGGCCAACTGGACATCTAAGAGAGCCTTGCGGCTGCTAGGCCCTCACCGTGGGATAAAGATGGAGCCACAATCATCAATAAATATCAGCCACACTGTCTAAGTTTCAAAGAAAAGACTAAAAACAAACACGTGGAAGACGGATTTCCCTAATAACTGATTTGTCTCTGTGCAGGTGGGACATTTTGACAGTGGGATCTGTCACACTGATTAATTCCCTAGCCTGGTTAGTAAAACTTCACACCCACAGCCAAAGTCACTGCTTTTTTAGCACCCTACCACACAGCAATAGCTGGTATGAAATTTTTAAATGTTTTTTTTTGTTTTTGTTCATTTACAAAGAATACACTTTATAATGTGCAATTTAAAATGAGAGTACAGTAATACTGTAAGAGGTAAAACAGGCTAAATCGTGTGAAACTAACAACAGCCTGGCGTGCGCTCTGTTAATGAGGCTTCTCAGGCCATGTGATTGAAGCTTTGCCAGCATCTTGTTGATTGTGAAAGTGATAATAAGGAAGGAGGGTGTGATTGGCAGCTTATGTAAAGTGTGTGGGTTAATGTGGAAACTCCTGTGAGTGTTTAATCAGCCTCTGATGGCATGTGAAACCATGACAATATTTGCTACAGAATACAAAGTGGTGTACGTTGAGCTGCAAAAGAGAGACGGGCTATTTGTCTGAAGCTTAAGGCACTTTGTGTAAATAGCAGAATCCATTTTCTTTTTTTCTTTCTGGATTATATTGAAAACAAAGTAATCTGTATATAATCTCCTCTCATTTATGGGTTAAGTGCATAACAGAAGGTAGTCTGTCTACCCTATTGTCTCCTGTTAATGCCACCATCATGAATCAATGATTCATTCATGTCACAAATATTATTAGACGCTCCATTCACTCGATAATTTTGATTGTTTGAAATATTTTACAAGCACAAATACACAAAATCGGTCTCAGACAGAGGTATATACAGCAGCCAGCTACAACTTTGAAATCATCTTGAGCAGTCTGTGGCATTCATATAGGTGTTGCTTTGACACATACCACATACTTAAACTGCCCAAAGAGTAGTTTAAGTATGTGGTACAACACAGTATTAGACAGGTGGCTTTAATGGTGTGGACTGGCACTGATATTGGGTGTACACCCTCCCACCCTGTCATATTTATTATGTTATAGAAGGATGGTAAAATTAATTTTGTGTGCTGATGGCAAGATCGGAAGATCGAGAACAGCCCTGCTCTTAATGCGATTGCCCAGCATGAGTCATCTTTTTAGTGTTGCCCAGCTAAAGAAGAAAAATGACTTGGTCAAAGGATGAAGATAACACCATCTATCAAGCCAACTGCTCTGGACTCAGTCCAAATGACAACCATAACTGTTGAGCCACACGAACCAAGCTATGGCGGTCGGCAGTGCTGCCATGAGGAAGGACACAAGTATCCAGACTTTCAAAGAGAACAGCTTTGCATTTGCTCTCAGGGAACATTAGCTATTTGGCACCACACACATAAGCATGAGCCGGTCTTGTTTAAGTCATTTCCTCTCTTGTATCTAGTGTAAATTACCTTTGTACATGTAAATATGTAATACTGCTTAAAATGTGTAATGTATGTTTTCGTAAATACAGATTATATTGAAGCAACTTGCTTATTCAGCCTTATATATTTTTAATCAGCAACTCCTAATAAAAGCTGAATTGCCCATCATTTAGTCTGATCAATGACTTCTTTTTTTTTTTACATCACTGCAGCAGAGACCAACTCTAGGAATAAAACTTGGGACAATAAATTAGACATATTCTTTCTGGACATTTAATGACGGATAATCAGATAAATCCTCTGGCCATCTGCACCTTTCTCAGATTGGAGCTATTAAATCGAGGGTGTGAAATATCATATTACCCAGGTGATCTTAAAGCTCAGAACAAATTATGTTCTCTCATCGTAAAACCAGCAATATTTTAGGGTACTGTTATGTGCGATTTTCCAAATCTCAGCCCGGCAAGGCGGATGAAGTTAAGCAGCGTGATGGTACACCTTCTCTTTATTGCACAGGCCTGTGGCAACAGGTGAAAATAAAGTGTGACTTATCCAAACAAGAGGTTCACTAACAAGATAAAGTTACAGAGAGAATTCAAAGAAAGACTGGTCCTCTGATCTAAGAGGCGAAAGAAAATTATGGGAATCAAATGCAGGCCTTTTTTTTGCTTTTCCTTTTAATAGCAGTGGCCTGTATTTGGCCTTCAGAAGGCCTGAGGGAGCAGCAAAATTTCAATCAAGCAGAACCATCAAGAAGGCCAGCTGGTTATCATAAATATTCCAACTAGACCCTGTGTCCAAGGATGCAGGCAGTAATTTCATGGCATCTTCTTTTCAGAGACAGCCAAATCTCTATCCACTTTTAATCATCGTCATCATCTTCGTCATTGAAGTAAACGTGCTCTCCTCTTGGGGCAGACGCCCACGTTCTGCCACAGCCCGTACTGCTGCCTGTGGGCTTCTCCTGGGTCGTGATGAGGTCTATGATGGCTGTGATCACAGCACAGTCTTTGGATTGACGGTTTTGCCAGTCTACAGGAGCAGGATTACAAATTTTGTCCTGCAGCAGAGAATCCAGCTCTTTCTTTAAACTCTGCAGGACAGACAGGAAGGAGGAATCAATACCAAAAAAATTTCAAAAAGACAGATGTGTTGTTGATGTGCATGCGTGTGTCGTTTACCTTAACAAGGTGAGCAATGCGTGCAGGGGATCTGAAGACAATCCACTGGTCCACTGCAATGGTTTCCTGGTCCTCGTCTTTTTGGATGGTAATGTCTCCTCCAAAGAACAGCAGTGAGAATGGTGACACCTCAGTGCAGTCGTACAGGAAGATCTGAGGGGGCACAGAGATGTCAGTAACGTGCGACGACAGGGCCATTACAACAAACACGTCAACACATTCGGTGACAGTCGAGCAGCATCATTACGGCACACCCTGCCTGACAGCTATTCTGTGGTGTGGGCTGAAAGTGTCCCATTAGTAAGGAGAGGCTGTGGAGTTTGAAATGTGTTTCATGAGAAATGTCATCTTGACCCATCTGTGACTTTAACTTATGTATTACACCTCATCCATTTTTCTTCTGTGTTTGAAGGAGACTGATTAATGATTAGGGATGGGTACCGGTATCGTTCTGACATAAACAGTAGTAACCAGCCAGGAAAGCAGAGCACATTTCGGTGCTTTTTTTTTTTCCCTGAGATGTCATACACTTTGGATTCTAGCCAATCATTTTACCTTTCCAAGGATAGTAGGCGGGCCCAGGTACGTACGTTCTTTTAGAGCAGAGCTACAGATTAAAAAAGGTTTGATAGAGTGATACCATATATGCCCTATAGCTGCAAAAAAGGCTAACATTGTTATCTTTTTACAAAAAAAAAACAAACAGCTAAACATGAGAGGTTTTTGGACAAAGTTTGTGTTCTCCATTCTTTAAGCATCGGTTCGAGCACCGTTTAAGCACCGGCGCCGTTTCAAAAGTACCGGTTTGGCACCGGTGTCGGATAAAACCTAAACGATACCCATCCCTATTAATGATAATGCAAATTATTATTTTTTTAGTTATTTATAGTTAAATTCTAAAGACCGCTGGCAGAAAAAGGTGTCATATATAGGTGCACTATAAATCACTCTGTGGGTACACACTAACAAAAAACTCCTTTGCTCTCAGGTCAAAAGTCAAAGACGCAGGATAAACAGCAAGCTGAGGTCAAACAAAAACTATTTCAGCTTTGAAGGTTAAAGACCGAAGTATTAAAAGGGAGAAATAGAAAAAGATGGAGCGAGAAGAGAGAAGAAAAAGAGAAAAAAAGCGAGGAGACAGCAGAGACGACTGCATTTACTCCATGAATGTGTAATGTTATGTCTCACCGAGGGCAAGTGCGTCAGAGAAGATAAAGTCTGACGTCATCCTTCAGTTTTATTCCTTTTTGTCCTATCTACAGCCCTGGACTTCTGCTTTCTTCTCACAGTAAACAAATAACCTTGAAAATCTCGCACTCTCAGAATACCTTACTTTTACGATGTCATTGTGCTCAAAACCACTTACACTTACATGCAACAAGAAAAAAAGAAATCATTTAATGGCAACAATAATGACAGTGAAATACAGCAAATCATTTCTTTTCCCTTAAAGACAAAGAGAAAAAGCACAGGCGGCCATCAGAAAGGACATAAAAGGTGTTTTCCTGCACAATAGAAACATTCACAAAAAGAGAGCACAGAAAGAACAAAGACAGAGAGATGCAAGGGAGGGGAAACGGGTGTGAAGAGGGGAAGAAAAAAAAAAGAGAGAGAAAATAGAAAAAGGCGGCAGTCAGGAAACAGCACTGACTATTTTGCACCCCACCACCAACTACTACATTGTATCTGGAAGCTTTGAAGCACAAGAGCCTTTGAGAGGACTTGAAAGGCAGTGTTTTAATCAAATATTCATTAAGTGCAAAGCTGGTGTGGCACCACTGCCAACCTTTAACCACCGGCCCTCTTTTCCACTCATATGCACCATTCGAGGGACACATGCAAACTCAAGAAGACACAAAGCAACACAGACTCAAATGTAAAAATAAATAAATAACATTTACAGAACAATATAACATTTACTAGGAGAGATAGATTACTCTACTATGTAAGATACTCACACTACTTGTTCTCATCTTTAGGTGATAGATAAGCCAAGTATAGTTGAATTCCGTCTCTTCGGCATTGACAGATTTTGGGTGGATACACACTTTTCCGTCAGCCTGAGTGTACACTTTGACACTGCAAAAGATCAGATGTGAGTGAGTCTAAGTGTGTGTTTTATAGAGCTGGGAATATTCACATTCTTCATACTTTACAACATCTTTTTTTTTTTTAAACTGTCATCTTAATAAATGATGAAAAAAAAGATATTTATCACAGCAGAAGATGGAAAACAGTTTAAAAAAAATAAGAAATTGCAACAGTTATGATACCCCCCCCCCCTTTTGATTACATTTTTTAGACAAATTATTCAAAAAGTTTGGATAAAAATAACGATTATATGCAAACACTACAATCTGGTGTGATCTCTGAGGCAGAGATGAGCAGTGGAATACCAAGGACTAGCAAACTAACAGCTCACGACTGCGCTGTCAATGTCCATCAATTATTTTTCTTATCTCAGTTGTATATATACCACAGTAAAAAAGAAAGTACACCTTCTTTCAAGGTCTTATGTATCAGGACATATAAAATGATACATACAATGTAAAATAATGCAAAGAATATATCTGGTCCATCTCTTGATTCTAAAATTATTTAAATGAAACCTCAGATGAACAACCAACACATGACTTTTTACACTTGTTGTTAATTACTGAACAAAAATCTGTCCAAAATGCAGAAACAGAGTGTCAAAAACGAAGTATTTCTATAAGAATTAAGGAGGCAAGTAGGAGCCAGGTACTCCTAATCAAATGTGACTGATTAACTGATCGTTAAGTGTGAACACTACATAAGCGGAAGTGTTTGCAGTTTGTTGGTCTGTGTTAAAACAATAAAATGGTGGAAAGAAATCAGCAATGATCTAAGAGTCCAGCATTCCATAGTAAATTATTCAGTGGAAAATATTCGAGACTTGTTATATGCCCTGACAAACTCACCCCAAGGTCATGCACATGACCTTGCAATGCACAGAGGAAGTGAAAAAAAAATCAAACAACTCCACCTCAGACTCTACCAGCCTCAGTTAGTATGTCAAATGTTAAAGTTAATGAGAGTACAATTAGAAAAACACTGAACAAGTATCACTTGTTTGTTGGCTTGTTTGGGTTGCCAGGAAAAAGCTTATTTTTTCTATTTAAAAAAAAATCAAAGAAACAACAACAACAACAACAACAAGGTAACAAAGTTTTGGTTTTCCAAAATTTCTGGAATGATGTCCTTTGGACACATGAGACCAAAATAATGATGCATGACCATAATGCACAAACAGCTAGGGATCGGAATCGAGAACCGGTTCCCAGTAGTATAATTTTTGCTAAAATGACTCAGAATTTAGCTGTTCAAGAGCTAAATTCTATCAGGTGTTTTTTGGCTTTTTAATCCAACGTATGCAGAATGCTAAAAGTAACACTGTGTTCCACACACCAGTATGTTGGCCAAAGAAAACCAACTGTTTCACTGCAGGGAACAAGCTGTTTGAAACGGAAAACAACAAACAGTGCTTAATCAGGCACTGAATTCATTAAGTGAAGAGTCGTGGTGCGGACATAGACATTTAAAAACTTGCTTGGTGTTACGAATTACTTATACAAAGGAAATGACCCTGGGAAATGACTGTGCACCTGGGTCTAAAGCTGTCAACGAGATAAACAATAAAAGTGACAGCCTGCTGTGAAAGAGAGTCTGTGCCCCTGTTGTGCGTGTCTGTCTTTTGCACGCAGGTCACAGCCACCGTTTATGACAGCTGCCTTTGGGCAATTTTATGATGACTGCATTGATCTTGAGCTGCAAAAGTGCCTTTGTTTTTGACAATCATCCTAACGTGGCCTCTGCACAGCCTGGGGTAATTGTCACAGTGCCCTTACAGAGCACTCTTACCAGGACGTATGATGAGATATTGCAGTGTGAAGGCTATTTTTCTCTCTGGAGATCAATAAGACTGATTGTGCACCTCTCTATCTTGGGCTGTGCAGCCCTTTCCTGTCTGTCATTGCTCATCTCCTCCTTTGGATTAGCAAACTTACCCTGGCCTCTTTTTGCTGTGAGATGGTCTGATCATGGCCACCTTAGGGTACAGACCAGCTACAATCACTGCCTTGATTAATTTTTCATTGCCTGAGGGAAAAAAAAGTGACAGATAAAGAACAAATGAAAAAGAAAATATTGAACTTAAGTGCTTCACATCATACTTTGTTACTGCTTTACAGCCCAGATATCATGACCAGTTAAAAAACAACAACAAACAAACAGAAAAACTTCTTACTTACCCGAGTTGACATTAGATTTGGGGTCTTTGGGATCCTTGCTGCTGACAAAGCCTGCATGCATGAGATGTTCGGCAAACTGACCCTTCATGTTTTGCAGCATCTGAATGATAAAAGGACAAGTTGCTTCTAATAATACAGCACACCTTTGACTTCACAGAAAGAAGTCCATATTTAAAATATAGTCACGCAGAATCATCCCGACTCACCTGGAGTGTGTTGGCAGACAGGAAGTTGTCCCAGCAATATTCCCTTTCATACCTGCCTCCACGCTGCTTTGCATCCTCCCAGCCCTGGGTAAATCAATGCATGATAAATTAAGATAGGATCAATTCATACAGCAGACACATCTGTGAGTATAAAATCAGGAGTCACCCATGTGGGCTGTTCTACCTGGAAAGCATTGACAATAGTGAGGTGGTCACTCTTCGAGTTTCTAGAGAGGACCTTCCGCCTCATGTCTGCCATCTTCTCTTTACCCTAAGACAAACAGATACGTAAAAAAAAACAAAAAACAAAACACACACACACACACACACACACACACACACACACACAAGTTCAAAGATAGTATACAGCGTAAGCTTTCATAAGCTGTCTGTGAACTCAGCTCTACCTACCAGGGGTATGAAAAAAGGGTCTTTGAAGCTGAGGGAAGCAGCAATAGTGAGTACAGGGTCAAGGCAGCCCAACAGAGCTCCAAACAGGATGAGCTTGCCAATGTGAGGTTCCACAGGCAGCCGAGCCAGGTGGAAACCCAATGCTGTAAGATTCTCTCTTTGGTCCAGGGCGTTCTGACAAAACAATGTCATCATATCCATAAGAAAGGGCATTCAGAAACATGTGCATAACAACTATCCCACAATTTTATTTTATTTTAACAAGTTTAACCTTGTTAGCCTGAAAGCTCATTTTTATCTGGGTAAATACTAATTTCTCAGTTTGCTGCTGCAACACAAGTTACTGAATTTGTAAGGGCTTTTTAGTTAGTTACTAGTATATTAAGTTACTAGTTACTAGTATATTATGTAATCTTTGGTCACAGCCCAGCATGCAATTGATACTCTGATTCGTAACAATCTCTTAAAAACCCTTTTAGTTACTTTCTTACCAGTTCTGTGAGATTCTTGATGGCGAGGCTGACAGCCTTTTCAGAGGGACGGTCCAAGGCTTTCTCCAGGAATCGACCTATAGACCCAAGCTTCAGTATCTAGGGAGTGTATGTGATATTTTGCTTTGATCAGCACAAGAATTTTTTCCACATAATTCCCTTTACTTAATCAGGTGGGCTGTTAACTATGGAAAACATTGATTTATAGACACACAGTACTGTGGAAAAGTCTTGAGCCACTCCCCATTTCCTCATATTTTGATATTCGGTATGACCACTTTTGTTCTTCGAAACAGCCTGAACTCTCTTGTGCAGCTTTCTTATTATTTCTTTAAATAATCTTCAGGAATATTTCTCCAGGCCTCTTGATGGACGTTCAAAGCTCTTCTTTAGATGTTGGCTGTCCTCTGCTCTGTTCTCTGTCAAGATGATCCCACACTGCATCAATAATGTTAAGATCTGGGCTCTGAGAAGGCCAATCCATGACTGATAGTGTTCCACTGTGTGTTTTTCAATCAAGGTATGCTTTTACTGCACTGGCAGTGTATTTGGGATGGCTGTCATGATGAAAAATGCCAATCAGATGCTTTCCAGATGGTACTTCATGGTGGATCAAAGTATGACTGTGTTTTTCTGTGTTCATAATTTGGGCAATGTTGATAATACCTCTATTACCACTGGCTGAGATCCAGCTACAAAACATGACTGAGCCTCCACTGTGTTTTACAAATGGAGGCACTACCTGTTGCTCCTCTCTCTTGCCCACCTCTGTACATACTAACACCAGTTTTAACCAAAAATGTCAAATTTGGACTCATCACCCCATAAAACCTGTAGCCATTTATTTTAAGTCCAGTTCTTATGTAATTTAGCATACCTCAGCCTTTTCTAACTCTTCTCTTCCTTATGAATGGCTTCTTGAAAGCCACCTGTCCTCTGAGACCATTTCTGATGAGGCTTCAGTGAACAGTAGATAAATCAAAAGGTCAGATCTCCCTTTCAGGTCCTGTGTCAGGTCTTTGCAGGACTTTTTTTTGTACTTCTCTTCATTACTTTGAGGTATTCATCTTCTGTAGACAGTTTTTCTTCTGCCACTTCTCTTTTTGAGAACACACTGCACATACTGAGTTATGCAAAGATTTCAGTTAATAACTAATATACTTTCCTTTTTGTTAAAGCATATAGTTAGGGCTGGACCAGGTGACCCTGAATCCTCCCTTAGTTATGCTGCAATAGACGTAGGCTGCCGGGGGATTCCCATGATGCATTGAGTTTTTCCTTTCCAGTCACCTTTCTCACTCACTATGTGTCAATAGACCTCTCTGCATTGAATCATATCTGTTATTAATCTCTGTCTCTCTTCCACAGCATGTCTTTCATCCTGTTTTCCTTCTCTTCTTTCTCTTCAACCGGTCGCAGCAGATGGCCCCGCCCCTCCCTGAGCCTGGTTCTGCTGGAGGTTTCGTCCTGTTAAAAGGGAGTTTTTCCTTCCCACTGTCGCCAAAGTGCTTGCTCATAGGGGGTCATATGATTGTTGGGTTTTTCTCTGTATCTATAAAGTGCCTTGAGGCGACTGCTGTTGTGATTTGGCGCTATATAAATAAAATCGAATTGAATTTCCACATTCAAAAGGGACATTTACTTGTGGCTAACTGCAGAGCAATGAAACAACCACATCTCTATGTCTGACTAACAAGGTGATGTTGAAGTGTTTGTGCATTAGAGAGCCAGGTCAAGGTTAGCATGTTTTCAGTGTTTGTCTCACTTTAAGGACTGTCTGATGCATTGTCCAACTCTCACCCACTAGCTTCAAAAACCATATCACACACACTCAAATACATCCAGCACAGAAAGTGGGGGAGACACACTAAAATGCATATCCAATACAGCAACTGGTGAGAACAATCACAGCAAACACTACATCTAAATGACCTTTGGCTTAATTTTCCATTAGCACTGTTTAAAATATGTCTGAGTGGAGCGTGAGGATTTCAAAAGAGAAAGCGAAAAAAAAAGTAAGCAACCAAAGAAGAAAATGACTGTTTATATAAGAGAAAAAAATGTGTAGAAAAGAAGTAATTATACTGTCTGTAAAAAATGAGAGTAAGAACGGGAGAGGGCATGAGTCAGCCCGGGATGCTCATCCCCAGTTCTCATTAGACAGGAGAGGCTGTAATTCAGCACAACACCAAAAACAGCAGCGCTGTCCTCGTTCCGCCCCTGCACTCACAAAACTCATTCAGAGCAATCTTGTCCTCATCTAAACTCCCAAACCCACACCTATCTGTCTCTCTCTCTGTCAGTCTATCCCTCTTTCTCTCCGCATATACAACCTTGATCTGCAAGCACAGCTCCTCCAGTGGTGTCCTCATAATTTCAGGTAATTGATAGGCATCCAACAGGCTGGCCCTCAGACCGTTGTACAGGTGATAGCATTTCCCCGGACACACTCTGGATATTTAGAGAAGAGAGTTAGAGAGACAGAGAAGGAAAAGAGGTTAAATGTTTTACAGGTCCTGTGACAAGGGCTTAATTTAAAAATCAGTGGGATGAAACTGCACACAGTAAGCAGCTCTGCTAATTGGGCCTTGCTGCACTTTGATGTCAGAGCTATATAACAGAACAGACGTCTCAAGTAAAAGACTGGAAACAACCTGAGAGTGACTACACTTTGCCTTTCTGAGTGGTTACAGATGGGAAAGCAGGACGGAGTGGGCTTATGGGGAAGAGTGATGGGAGAGCTCAGATGACAAATAGAAGGAAAGATAATTATCCCATATCGCTATTGCATACCCAGAGGCACTAATATAAAGTATGCCCTCATTATATTACAATCTACAAATATACCCACGCGTAGACACAAACGCACACATAAACACACACACACCTGCCAGCACGTCCTTTCCTCTGTTTGGCATTGGCCAAGCTAACCCACTCAGCCATCATGGTGCTGATGTTATTGCTGGTGTCAAAGTTGGTCTCCTTAATTTTGCCTCCATCTATCACATAAACAACATCATCGATGGTGATGCTGTGAGGAGCAGGCGAGAGAGAAAGGGGGGAAAACATAAGTTGCACGTAATAATACAGAAAAAAAAAAACCCCACTTCAAAGTAGACTCTCAAGAATTCCTAGTTAAGACTCTTACACAATCACTTAGAAGTAAAAAATAAAATTCAGCCCTTTGGTAGGTTTAGAGTCTATATTTAGTGGACTGATGTGAGGGGAGTGCTGAGGGCAGGCAGCTCCTTAATTTGCTCTGCTCGTTTGTGTGAGTGCAGCACTCTGAACGCATTAACAAATTGCCTGTCAGAGAGTTTTCCCATCCAAACCAATATGACAGTATTTGTAATCAATCCAAGAGATGTATGCTAATTAGCTCCAATCCAGTTGTATGCCTCATTCCTGACTGAGGCACTCGCACACACAGAAAACAGATATATGATGGAATATCATAAAATGTCTGTGTTTTTTCTAAACTTTTAAACACTTTCCAAAGTACAAATGCAAAGACTGGACAAGCTTTTACCACAGACGCATACTCTTACAAACCTGGTCTCGGCTATATTGGTAGCAATCACAATCTTTCGAACTCCAGGAGGAGGCCTTTTAAAAACCTGAGAAGGATTAGAGAGAAAAATTGAGCTGGATATTTGTGATATTGAAAGGGGACTAAAGTAGGACACAATTGACAAAGAGATGGTCCGAGAAAGAGAAAAAAGAGAAACTGAAGAATCCTGACCTGTGTCTGATTAACAGTTGGCATGAGGGAGTGCAAAGGGATGATAACAAACCGGTCTGAAATGCAACAGGACACAAAAGAAAAACTCAAATAAAACACTGACTGTCAATTTAAGATACAACTAGTCCATAGGCTGAACAATTATGTGTTCTATAACAGCAAGTATCATGAAACCATGGAGAATTCTACAGCCACAGCACCCCAACTTCAGATAGGTGGAAGATAACGGATGAATGGAAAATTGCAGCACAAATAGTGGCATAGTTGCTGGAGTCCACTTAACTTAAAATGATATACGTGTTTAGCAACTTTGTCTTTATATACAAATATACGCAAAATACAAGAAATCAGCAACCAGCGGAGTCAAGTCATCTTTTGCGAAAATATAAGCTGAAAGACAATCTTTTATAATATAGAGCCTTTATTTCCAAACCTTTGCCAAACTTTCAGAGTTAACTGTATATCACAACTGACACAGAGACCAGTTGATTATTGCAGTCAAACTCTATTTGTAATCTGTCACCAAATGCAAAACCAGCAATCGGGAAACCACCCTCATTTTTACTCCAGTGAGACTAAGCCATAAGCAGTTAAGAAAATGGGTGTATTTCAACAAACTGGCGCAATGATGAGTGCCGTCTCGTCATAGTAAGAAGATCCTGGGTTTGAATCTGCCTGTGTCAGTCCGCTCCGGGTACTCCATCTTTCTCGCACAGTTCCAAAACATACTTGTTAGGTTACGTGGTGATTCTAAATCGGCCTTAAGTGTGAACTGTGAATGGTTGTCGTCTCTCTCGCCTTGTGATAGACTGACGACCTGTTCAGTGTACCCTGCCTCTTGCTCTATGACAGCTGTAATAGGCTTTTATATTGCTGCGACCCTGAATTCAATAAGTGGTTAAGAAAATCAAAGGATGGATTTCTCAACTGTGGAACAGAAAATTGTATAGTCAAAGCAAGAAAGAAAAAATGCAAGACACCGACGTGCATTCACTTCCATGCTGTACATCCTGAATGTGTGTTTCTGTTTGCATACCTGATCGGAACATTTGCTGAGCCATGAGAAGGTCATTGAGAGTACTGATGTTGTCCCAACCAGGCAAGAACACCAAGATTGCTCCTTCCTGTCCAAGACATGATACAAAACTCTGAACACAGCTGTAAGTCACAAAATCCAGCAGGGTTTCAGTAAATTGCGGGTCCAGCGAACAAGATGCCCATGTCCTCAGAGGAGCTGAGCTGAGGCAGATAGATATGATTTGCTCTCAGCTCTCAACCTCTACATTCACATTCAGACACAAAATAGCCACTGAAACTCCAACATCTTTATGACAAATGCATCTTTATAGTACAGGAGAGCATCTGATTAACATTAACAAAAGCACTGACTTAATTTTCCCCACAATAGCAAAGAGAAAATGAAATCAATAAGTCACATGAAAAAGTACAGACACAGAAACGCTAGCTGTGAAAACATAAGAAGAGAAGACTAAATGGTGAGGAAATCTCTGCGCATTGAGCTCTTTTGTCAGTGGCTGCAGATTGCTGACCACTTAATGGATATCAGGCATCAGCGCCTCATTCACAAAGCCAAAATCCATTACAGTAATGCTGTAATGGTTTAAAAAAAAAAAAAAAAAAAAAGCTGAAAAAGACTCCTTTAATGACTGATGAAGAGTTCAGTTATTGCAGCAGCAAAGAATAGAATAGAGAGAAGGAGACAAAGAATGAGACAAAGTCAAAAATCAGTCAACAGCTAACACAGAAATCCACAATATTAATATGTACAAAACAGATGTGTAAAGGTAAATTGTTTAGGGTGCAGTACTGTTTAATTTCTTTCCATACAAGCTATTACCACAGTTGTTGTCTCAACACTAAATACGAAAAGTTTTGACAGAAATCAGTGACACAAATATGAAGGTTATAGCTTGTGACACATAAAATTACACACGGCAGTCAATGCTAGCCCATGGTACCATGCTGGAAAGGTCAAAGATAAAATTAGTCAAATCTGTCTTTAATAAAGATAGAGTCATACAGACTGTACAGACATATAATACAGAGCAGAGTTTCAGCAAACTCGTTTTCATCCTATCCAGATTTAAACAAAGTATTCTCTAGCTAAAATTAAGCTGCTATAAAAATCGATTCTATAAAAAGCACCATGCTATTCATTTCCTCAGAGAAATGAAGGGAAGGCATAAAAAGTAGCTTCTAGGCCTTGATTTCCCCAACTTTTTAATTAAAGCTAATTATTATCCCCAGTTCTCAACCACTGGCACTCACATGGGACTGTATGTATGTTAAAGTCTCTGCATGTGTATTTGTGAAAGAGATGAAGGTCGGATGCCTAGTTACAACCTGACAAATTACACGCATCCAGGAAGAAACACACTCTAATTAATTCTAACTAAAAATTAAGTAACAGTACAGTACAGTAAGCTCTGTAGAGATGGTCTACTCTATGACAGCACACACACACACACACACACACACACACACACACACACACACACACACACACACACACACACACACACACACACACAGCAAACCACCCACATACAGTTGCACCCAGCAGGCATTCATTAATGCCTGTATGTTAAACCCCTAGGTGTATAATCACAGAACCCTGCAACATAATTAACCAATCATCACAGTCAAAAGCTCGGCAGATGGCCCATATCCTTGGTTCAGATTACCATCATGGTGAATCAGCCAGTTCTCTCACAGCCATTTGACAACGCCACAACAAATCAGCTGGTTGACTGGCTCAGTGTGGCCGTGACTGATGGAGATACAGCTTCATATGGGAAAGTATAATTATTCTGTCTGCCTCTGTTAGTCACTCCGTGTTCTTCTTCTTTTTCACTCTCTTGTTTATTTATACATCCAAAAACTATTTTACTTCATTCAGTCGTATTATTTAACTTTTTAAAATGGTACTAAACTAATCATTCTTCTCTCATTAATAGTAGTCTACCCTGAATCGCCTCCTGGTCAGCAGGGGGGATTTCTGTGGAGTGTGCATGTCTCCCTGTGCCTGTGTTGGTTTTCTTTGGGCGCTGGCTGTAATTTATAGACGCTAAATTGTCTCTGTAGGTTTGTGTCTTTGTTTGTCTCTCTGTGTTAGATCAGTGATGGACAGACGCCCTTGACCTATAATAGCTGGGATAGGCTCCAGGCTCTAGATAAGCAGCTGAAGTATGGACATATATTTTTTCATAATAACCATTTTACCACTTCCTAGAAAAGCTACAGGGCCAGCAGTTACAAAAATTAAAACTTTCTACTTTCAAATCACACAGGTGACACTGTATTCACAAAGCTAACAACTGTGCACTGAAATGATGCCGACATCCAAAAAAGGAAAGTTAACCAGAACTGGAAAAAGAAAAAAGGGAATGGAGGTGCAGTGGGAGAGCATCTGTTCAATCACTCATTAGCAGAAATTTGCTGCCAGGATCTGTGTCATTTTCTCTGATCTAATGTCTGTGTTTGGAAGCTAGCCCGCCTGCTCCCTCCATCTGCTCCATCTAGGAATGTACTGTACTTTGCCAGCCTAAGAGTCTCCATTAACTATTAGTTTTCATTTAATATCAAGCCACCTTTCACACGAGCAACTTTCTGTCAATGATTAAAGAACATGATGTCCAAGAATGAAAATCTTCAAAGGCAAGCTCCTGTTACAGAAACATTCATTTTGACATTTTCATAAAGTACAAATTCACTTTTTTTTTTCTTTCTTTTTTTTTTTTTAAATAAAACACATCGTCTAGAATTTGGCCAATTTATGCCAGCTGCACTCAAACCACATCTAAAAGGCTAGACTCACCTCCTCATTGAGCACAATATAACGAATTAGTGCCAGAATTAGGTCCAGATCAATCTTCTCATCTCTGTCTAATATCTCGAGAGCCTCAATGGTTGTGTCAGAGTACCTGTAAAACACAGGACATGGAGAATCAATAAATAACTCCCCACTATTAAACATGGCAACATAAGTGCTCCTGCTCTCCCCTTACTTGTTGCTGGAGGTGTCACACGCTGTAATATGGCTACAACAGGTTTATAAATATTTTCACATGCTATGCTTTAGTACAAAAATGCAGACTAGCTTTGAGTTACAGTTAAACTTTTTCTTTGTTGTGGTAATAGCACTGGTGATCAGTAACATATTAATAATTGGTTCCTTTGTCTTTTTTCCCTTTAGAATGAGAAAAAGAGAAACATCCGTGTAGTGTTCAACTATAAAAGCAGTAATTCTGTTTTTTTAAAAATGTATTCCAGTAGGTCTTAATACAAAAATGTGTTTTATGTTGAAACCTTTTAAAATCACCAGAAAACTAATTTTGCAAGCACACCGACAGTGTTCAAAGTAACATTTCTGCCTAGTTACACAATAGACTGGATGTCATGTTGTGAATTTAGGACTTAATTATTTTTTAATGACAAAACTAAAAGCTGGCAAAACAAACCAACACTGAATATGCCAAGACATTAAAAAAATATTTGTTAATATTACGCTATTTTATAAATGATCAGGCTCCTCAAGTCCTCAGTAATATTGTGATTCTTCTTAAAGCTTTCAGTTCAGTAAGACATAAAGCATTTTGGAAACTTCAAGTGTTATTACAAGAATTCTCACTTGAGAAAAATAGCCTTTTCTGTTCAGGGTATCAACATATCGAATTCCTTACATATAGTATTCAAACTGGATCATGCCCAGGATTACTTTAAAATTAAACTGAAATAGTTTTTGAAGTGGAATCCAGTCACGTAGACATGAACAATCTTCTGTCTCCTGTTTAGAGCCTCTATCGTTATATTGCAGGTGT
This sequence comes from Pelmatolapia mariae, assembly GCF_036321145.2. Lineage (NCBI taxonomy): Eukaryota > Metazoa > Chordata > Actinopteri > Cichliformes > Cichlidae > Pelmatolapia > Pelmatolapia mariae. The sequence goes on from NC_086239.1 coordinate 24,890,135, forward strand.
GTCCTGTGGCATCTTACCTCCATTCTATTGTGTTGTGGGATTGTCTCTCAGTTATTGGATAGATTATATATGTTCATGATTTTCTTTGTATGTGTGTTAAAAGCACAAATAGTGATTGCAAACCAGCCCGGGCAATAAATGCTTGTCCCTATGAAATTAAAAGCTTTTAACCTCAGGCATTGTGTTCCAGTAGACTCTCTGAAGGTAGACTACAAGCAAGTAATCAGGTCTACACCCTATCTCTATGAAACAGCTATATAAAGATATGAGTACATTTTACATAGTTGTACTAAATGAAGAAGAATTTTTCTTGTCAGAAGATGATCCATCTCAACTGGAGCTGCCACTCTTAAAAATTTTAAAGCAATTAGAGAGAAACTTGCTCCCAAAAAATTTAGTAAGTGTCAAATTGGCAAAGCAAAGTCCTTCACAGCTGTAATTATGTTTTGAACAGAAGCAACTAAGCTACAGTGTTGCTGTATCTGTACTAAGCAGACCTTGGAACTGTCTGTGATGGTGCACTTTAATTGTAGCTGTGTTTATGTAACAAATGCATCAGACATCAGTTTCAAGCACTCATCTTTCTCTTACTATTTGTAGATCAAAACCATAATTCTCTATATTTAATCTATATGAAATCAGAACTTTAAAAGAAATGTATTTACTCAAAACTACGAGTCTCACAAATCTTCCTGCTTCCTACCTAAAAAACCTCCAAAAACTGGCAGCTGTTCTTCCAATTTAACTAGCCCGATCTTCTCACCAACTCACCTGCCCTGTAGTGTTCGTGCGTAACATGGCCAGCTTTCCTTGTATTCAGCCTCTTTCTCCTCTTTCTCAGGTCTGGAGTTTCGCCCCTGCCAAAAACCTCTCTTCCATGAGGGGCGACGGTCCTGATTCTGGGGCCGATACCTAGCAGAGAAACCCAGCCTAGTTTATACGAGGTCCCAATGTGTCTTTGTGCATGTACATGTGTGTTTGGTAGCAAAGTGGTTCTACCTGGTCATCTCTATAATGTCCTCAAGTAGGAACTCCTCCACTGGGAACGTCAAACCAGGAATGTGGATCATTGGGCAGTTGTCTGAACAGAGAACAAAACCGTGAGCGGCGAGAAAGAGGAACAGCTCAACTTATTAGAACTGCAAAACTTTTGCTGACAATTTGGTGAAGAAATTAGTGAGCTACACACCAAAATACTGGGAAAACTTCTCTGCGTTGAGCGTGGCACTCATGAGAATGATCTTAAGGTCATCTCGGAGGTTGAGTAAGTCCTTTACAATGATGAGCAAAACGTCTGATTGCAGGTTTCTCTCATGGATTTCGTCCAGCACCAGGTGACTGATACTCGACAACAATCTGACAATAAAAGCAAATAAGGTGAGCAATTTTTCCAAAATAGCTTTTTTTTTTTTTTTTTGCCTTTTTCTGTCTAAAGAGTTAAAAAAAAAAACAATATTGGTTGACTTTTTTTCTTTTTTTACAAATTCTCTCTTGTTTCTCTTTAAAGATCTTACAAGTTTCAATTAATGGTACTACCTTTTTAAGTACTTTAAGTGAGATTTAAATTATTTAAAATAATTTCACAAGGCACAGACATTACCCAAAAAATTTTTTTTTAGAAAGTGTTTAACAGAGCTACAGTCCATACAGACGTCCACTTGTAAGCCAAGTGATGTGCGAATTTAGCTTAACACCAAAAATGCAGCATTTAGTCAGAAAAGGGTAGCCCTGAAATGACTCACTAGAGTCGTGCTAACGAAAGAGCATGAAGTGAGACAACAAGGAAAAGCTGGCACTTTCACTTAGTCTGTATTTCTTTTTCTGAAGGCACTTAGAATGCAAAGACGAACATGGAGGAATGAGTCAACAGAAAATGGGGACCCATACTAATGAATCTTCCACAGACAGTAGCGTCAACCCCAAATCAATGGGGACAAAACAGAGTGACAAACAAAGGATGGCTGGAGTGGAGATATAGGGGAAAAAGCAGAGAAGATGTACAGGGAAAAGATGTATACAGGATGAGAAGGCAGAGGTGGAAGCAAACTCACGGGTCTGAGCGAAGCCACTGAAGAATAATGCCTGTTGTACAGTACAGGATCGAACCTTGTCTCCTTGGTAACCGGCTGGAAAATGGGAGAAAAAAAAAGAAATAAAAAGATACTCTTACATCTGTGCAATTTAGAAAATTTAAAGTAAGGTCACCAAAATAAAAGCAGGACTTCTCTGAGAAATGAACTTAGGTTTTGTAACAGTTAACTGTGTTGCATTTCCACCATCCTTTTTGCTACTTTACTTTAAATAAGCACCACTTTTATGTTTAACCTTTACATAGAAGTGAAAATAACATGTTGCTGATACAAAATATTATACTACAATATGTAATGGAATTGTAGTATGCTACAGTGCACTACAGTAAGAAGATTTATTCATGCTTTGTTTATGTACTAATGCTGAAAAGTTTATTCAATTAATTACAAAATAGCTTCTCTTATTTTAAAGTTAACACTGTAGGAACTGCCTTTCATATGATATCTGAAAAAAACAAAATTCACTGACAACTGAGCCTTATAAAAGGATTTGTTGTATAACTGATGCAAGATTGATGTGCCAAGAAGAGGAGACTAATTACAAGATATAATATTCTTTTCTTTTTTTGTGAGGCCTGAAGTCCAAAGAATTAATGTATATTTCACAAAAATCAAAAGAGAGTAAAACCAGCAAAAGCACCAAGAAAAACAGTGAGTCTTCTGGACTGGTATAAAAATACAGAGCAACATGTATCAATGGCAAGACATTCATAGTAGAATACAGTTGTATACCATAGTATTGCAGAGCAACATGTTCACTGCGTATTTATTCACAAATACTCTGGATCCTGTTTCACAAATACTCTAGCACTGACACAGCTGGCTGCTTTACCTGGCTATTACCCAAACCTTGCACATACTGAGAAGATTCTGTCACCTTCATTTTCATCAGTGACTGTGAGTAGTGGATTAACCAACATGACTTTGGCAATGCTAGCCTATGGAGTGAGTACTGACTACTATCAGTAAGCTAAATCAATTGTGAAAAATCAGCCAGTAAATAACAAGCAGAATAGGGTATTTTATTATAGAAACACATCCAACAGAAATCAGACTTTGTATCAGTAATTCAGCATTGACTCAAATTGTCAACAAAAACTGGTTTCTCGCAAATTTAGCTCAAGCTGGTGAATTCTAGATTACTTGTGTTTTGACCTATTTCTATGTGACTTTAAATAAGTTACTTACCTACTGAGAGAAGTCTTTACTTTTTTTAGATGAATTGCTAATTGCTTGTAGGGAAAGTTTGTGCATCATTAAAAGTTTAACAAACCAGGACTAACATGTACCCACTGAGAGAGACGCCTGTGGTCTCAGTAATAGTAGGCAATGTCAGCACAGCTGGATGAATCTTTCAAAAAGATGCCTGTATGATTTGCCTTTTAACTTTTTTCATGAAAGAGATTATTTTTGTTGTTTTTCTTGTTTTCATGAGAGTTACAAATCATACATTCAGAATCTTGCTGAATCTAAATTTAAAAAAAAAAAGAACCAAATGAAAAAAAATGTGGCAAATCATCTTATACTCAGTGTCTAGCACCTTGTTATCTGTCCCATTTCTCTCACGGTAATAGTTTTTTTGCCCATCTTCTTATTTCTAGTCCCCTTTACTGCATTTCATGTGTCTCATTCTCCTGCATACTCCACTATTGTATAAATCACTGTTCGCTCAGGCTGCACAACAGCAAATTGCTTTTGTTAAATTCTTGCTGCAGATGTTTAATGTGTGTGTTTTTAAGAAAAATCATTTTATGGCGGTCATTTACCCACACATTTCATGTATCCATCTTGAGTCCTTTTACCGAGTCTATGTAGACTATGTATACATAAAAAATATAACACGCTGTAGATCTCATGCGGAACATCTGAGCCCAGTAAGCTTTTAATTTAAATATTAATGAGCTATAACGTATGTGATGTGTTAAAACTGCTAACTACGTCAAAATCTGTGTTTAAGATGTCTAAATCTGTTCATACTCTGATCATGCTGGCTGATATCACCAACTTCAGTCTAAACCACAAAGCCTCAGCTGTTACCGCCAACCTTGAAAACAGCAAGCTCAGTCTGAAAGGGACAGACGTAATCAGGGAGGGAAATAAAACACTCTGATTTCTGCAACAGCACTCCCATCAATTTAACCTCCTGTGGCTGGACTCTTCGCCATATCAGATATAAGGGAAATGAGCTTTCTAAACATAAGGCATTGCTTTTGGTTTCTTAGCCTCTAAACCAATTACCAATGTCAATTAAACATACAGTGAGCCTAATTTCACCTTCACACAATCACTGGCCACTTTGTTAGGCATGACTGTTGAACTGCTTGTTAATGCAAATATATAATCAGCCAATTAGATATTTGCTCATATAGTAGCAACTTAATGCATTCAGGCATGTAGACATGGCCAAGAGAGCAACTATCTTCAGCGAATGGACAGCAAATGGTCAGAAAAAGATAATCCAGTAAGCAGCAGTTCTCTGGGTGAAAATGCCTTGCTGTTGCCAAAGGTCAGAAGAGAAAGGCCAGTCTGCTTGGAGCTAATAGAAAGGTAAAAGTAACTCAAATAAAAAAAAAGAGCATCTCTGAAAGCACAACAGGTCAGTCTGAAACTGATGGGCTACGAGTGCCACTACTCTCTTGGTTCAGAACAGGAAATTGAGGCCACAATTCACAGCAGCTCACCAAAATTAGAAAACGGAAAAATGGAAAATCTTTGTCTGGTCTTTCTTAAACATCCTAAACACGACAATGAGTTCACTGTAGTCAAATGGCCTCCACATTGACCAGATCTCAATCCAGTAGAGCACCCTTAATACGTGGTGAAAAATAGAACGTTTCCATCATGGATGAGCAGCCAAGAAATGTGCAAAAAATGTGTGATTCTGTCATGTCAAAATGGACATGAGAAATGTTCCTGGCACCTTGCTGAATATATGCAATGAAGACTTAAGGCACTGAATGCAAAAGAAGTCCAACCCAGTACAAGGAATGTGTACATAGTGAAGTTTCAGGTGAAAGAATTTTAAGCATGAGCACGTCTCGAAAGTGTTGCGTACCTCTGCAGGCGGATTTGGTAACCACATGAATTCCCATTCCCAACACTTTCTGCCCTCTCTGCCGCTACACGCTCTGCAACCTGATAGGAAGAGCACACACACACGAATAGGATTTAAGAGGAGAGACAGCATTGTATTGCAAAAAGTAATAATTTCTATATGAGCGATGCCGAAATTTTGCTGTATGCAAATGCATCGCATTATTTTTTGTCATCAAAGTAACAACCAGTTGTTATGTTTAAGGGGCAATTGCTTTTTCGAACAGGGCCATGCAGGTTTTAAGCTTTCCTCTTATTAAAGAAAATCATCACTCAAGTTCTGCATTTTGTATTTATGAAGTATAGCTCAGGAAGTAGAGCAGATCATTCACTAGTCAGAAGGCTGGTGGTTCGTTCCCTGTTTACTCCAGTCTGCATGCCATAGTATCCTTGGACATAGAAAGCACTTAGGTGAATGAGACATGTCGTGTAGGCTTGTGTAGAGTAGAAAAGGGCGATGTAAGGAAACAGTGCATTTGCCATGTATTTATTCAATATAAATATGCAAGAAATCAGGAAGGAGACAAATATTTTCCACAATAAAAAGATTTAAAAAATATATCCATATCTTTTTTTAATCAAACTAATTATTTTGCCCTTTCATTTCATTGTTTAATTTTAGTTAAGTGTGGAAGTTTGTACTTTGCATTCATTCACAGACAGATCACATTCTTATATAGGTTCTCTACTGTTATTGTGTGTGTGTGTGTGTGTGTGTGTGGCTGGACTCATGGTGCTGTGTTTGTGTAAATTTGCACTGCTCTCTGGCTCACGGTGACAAAGGTTCTTAGTATTTAACCTATGCAGTGGCTTAGAGGCACATGTGTATGCATTCTTATTAACAGCTAACACTGAACAGTGATGCCTCTATGCATAAGCCTAATTCTGATTGGTTATAAAGACACATTTGATGGCAGAGAAGCTAGCCTTGGGCAGAGAACCAACAGGTCTGCTAGGAATCAAAGGTGACTGCCTGACCTATCCCATAGAGAAGCAGCATAACAGAAGCATTGCCATGGCAACCACATTAAAATCAGTAGGCACACAACAACATATAATCCTTCAGAGGCCAGCAGAGTACATACCGAGATGGCACTGATGCGTCGAGGCTGTGTGCAGACCACACGGCACATTGAGCCCATGCCTCTGTTGATATAGTCATCCAGGATGAACTGAGTGACCTGAGTGGTTTTGCCACATCCTGTTTCCCCACTCACCACTAGGACACGGTTAGAATTGATCAGCGTTACCAGCTCCTGAGATCAGAGGGGTTGAAGAGGAGTGATTTACAGATGAGGCAGGAAAGCAAACAATAACAAAAAAATAAATCAAATCTGAAAACCAGTAATGAAGTTTTAGCAGAACTTGCGATTCATGATAAAAGCACATCTGCATGTGAAATACTTGCCTCTTTTTTCCCATAAGATGGTAGTTTTTCCCTGAATTTCTGAAGACAACAAGAACAGATGATGAGTAAAATAATGAGATAAAAATGCAATAAAATTAGGAACAGATACTTTAAAAAGAAAAATTCCATAATGGGAACAATCCTAGCACATCAGAAGTTATCCAATTCTAATAACCAAAGATAAATACTGACTCTGCTCAGTAACTCAATAATACAGTGGTAACCACTTGAAATGATGTAGCATGATAACATTATGATAAATTGATTGAATACTTGGTAAGAAGACTTTTCCATTACACATCATCTTGTACATAAATTAAACTTTGCACACCTTTTTCCACAGTAAAATTTTGCACTAAACAATTTAAATGTATAAATATAATAAACATTTACTTATTTACACAAACATAAACAAAAGCTACTTATATATAGCCAATGCAGCAATGCATTTGGGCAACATTCTTTTTTTTTTTTTAAACATAGAACCTTTCAACTGAATAAAACCCATTATTTTTTATTTTTCTTATTAAAAACACTAATTAAATTGGACTTTTGGACATTAAATGACAACAAATGACTAGTATAGTAGGCATGTTGTTATCTAAAGGCACTAAACATGCTAAACTACCAAAAAAATCCCACCTTTTGTCCCCACCTTAGCTATTTTAATAAATATGTTCATGCTAGAAACTTAAACCTAGATTTTATACCACTGAAAACTCTTACCAGCATTTCTTTGTACTTTGCATCTGATTTCTTACTCTGCAGATCTCTCTTCAAGTAGTCATCCAGGGACCTGTCTCGGACTACCTCCTGATGTAAGAACTCCAGATCCTTATCTTTAATAACTGGTTTCGCCGCCTCCTCTTCCTGATCTTCATCCCATTTATCTGGTGGCTCATCTTTAACCGCTGTTGTAGAGTGACTAGAAAAAAACATTCAGTGTTATAAATGTCCAATGTTACCTGGAAAATCTTACAATACTATTTGTTCTACAGAATTTCTAAATGATTAAAAAAAAAATAAAAATCACACATTTTTACACAATGTTACCTTTGTGATTTGCCAGTTGCTTTCTTCTGGCCTGGACTACCTTCTTCTTCCTCCCATTTGACCTCAGTCTTAGTTTTTTCCTCTTCAGGCAAATCCCCATCAAAGTAACTAATGATGATAAACATGCTAAATTAGTCATGATGTCAGCAGTCAAAGGGGAAGAAATAACTGAAATTTTACTATTCTGTCTAGCTTTCCTACTTAATTCATTATAAGTTAGTAACGACAATTAAGTCACAAATGATAAAGCTATACAAGCTCTCTCACCAGTGGGCACTATCCCTGGCAGCTGTTTGCCAGCTGTCAGAGGTCGAGGCTCTTTCATCCCTGCGGCCCCTTTCTGGGCCGAGCTGGTCATTCTGGACAGAGTTAAGCAGCTTGGTAATGTGTTGCTCTCTTGCCTCATCCATCTGGACCACTGCCCGCTGCACAAGCAAATGGGAAAAGGAAAGTTAGCTATGACCTTGCAACAGTGTTTTTCCAAATTTCACTTTATACCACTGAAAAAAAAAATACTACTCATTAACACTTTGAAACAAGATAAATGCGTAACAGAAATACTTACTGTTGTAGATGTAGTTTTGAATTGTGCTGTGTAAGTAATCCTTTTTTTAACACAATGACAGATTGGATATTTATTCAGTATATAATGATGGTGGTGGTGGTGTGTTTGTATTATTAGTATTATTATTAATAATATTTTATATATAATTATTACCATTCTTATATATTGTACAAGCAACTGTCTGTTAACCAGCAGGGGAAAATTACTGCCCATGTTCAGATCAGTGTGAACACTTTCTGTGCACACAGTGAGCAATTTTCCAATCAGTTTCCCACACTTTGATGTGCTCAAAGATCTGCTCCTAACAGGGTGACTGCAGTTATACAGACAGACCTTCCATGTTTACAGTGAGCATGACTTCAAGCACAGTCCATACCGATCTCCGGTCAGCTTGCTTCCTCCTAACGGCTCCATATCTTGCGTACCACAGTCCAATCTCACGGCCCTTCAGGTGTGGAGGAGGACGGTCTCTTTGTCCACCTCCGCCCCGGTCCGGGTCAAATTCGGACATGTTTCCTCTCGAGCCTCCTCCACCTCCCCTTTCCCATCTTTCTCTGCTGCCATCTCTGTGCCCGCGACCTCCTCTTCTACCTCTTCTTCCTCCTCCACCGCCATATCCATAGCTCATGTTGCGGTTAGGAGCAGGCAAGGGTAACGTCCGTTAACCTGCGTTCGATTAACGGCTTACAGCTACTCGCTAACCAGCAATATTCAGTGGATTTGCGAACTAAATATTTCACTTCAAAAATATGCGGTGACACTCACGTAGCCACTGACAGTTGGGTTCTTGATAACTACACCCAAAACCTAAACTGCGCCCCTCTAACTCACTTATTAAACAACAACATCCTCTTGAAAAAGTGTCACATCCGAAATACTTGCTGTTTTCCATCTGGCATGTCGCATAATAATGCCGTCAACATTTTCAGCAACTAGATATTGACGTGGCGCTCTAGGATTGGTTGCTCTCCATATTACCGTTTTAAACGCTACTTTCTAAATCTAGCTGACTTCTTCAAACGAAGTTATCATAGTAATTAGCATACAAATGCGTATTTCAGTTCAAATTTCCAGTTTATTTTTTATGCAATTTGTTATGATTTACTGTGTAGATCAGGGCACTGACACTTTACCACTAACCTTTAAACATAACTTATTGTATTACTAAAGCATTCAGTCCTGTTATTTGTATAATTTCTAGCAGTGCTTAACAAGTTTATTAGACCACTACCGAATGTAAGAGTTATACCCGAGCTACCCTAAATTAATAGTATTGGTATTTATACTTGTGCTTTTATAATAGTTAATCAAATTGTCACTCAAAATATATATTTATTGCTAATATTATTTTTTGATTAAGATGCCAAGTTACAGCTATTTGCTTGCCTATTATGCTTGCCTTCCTGAAGAGGAAAAAAAAAACCTTTTGTAGTTGAATGTTATGCTTGATTCATTCCTGAACCTCAAATTTGGGCATAAAAACATGAGTTCAGTTTGCTATATACCTAATAAATAACAATATAATTTTTAGTTTTAAACATTTTTGACATTTTTTCTTGTTTTTATGATAGGTTATTGTGCCATTTTAATGCATTTATTAAACCTTGTGCATTTTTACATACAATACGTTGTTCTCATCCGACATCAGCGTCATAAATGCGCTTCTGAAAGAATAGTCAAAAACTCCCAAACACACTTTGTTGAAAGCCTTTTGAAAATAGTTAAAGCTGTTATAGCTGCAAAGGGTGGGCTATTAAACCCCAGAGATTATGAACGGGATGTCACCCAGGGAATCCATAAAATATTTCTGTTAATTATTCACTGAATAACATTTAAACAGCATAAAAGTATAATTTTATTCTTTTCCAGATTTTAAAATGACATAATACATTTTAGAGACACACTAAAAGTGTGTTTTCAGCATAACCTCTAGAGTCATGTGACAAATTAAAATAAAAAAAATTTTTTTTTTAAAAACTGCCTCTTTTTTGAAGATGTGCACTTGAAGATGTATTGGGCAAGTGCAGAATGCCAATTTTTTTACTTCCAAAATTTCTCTGAAATGAAGTTAGACTGAATTCATCACTACTAATACACTACTAATACAAGTTCACTTATATTACTGTAGACTCTGAGATTCCCACCTCCATGATTTAGAAGTCAGGAAGAGTTTCTAATTAATTTTTACTTTCACTTCTGTGGTATTTAATATCCATTATCTATAAAGAGAGTCTTTGCTGTCGGCTTCTCTGCACATGTTCTTATACAGAGGTAAATCTGAAGAATCCTTTATAATATATCCAACTGTTTAAGATAGAAGATTGATTTTTTTCCCCCGGATGATCTGAGTGGCCTTTCTGGAAACAAATTATGCTTCCATAAGTTTTCATGAGTTTTCTTTACATGTCATTTTTCCATTTTGATGTTTATTGTTTAATTAGTTCCAGTGCAAATAAATTGAATTCACTCAGTGCCCTGGCACATTAACCTTCTCATTAATGATGGGTAAGTTGCAAAGTTTGATAGTCTGAACTTGTCCACGTACTTTTCTGTCATGCCCTCTTACTTTTATCTATTACCCAAATAGAAAATATTTGTTTAGAGTCTTGCTAAATCTGTCTATGCATTAAACACCAGTTTAATAGGAGGGTTCCGGCCCTGAAATAACCTTTTGTTGACTATTTAGATTGCTAAATATCTTCTGGGGTCTCTGTGCACAGACAAAAATAGTCTGTCTTGTCAAAGTAATTGCTGTACCAGGTTCACACTGGTACACTGCAGTTTAAGGAACATTAGGGAATGACCTGCTATCTGGGCCTTAAAGGTTGCCGCCAAATGAAAAAGATTCACCGTGACTGCTGACTGTCACCTTAAAGGGTCTGGCTCTGCTACACTTCAGCACTGTTTTTTAATATATTTTTTTGTCAGATTTAAAATGAAAACTAAAACATTAACAATTAGTAGTAGTAGTGATACATCCTTATTAAGTAACCATTTCTCCTCAGTCACTAATTGCTTTGCCTTTATCTAACTTTTGTAGCGGTTACAAACGCTGTTTTCACATTTCCATACGTCACCGTTCACTGATTCTGTTTCTGAATGCTCCAAATCTAATTGGATTATACTCTGCATTCTCTTATTTCAAATTAGCAGCAATGTCATATGGGGAAAATCTGTGCTTTTTCCTTATTGTTTACCTCTCTCTACTCTGTGTCTTTGCCCTGCAAATTAAAAGCAATACACACCCTATCTGTGCCATGAAGCACATTTCACAGATGAGAGAGTAGAAAGAGTGGTGTGAAAGATTTGTGCAGGATGTTCATGGGAGGTGACAGGGTAGATCCCACCCTTAATCTTTCTGTTCCTGTCAGGAAATATCATGCTTTGCCACTTTTAAATTAAATTTTTCTTTTCACGCCCACTGTGATCACCAGAACCATCAAAGACATGATTTCCTTTTATAATCAGTGAAATGAATACTTACACAGTACTTCCACATTCAGCTATTTTGTTATTAAGGAGATGCATTTGAAAGAAGACAGTTTCCCAGAGCAGAGAATAGTGATTTGTCACGATGAAATGATTTATTAGCAGTTTGGTGTGAAAGACTAATTTGTGTAAAATCTTATTTTCAGTTTGTATTTGAGAATCTCATTTTCATCAAGTACATCTCATTAAATCCCTAACTGGACCTGCTTGTACAAAGGCTCCCTGTTCAGCTTTGACAGAAATATATTCAGTTGTGTCTTTGGACATTAAAAAAGAAAATAATTCCACAGTGATCAGGTAAACTTTAAGTTGGGAGTGACTCATGTTTTTGCTTCAGCTGCCAATTCTTTTATCTTTGTCATTATTTTGAACTCTGTGAGTACTATCAATATCTCTGCTGGGTACTCTAAAGAGAACAGATGGGGGATTCAAAATGAAGGGATGTCAGAGAGAAAATGATACAGAAAAAAATACTGCCAAACTTGGGGGAAGGTATTAAAAACATACTGGGAGTAAAGCCTTTTGAGTAGTAGAGGGATTGTGGAAAGCAAATGACATGAAAGAAGAAAGCACTGTTTCATATGCTCCAAGCCTCCATTCCCTGAACCTTTCAGCACTGTTGCAGGTGTACAGCTCATATATACACCATGTTCGTTACCCTAGGGGCTAGCTGTAATCCATACAAGCAATCCCTGACCAGATGAATTTCAAAAACCTCCAATAAAAAGCCTCAGGTTTTAATATAGTGATTTTATCTCCTTCTGGATTTTTACATTTTCAGAAATCGTGCTGTGCTCTTTAGAGGTGCACATATTGTACTAGAGGTCTCACACAGTGCCACTGATGCTGCATTTTGATGCAGGCTTACCTGCACCTTATTGTTTCAGCATAATCAGTGAGGTTGTGAGTGGGAGGTGAAAGTCCTTGAATCAGAGAGAACTGATGAAAACATCAGGAATAGCTTCTGGTCAAGGTTTCTGATATTGCAGTTTTGTTTTGTTTTTTTACGTTATGCTTTTGCAGCCTCATGCAGTTCTTTTAAATTTTCTCCTACTTTCTTGTCATTTGCTTTCAAAATAACTGTTAGCTGTACACAGATAATATATAATAAGCAATTTCAGAATTTTGCCTATGAAATAGCTTATAAGAGAAATATGTTTTTGATGCTGTTTTTCTGCCATCTTGAACACTGAGCAGAATAAAGACATCATACAGCTGTTGTGGATTAGTCACATTCCAAACCCTAGGGGCACAGCAACCAATGATGTTACATATTATATAGGTCACTCTCCAAAGTAGCTAACTATTGCACTTTACTTGCCTTTTAATTTGTGGTAAATAATTCCATTTGAATCCAAATGGTGTGTTACCAAATAGCTCCAGATGGTTGACATGAATGAATAAACATGCAAACACTGGTGCAGCTGATGTGCAACTCAGAATTCTTAATAACAAGACAAATAACAATTACTTGCTGAATTTATGAAAATTCTGGACCAGAAGCTGAGCTGTAGTTTAACAATGAGAACAAACACATAATGGAATCACATCCACGCTGTTAAGCTGGAAAGACGGAGCACTGCTCAGCTAAAAACCTTTGGCACCATTAACAGTTGAAATGGTTGACATTGAATACAGTGTTGCATTCATCACGATTCATATGCCTGTACAGTATTTACTCTCACATTTTGCCTAGGAGCGCTTGAACTAGGAATGCATCGCAGTACCATTGGAGGCAATTTTCTTGTATGAATCTTTAATGAAAACAGTCTTCAGGAGGATGGGAGACATTGAGGCTGATGGCTGGGACTCCCTAAAGAACAATTCAAAAGCTTGCAAATGAAGTCCTCGCTGTGCCAATGCTGTGTTGAAGTTCAAAAAACCAAACAGCTAACATATAGAAGACATCACCATAAAACAAACATAAATACATATATACTTTAAAATTAGTCTTCAATACCAGTTCCACTGTTTTTTCTACACACAAGTACATGTATATGTGCATATAAATAATGATGTCATCTGAGAGAATGAAGATTTATATGATTCAGAAAGACATTCTTAACCCCTGTCAAACAATACTGATTTACACAGTCCCATCTATGAAAATTTTACTCCAGTCCTGAATATATGCATGTATTAGATAGAAAGTAAGAGGTCCCTGTGGCTCACCGATTGGATGGGAAGCAAACCGAGCGGGCAGACAGATGATCCCCCGAAGTGGTTCTGGAATGTACATTCATATGCTGCCTGCTGTGGTAAAATATGCACAGTCACTCATTTAAATTGCACAAAACATGTGCAAGGCAGAAAACTGTTCTGAAGAAGTAACAAAAAAAAAAATGCTTGCTTCACCTCTTCTTGTTTTACATCCTAAACAGTGATGGTGGATCCACCCTACCCTCCCAGCCCCAAATTAGATAGCAGATAGACATTTTAGACATTGCAGCTGGGTGAAAATGAAACACAATTCAAAGAAATATATGCAGAATAAACACTTTTTTTTTTTTCACGGTAAGCATGTGAAGATTTTTGTTAACTGACATCACAGATCAATGCTCTCAAACATATACCCTCATCTCTATGGGCACAGATACTAAAATGCACAACACATGCTCAGATGAGTCAGACACATGGGTCAGGTGACCCCTCGCCTCACAGCTGAGTCACCAGTGACGTAGTCTACTGGAGCTGTTTCATGTCAGACACGTGATCACACCTTGGTCCTTTTTTCCTCCTTTACATCTGATTTTTTCTTCTACCTGCTTCTTCTGTGATAACAAACTGGCATATGGTGAAAGCAAGAATACACATACACTGCTAAATTCTGATTCTCTTCTACTGTCTATTTGACATAGGTCTGTGTTCCACTCGATTTACAATATATATCATTTTACAGTCTAATCTATCTCTGTGTACTCTACATATAGGCAGTAAATGTGCTCTCCTGATATTAGCTAAAGAGGAAGTACAAGAGTAGGCAAACAGACTATTACAGTCTTCAGCTAAGCCTCTATTTGGGTCACCTGTCAACTCTGTTAGAGTGGTGATCAGAAAGAAGTAAATGTGGAATGATTAGGAAATTTGTCTCACAGCCTTTACTGTCTGAGGTGCTTTTTCAACCTCCACCAGAGAGCCACCCTATTATTATTCTGTATGTATGTCACTCTTCCCTCTCCCCAGCTTGCTTTCTATAGGCCTCATTGAGCAGCTGTATCTCCTCATGATACCCCGAGCTCTCCTGTGTCTGGCGTCGGCTGTTCTGCCGATGAGCCTCCACAGTGTCAGGTATAGTGATATTTATGGTCTCTGCTTCTGTGGTGCCACTGCTGGGGATGAGCAGGGAGTAAGAAGCAGTCTCACCCAGGTCACAGGAGACAAAGCGGTTCTCTCTTCGGGAGTAACGAAGTGATGGCGAGCGGGCATGGGTGGAGGACTGACTGATGTTAGATATGATAGAGACGCTGTCCATTGCCTCTTCATTGTCACAAATTTCCAAAACTTCAAGATGGATCTTGACATTAGTGTCCCCAACCCCAGCTCCAATTCCCATCTCCATTCCAATCTCCATCCCCATTCCTACACAGCTGGCGTTCACATCTCCACCCTGGCCTCTGGATGCTGTTTCGTCTGCACTGGGCTCATGGCCAACTGACTTCGAACGATAAACTTCCACCTGAGGGGAAGAGAGATTTCATGTTTTGTTTTGGACCACAGTGTGTAATACAACTGTTATTTCACTTGATGTCGTACAAAAATATCTCACAATGTTATAATTGATTTCTAAAACTCTATTCCATTAATCTTTTCCCAGTGGAACTCCCTGAAGAAATTTTAAATCTACTTTTTTAAGCTAGTCATTTTATGAAAATAAATGGTTTCTTTTTATTTGTTACATAGCGCATATGGACATATTTTATATTTATTGATAACTAGGAATTTCCTTTTCCACATTTCACTGATTCAAGGTCTTATAGGGCTAATTCTAGAAGTGAGTTGTGTTGTAATCAGGAACACATGACAGGAAAAATAATCTAGAATGTTATGATGGTGAGAGAAATGGCTAAAACTATGTCGCTCTTGATGGCTATATAAGAGAGTAAAATTGATCCCACAAACAATATTTACCTCGCTTAAATCTTAAATATGATGCCAGAGCCAGGCAGATCTTAGCTTAATTTCAGACTAGATTTACTTACAGACTGGAAAATGATTTCAAAGCTTAAAAATGTACCTAACAACATTTTTAAAGCTAACTAAATCATAATTTACCCCTTTCTTTTCATTTAAACACAAACAAACACATTTAAGTAAATTATAGTGATCGCTGATCACAGCATGTAATATCCTGTAACAAAGGAGTAGGCAAGCGATTCATATTTGTATTTATTCTCAGTACGAATGCAAAGAGCATTTCCCACAATGCCATACTACGGAGGAAATAAATTCTGTCTTGCAACGTGAGTTTAAACAAAGAGAGTGCTGAGATGACATTACCTTTTTGGCATTGTTCGGGGAGATCTTTCGACCATCACTGCTGACCTCGTAGGTGGAGAGAGACAGCGTCTTCCCTGTAGGTGCTTGTAAAGATACAGTTCCCTGAAAGGCGCACAGGGGAATTGATAGACCACCTGATGATCGCTGCACAGGAAAAACACAGAAAAGAACAAAAATTCAGTCAGAATTTAGCACATCGTCTTTATTTGAAAATCAAACTGCTATTAAATTCTGCCTTGGCCGTTCATTCTTGACAATAAATCCAAAGCAACTAATACTTCACTGTGACTACAACTCATTTTCCATCTCATTCCTGTTGTTTAAAGTAACTGAAGTTACATTATGTGCCTGATGTCAAGTGCAGTAAGATGAATGTGCTGACCAATCATTTCTATCCAAGAATTAATGACGCTTGCATGTAGAGCCCTAACAACAGCACTCGGCTGTTAAAATGAGATGTCAAGACTTCACGCATGTAGAGGCCAACAGACCTTTCAGTGAAAAAAAACACAAATACAAATAATGACTGATATATTATTTGGCCGTTATTAGATTAGAATAGCAAAGTTTCAGTGCACAGGATCAGGCAAATTTTCTCCAACGGCTTATCAGCTTGCTTTTAATTATGAGTCTACATTTTTAGTTTAATTTTCATTTTTTCAATCATATTTCATATTTTTCAGTCACACATTTACACTGCTTTTGTAGAGATTATGATGCCAGAGAGTAGATCAAAGTGAGCCTCTGTGAAAATATGTTTGAGACGGTGCATACTGATGGCAGAGGAAAATAGAAGCATCATGTGGCACAGAAGTAGGGAGACCTGTGGCAGGTCTAATTAAGCTTCTAAATTATTTAGTTTAAATATAATAATCTGATTGTGACTATGATGCACAACAGAAACAAAGCAGATGCCAGTCTCTTGGCAATCTCCCCCAAATCTGCCTGGTTCCCTGTCATTATGTTTGCCTCATTGTGAATGGAGAGAGACATGGAGGGAGAGACAAAGACTGCAAAGCTGAGCTGAAAACACATTGTCACGTAAATCAAATAACGTTCAGAACACATCATGTGGGAAGCACACTGATTGATTTCTTTCTGGATATTTTCACATGCCTTTCTTCATCTTACATATAAAATACTATTTTAACATGCTCCCCAAAGGATCGCCTGGCTTTTCCTTTTCCATCTCAATAAAGTTAATTTTTTTCTTTTATTTTTAAAATGCCTTTAAAAAAAGCCACGATAACCATTTTGCACATCTTTTGTGTTGTCCAACGAAAATCTAACTTGTGCTAGAGGACTTTGGTCAGCTGAAGCTATTTGCAGAATAGATCGAATGAGTAATATAAGGTTAAAAAAAAGTCTGCATAAAAAATAAGAAGTGGTGGGACAACACAGAAGGCTTACACCTGCACAAGTGGGGTGTGAATGTTGTCAGATATTTTCGTGCATATAACCATGCTTTTCTAGTGGGTGTAGGGTGGAATGGAAAGGGGGGCTAAGGGACTAAGGGAGCTAATTTCAAATTCTGCCAATGCAGATGTGATGATATTTTAAAATGAATGCTAATAAGGCCTGTACTTGTATAGCGCCCAGTCAGTGTATTCTAACATATTTTGAACTGTTTCCCTATTGCCGACAGTAAGTCTGTTCTGATTTTTTATGCCAAATTGATGTTGACCCCAGTGATTAAGGAAATGGCAACAAAACTACTGGATCGCCATTAAACATGGTGCTGATCTTTGCAGTGATGATAACTTTTTTTTAAAAATTTGCTAACAGAGTTATAGTGCAATCACTTGCGTAGTGAGTGCGCATAAAACTGAAAAATATAGATATTATTTAAGAGAAGATGGAATGATGACAAATGCATCACATAAAAAAAAAATGTAATCAGTGACTTATTTACAGTCTATACACACAGCATGACACTCTCTTTCCATACCGTGAAATACAACTGAAATATACCAATTAAATATATGATGCCATGTGGGCTTATTGTTGTTATAAAAGCCACTCCAGGAAGAGGTCGACGGTCTTAGCAGCCATATATTCATAGCTCAAACAAGTAAGATTCAGCTATTGGATAACAGGTTGAAACTGCCTCCAGTAAGTATGCATGTCAGCAAACTGGTGACATACTTACATTGACAGTATGTCAATGTAAGATAATTAGCAAGAGCAGCCTTAATGTCATATTTTAGGCTGTAGGATGCATTAAGTTCTAAATAATCATTACATTCACATTTTACTGTGCTTAAATGTATTAAACGGCCATCCAATGTAATTACCAAATTATTTTTTTTATGTTTCTGTACTGTTTAATCCACTAAGATGTGCAAGTCCTTTAGTGCTAAAATATCCATATCCATAAACTTTGAAATAAACTGTTAAATGCACCAAGGGAGAAAATTATAGTAAAACACATTAATATTACTTTATTTAGTATGAAAAACTAAAGTTACTTACTTGCACTCCTAAACAGAAAAAAAATATTAGGGGTGGAATGTTGTACTTGCTTAATTCCCGACTTTCTTAAAAAAAGGCCAGTATGCCGATTCAAATTTGGGTATAAACACACGAATTACGTCCAATGAATTCAGTTATTTTTTTGTATAAAAACAAGCTTCTGAAAGATTTCTAAAATATTTCTGTTTTCTTGTTTTTTAGGCTAATAAAGCTTATAAATTTGTTAAGCACTGTACATGGATGCTAACATGTCCAGGCACCAATGTTCCCTCTAATTTTTCACGTGTCTGAGCGAACACACAAACTCCCTGAGCGATCCCTTGGACCACTGTGAGCGACATCAGACGTGTGCAATGTGGTCACGCCAGCATTGAATCCATCCAAGTTACATGGTTTATTAAGATAATCAAATTACAGCATTTACATTTATGTTAGACTACTTTTAATTAACTGCTTTAGCCCACTTACAATGAAAATGTAAAAAAAAAATTGTGTTCATGACCTGTGTAGTATGCTAACACTATTGGAAGTAAAAATAACTTGAACTCCAATTTTGAAAACACAACTTTCTTTCTTTTTAAAAAAAGCTCTGACTTGCATTATGAGTCTGTGGTCTGGGAGAGAGTCTGTAGCTCTCTGTCTGCAAAATACAGTATATAATGACCAATGTTGGGCAATTAATTATATAGTTACTTCTTTAAAAAAGTAACTCAGTTTGGCAAACAACAAAGTTTTTTTGCAGCTATTTTTTTTAAATGCAGCCAAGGCGTTTTTAAATAAACATTTCAAACTATTTACAGAACAATCAGCTGTTCTGCATCAAATCTGATGCCACACAAATTATTTGCGCCACTCCAAAAAATAATTTCTGTCCACTATTAGATAAAGTAGAACAGCAGCCTGATACCTGCAGGCCTGACAACAGGAGATGTATCACTCCTGTAACACCTGTAACATTCAGCAGTCGCCTCATTGTTCTGACACACACAACAAAACTATTGACTACACTACACACTAACTACACAAGATTTGCGCTAAACTTCTCAAATCACTCACATCTCAAAGCACCGTCATCACTCCTAAAACTTCTCCCAGTTTTGTAACAACTAGATGTCACGTTGCCATATCATTTTTTGATTGGTCGACATGGTACTTTTTTGGACGAATAGGAAAGGTGGGTGGAGTTTGTTTTTGCTCACAGGCTTTCGAGCCTTTTTCCTTCTAAAACGCCGTTTTACCGTTTCTTCCCGCAGTAAATATAAACAACGATAGTATTCAGGAAGAAAACCAAACATTGCATATATTTTTATCACAACTCTGGTTTTACGTGGCCTATCAAAACAATTTAAAAACTGGTATAAAGTCCACACTTTTTCCGTAATTGTTCCGTCTGTCCTGCTCACATCTCCAATGGTTGTACACGTTTCATTAATGTGGCTTCACTCCACATCAGCCACGCCGCTTTGCTCGCTAAAACACCGGTGTCGGCACATAAGTATGCTGTCATAGCCTGTCAACAACCTTGATTAGCTGCGTATATACGAATGTAAATTGGCTGGACTATGGGATAAGGTGGAATCGTTCTAATCCCATACGGGAGCAGCCAGTCACTTACTGACTAACACTGCAAAACAGAATTGTTAAAGTATTAATTTTAATTTCAAATCAGGTTAGATTTTTTTTGTGCGCAACACAGATTTTCTGTGCGCAGAGACCATGCCAGCAGTGCGCAATTGCGCACGTGCGCAGCTTAGAGGGAACATTGCCAGGCACATGTTGTGATCCAAAAATCGGCATAAAAATAATATTTATTTTAAAGGAACGGTAAATAACTTTTACTGTAACAAGTTAGATCCAGTTAGTTTTTTTTCCTTTTTAATTTACAGCAGGTGACAACTGAAGAGCACAAATACTGTATTGAAGTTGACTAATACTGAGATATTTTTTGATGTTTCACTATATTTCATTGCCTTTTTAGATGAATACCAAGACTTGCTGTTAATAGGTTATATATTGTTTAAATAAGATATTTTGTGTAATGTTTATGTTGATTCAAATTAAAAGAATTATTGGAAGAAGAAAGAAGAACAGTAATTTTGATTACAGCCAGCATAACTTGTGGTTAGACGTATAAATGAAACATAAATGAACATCAGTAAACAGAGTTTTGTGCCTCCTACAGGAATGACTGTTGAGACTGTTGTCCCAAAGTAAACACATGTGTGTCCTATAGTTATTTGAAGTTCCCCCAGATTGTAAGAGAACAATGTAACTTGCCTGTTTGTTTGTAAACAGGTCATTTGGAAACTTGGGACTGTAGAGCGATGCAGAAGGTAATATTCCCTGAAAGTTTTCATTTTTTCCTCAGATTTGTGGCCGCACGGTGTCTTGTAAACAGTAATAGCTTAAGAACTGAACAGTTAAATAACACTTAAGTAAACAGTAAGTAAGTTATTCTCAATTACTAATTAATAGCATTCCCATTCTTTGTGTTTAAGGTTAGTTGATATTAAAATCTTGGTATTCAAATACACTAAATAAGGATAAACACATTAGGACAGCAAAGCATCAGGTTGTCAGCATGACTCATTTGCTTATTTCACACCTTTAATTAATTGAAGTGTCAGCATACACACATACAGTAATCTATTATTTAAATTGTATCAACTTCATACCTATTCAAAGTCAGTATTTTTTTAAGTCTCTATATTTCATTGCATTGGACAATCTTTTTCTTTAGAGTAAATTGGTTTCAGTCCTCCATACCTTAATGCACATTAGTTCTCCATTTCCTCTTGGGGAAAAGGGCTTGTAAGTTCACCCTGACTCTGTGCTTCCTAACAGATATGTCACAGAGAGGGTAAAGATGTGTTTAAGCTCTAATTCCACCTCTTTCCCTGGCTCCTGAAGGCCAGATGGGCTGACAGTAAGGAGAAAAGACGATGGGTAATGACATCTAGTCTGCTAACACGGAACAAAACACAGCTTGGAAGAACTATAAATCACAAAGTATTTTGGCTTGTCTTTCATCTGTTGTTTGGCTTTCTGTATTTATACAGTAATAACACGTTGTGTGTGTGTGTTTCTTTATGTCTTTTGTAAATGTGTTTGAGGAGCATAATGGTTGATGGATACAGAAAAAAAGGCTTCATTTTTCTTTGTTGTTTGGCAGTGTTTTTATGTTTGTTTGTAAACTGCACTGTAATCGTGATTCCACATTTAAAGACCCCAATCAATGATTAACGCCTAGAGAGACATATATATAGACTAGTATACTGAGAAGTAGGGCAGGGAAACGCACACACACATACACACACAAATACACACGCCAGCAGTGAGCATCTTAGACTTATACATGATGCAAAGTGAGTGCCAAAACCAAGCTGTAGATGCATGCTCCATGGATTTTCCACCCTCTGGTGATTTTCAGAGTGAAACATTTCAAACTTATAAGTAGAGCAGAGAAAGAAAAAGAAGGAGAGACAGCTACAGCATGTTCATGTGTGTACATGCCTGTATGTTTCCATGTCTGTTTACATCCACAGTCTACTGAATGAGCCTATATCAAGTCTGATAGTGTTACTGTTCTAAAAGTCACAGTTTGGTTACAAAGTTAATGCCTGTGGCTGCTCTGTTTCACAAGTGAGGCTGCTCTCTCATCTGTGTCTGTTATCTCCAATGCCAGGATACATTAATCATTAGGCCTTTACTGCTTTGTCCTTGTTTAACAATTCAGTTGGCTCTAGCGAAACACAAAGAGAATTAAGCTTCTGGTATTATAAGAACACAGGATGTCAACAACAAAGAAAGAAATGGATTAAAATGGATTAGTGGATAGTGGTCTCTAGCAAACTGTCTCAAGCTTTAGTGCTCTTTGACTTTGCTAGTGGATAGAGTAAAATATTGAGTACTTGAATAAATGATAACTTTGAGTCCCGGTATAGAAACACCACTATACAGTATATACTGAATCAATGTGTGTGTTTGATTAAACTTGAACTACAGAATGAATTGGAAATAAGTTTGGTTTTTTTGTTTGTTTGTTTTTTAAATTCAACTTTCACTCAAAATTTAACCTGCACAAATTGTTCATAAACACACACGAGAGAGCTAATATCCAATGAATCTCACTGATGCTGATCTTTAAACTGTAAGCATTTTAAAGATGCACATTCCTCCAACTTAAAAGAAAAAGAAATTCACTAGACATAATAAATTTTAAGTTTGTGGATGTATATTTGGTTTTGAAAGACAGGCTGGCATTGGCTACTAAAATGGTGTGTGGTAACTTGATCGATTGCTCTATAAGTGATAAAAGCTCAGCACAGATAAGAATATGCAAGGAGAGGAGAGGAGAGGAGAGAGGATTTTAAACATTTTATCTAAATCTCACGCACAGTTCCAAGGCTGTCAGCTTGATTATAAAGAGGCATATTTTTAGATGTGAACCCCCCCCCCCCCCCCCCCCCCCCGCCCCAAACCAACAGTATGTAAGCCTTTCTCATCAAACACTTCCTTAAAGGCTGGCTGTGTAAATATTGCACCCTATTCCATCGTCTATCGTCCTGTGTCTCTATACAAATGGACCACAATAAAAAAAATTAATTTCCTTTCAAACAAAATGTAAATGCACAAAGGGAGATTAAGAAATGTGTCTGTTTTATGGTCACGAAACACTAATTACTCTTAAATGATCACCACTACACTATGTTACTGCACGTTGCATGGTAAAGCCTAGGTTTCTTTGATTAATTTATGAAAGCAATAGAGTGGCAGTGTATGGAAAAATCGCCTAATGCCAGCCATAAACCACAAAGTGACAGACACAAATGATTCATTTAATGGTTCAAGAGCCAACAAATAAACTGGTTACACTGAATGCTGGTGTACCTGTCTGGGCGTTCTCTCGGATTTACTCCTGCACCACTCCCAGTCTGTCAGCTCGATTTTCCGACACTCCTCATGTGAAAGCCTCCTCTCAGGCCCCTCAAACACTGATGACGTGTCAGTGAGACTATGATCCTGTTCCCGGTGATGAGAAGCCAATGAAGGGACACAGCGGAATTTCTCATCATTCCCATGGTTCTCATGGGGAAGTGGAGCACAATCAGCCAGTGCCTCCCCGCCACCAGCCACTGCTTCCAATAGAAGATCTGCATGAGAGGAGCTGTCCACTGGGCACGTGGTGCTGAAATCAAAATTGGGCCCCAGCCTAGAGAGCGCACCACTTTGAAGCGCATCATGACGGGCATTAGGGAAGTCACAGTTAAAAAGGCTGTGATAAGCAGGCTTCTCAATGGGAGGACTGTTATGTGACATGGTGGCATGTGACAACTTGTACACTCCGTAGCCTTGTTGGAAGGAAAGGTTGAACTTAAATCTTCTTTTCATCACTGTGAAAAAGAAAAGTGAGAAAATTTTATTTTCTTCACCCTGCAAAATCATCACCGTTCCCCTGTACCACACTGGAACAGTTGTTTTGGCTTTTACTGTGTAAAAAGACATTTGGTTGTGCACAGTTAGTTAATTTGTGCTGTGCCATCATCTACCTGAGGGTTCTGGTGTTGGTTCCCGTTTGCAGTTAATGAAGCAGCCACATGGCATGTGGATCCAGCGCTCAGAAAGCATGAATAACGGAGTGACCGCAGGCGCCAGCAGAGTGAGAAAGAAGCTCAAAGTCTCCAGGGAGGAGCTGCGTGCATTGATTGCGTGGCGCACCAGTACCAAAGTCTGTGAGGGGGGAAAAAAGGAGAGAAATTAAGTCATTGAGGAGTCTCTGATTTAATATGCATGAGGAAGTTGTGGGAGGGAGACACATGAATGAAAATAAATTGCACAGACCTTTCACACATACTGGGCTTTCTTGATTTTAATTTTCCTATGTTCCGTATTCCAGTGGGCCAGCGGCACTTTAGCATTGCACCTGAATGTGCTCAATTTTAAAGATGGCTACAAATAATACAGCTACAATAAAACAAAACCAACACCAATGAAAATATTCTAATCCACAGAAACAAAACTTGTGAAATTACTGTATTTCTGACCGGTGATATCTTGACATTTTCGTATTAATCATCATTTGTTTTTATTCATTTGAGAGGGTTGCAAGTTTGGAATGCCAATTCTCTTTGTCCATCACTGCTGCACAGCATTTATCACCTACACTTTTTTCTTTTGCTTTCTTTTTTTTTTTTTGTTTGAACAAGAACAACTCTTGTAACAGAGGAACTTGGTGTTGCAAAGCATGGATGTATTTCACAAAGCAAACCCAGTGAATAGTGCCCTAAAGGTGTTACATAAAACTTGCAAACAATTGTTCTCAAAGCCTTTTAGGGAGGTTATTTTGTGAAATACAAAAAATGCATTAAAAAAAACCTTCTTTTAAAAAATATCAAGGTTTTACAAGACAGGCAGCAAACCGTGAAGTTAAATTGAAATAATTCAAAGATGTCAGATTATTAATAAATTCCACATTTCAATCTCTGGCAACTAAGGACATCATTCACAATGTGTCCGCCTCACTGTGAAGGATTTCTGATGGAGTCTTTAACAAGATAAGGAATTTCATTCATTTTTAGTGACAGAGAAAGTAAAAAGAGAACAAAACACTTCTATTAAACGACCCCACTTTATTTCCCCTCCACATTATTAACCCTTACAGCTTACAGCATACACCAAGAACAGTGATTTGATTGGGGGATACTGTTCAGCCGCGTGCCACACAGAGACCCTGCTAGTCTCTAATTGGCTGTTAAGCACTTTCGTGGATTTGATCGGATGGTGGCTGCTGACGTCACCCTTGGCCAGAAACATACAATATAACTCTTTACGATTATTTTCAGTGGTCTGCTCACCTCACCGATTATGGCAATAAATCACCAAAACAATCTGTGTAGCTATATGAAGCCAAACAGAGACCTTGGGTTAAAGTGATTTTACTTTAAGGTTAGGTATTGAGGTTTTATTTTGTTGGCCAGAGGTTGTTCTATAATTATGAGGCGGTTTCGTGTTAGATTTCGGTTGGAGTTTCATAGATTTTCTACAAACCGAGGGCTGAATAGCATTCCAACTAAATGAATAATAAATTATTTCATTTCAAGGTAATACAACTAAAAGGTTCCAAGCCAAGTAGATCAATGGGTTGGCAGGCCATTTGCTAAAAAGTTATTATGGTGTTGTTTTTGGCACCATTTACTGGGACATTTGCTTTTATGGGGCTTCTTACCATCATTGGCATCCATAAAATAACTCTGACAACCGCCAGGATCATGGAGAAGCGCTTTTGTGCAAACACCACAGGCGTATCCCCGACAGTAGCTGTCCTTTGATCACTGGCAGACACTGGGGACAAACTGCTGTCCTCTTTCTCCCTGAGCTCTGTCCCGCACGAACTTGGACTCAGTTCGTTGTACGCCCCGAAACTTTTATTCAGGCTGTCCCGGGAAAAGGACTGCAGATCACAGAGAGGAGCGGTCCCGCTCAGTCCTCTTGCCATTTCTAGATAGCTGGGGTACAATAAAGTCCTTTGGGGCTCCCTGGAGCACAGCAGCTGGTAAGTGAGGGGGATAAAGAAAAATAACAAGCCGCAAAAACACAGAAAATATAAAGAGAAGAGCAGCAAAATGTAAAAACTGTCGCTCTCTGGGAAACACCCGAGAGAGGCCGGCGTAAAGCTTCCCCATCCGCATAAAGGTAGGACACTGACGGCCAGGCTGACCGCCCACACACCGGCAATAGCCCACATTACTCTCAGTGGCCGGCGCACAGACTGAAGCACTCCGAATCTCTTGGTGACATAAAAAGTGTAGGCTGCTATAAGGCAAGCCTTCATATTGCTCGAAACACCTTGGAACACGTACAGAAGTCCAGATAAAGTGCACAGGCTGCCCGACCCTTCACCTCCATTTGCTTCCCACTGAAGGAGCATGAATAAAGCGAGTGGGACCAAACTGAGCAGGTCGTCCACCGACATGGAAGCCACAATGACACACAGGGAGGTTTTTTTCCTCATCCGGAGGACAGACAGCAGCGAATACACACCTCCAACTAACGTTACAGCGGCGATGGTTACGCACAAACCGAAAAGCAGCAGGCGGATTTGCCTCTCCATCCCGGAGGGGTCTGGCGTGTCGTAGGTGGCAGTTGGAAGGTAGCTTTGGTTAGGCGCCGGGGAGCTCTGATACGTCGTAGACATCTCCAGTGAATTCATTGTTCTGCCTCTTTTGGCACTTTTAAGTGTTCAAATTTGACTCATTAGCTTGTAAAGTTCACCACGCTGGAACGACGCGAGAACAGCACAGCACTCGGCTCATGTTTAAAAAAAAATCACCATCCAACTGAGAACGTGTGCAGACGCTTTCCAGTCTCTTGGATGTGGAGCTGGTGAGGTTGTGTCGGGAGGCACCTGTGTCCACCGTTCAAACGGCGCAGCCAGAGTGCCTCTCGTTTCCAGCTGCTGATTTACGCGCTTTCGTCATCAGTGGTTACTTTCACGGCAGTCACTGGAGGGTTGAGCCAAACGCAGCATACTACTACAACCGGTTCTATATCCGTGTAGGACCGGTTCGATTCATCAGGGTGCATTTTTATTTGTGTCATGGCTCGACTCATTTGACGAGTCATTCCAATAATCACCCCTGTCTGAACAAGCCCTTTGACAAAATTTAATGCAAATGATAAAAAGTAGAGGGTCTTATTCATGTATTTATTTTTTTATTTTTGGACAATTCAGATTTGTGTTTATGTGTAATGGTGGAGCCATCACTTACTGAATAATTCCATTTGAAATCCATCTACACAGGCTGTGCGAGCCATTTTCAGCAGATTGGTTTTCATTGCTTTGTTTTCAACCCCCCCACCCGCGCCTTTTTTTTTTTTTTTTTTGCTTAATGGAGTCAGGAAACTAAATGCCAGGGCTAAAATAATAAGGGAATCATGTGGGGTGGATGCTCTCTCGAAACAGAGTAAGGCCAGTTTACTGTAAGTGCTTACATGGCTGTTTGTATATGATCCCATGTCCTTAGATTTGAAAAGTACTCGTAAAGTAAGATGAAAAAAAAGTGTGGCAAAGGTTCTGAGGTTTATAGAAATAAATTACCCTTATCTGTAAAAGGAAGCTGTGTTACAGAGAACTACTACATGATGTATTTTTTTTCAGAGAATATTGTGATAAAGAATATTATGAATGTTCATTTGCTTTTGTTTTTCCAAGAAAAAGAAATCACACCTCCTGTGTTGTGCTTTGTTATCATTATTGATAGCTTTTTGGTCTTATGCCCTTTGTGCAAATATGCACAGAGATGCATGATGACAGCTCAGGCTCATTTATTTACACTCCTCATGTTCTTACTCACTGTATGATATCATTATCTGTGGATGCTCCTGAGTGTAAGTGCATCTGACTTGAGGTCCTGTAATTAAATTATAGTTTGGGCTAAGTGACTTCCAGCTATTCTAATGACTCAACTCTCTCGGGGGGCAGGAGGACACAGAGGGGAATGTAAAAGAACAAAAACACAATCCACAAGGGTACATAAACACTAAAACACAAATACACACAAACACACACAAATATACCAGCTGAGCACAGCCTCACACATCAAGGTGACCTACTTTGTGTGTATCTATCTCTGTGTGTGTACTGCATGCAGTGGTTTGTTCATGTGAGCGCAAGGTAAGTGTGCAGCTCTGTAAAATAAATTCATAAGCACTGTGCAAAAGTGCATCGATGAGGAACAGAGTAAATGCAGGGTCACATGATCTGTTAGAAAAACTAACACACTTTCATTATCTGTTAATGGAACAAAGACCTAAAGTACATTTTAATTCAAGTCAGTTCGATGCAGAGGTTGAACAGAAGAAATACACGGCTGAAAATTATTTACCACAACAGAATATTTAACAGTAGGTGTATACAGTTTTGAGTAAATTATTAAAATCCTCATGTTAGTGTCGATTACAGGGCAGAACAACACAGTACGTCCTATTAAAAGTTATAAAATAAATATTAATCAGCGCAAACACAAATAGATACAAGCACCCATGCATTATGGATATATGCTGAGCTTATCTAGCCCTGGGTGAAAGCAACAGGGGCAAATCAGAAAAGAAGAGTGAGTGTGTTTGAACTACAAGTTTTGATGTAGCTCAGTTTTGAATAAATAAATAAATAGTCTCATCAATAAATGGCTATCATAGAATCCACATTTTAAGTCTTAAATAAGAAGTTAAAAAAAGTCATTTATACAATTACAGTTAAATTCAAGGTCAGTGTAATACATATATACAAATTTATGCTTGGGTGATGAAACATTTATTGCAAATTCCCAGCACAACCACAACTAGCTTATCATTGTTTTCTAGCTACATGATAAAAGAACTTCCTCCATCTGCAGACTGACACACATGCATGCTGCACTATGAGGGTAAACAGAGTTTACGCTGAGCAAATCTGCATAGACTCTAACATAAATTTCATTCTTATTGGATTGTGTGTTGTTGCACATCATTTAAATCTTTCAAATGAGGCTTGCTGTGGCTAGCATTCTCCTTGTGTTAACATGGAACATGTGCTTTGTAACATCTGACATTTTTATTGGTGTGTCCACCAATTAATGAGGTCCCATGAAGGAAAATAAAATTATATTCAAACTAATAAAGAGCTTCATTTGAGAATTACAGCCATCTTACCACATCTAATAAATCCTTTTACTGTAATATTGGCTTTGATATGAAACCAAAACCATGGGAATACTTTGAAGTAAAACCTTGATGTAGTTCATCGGGACCATGAAAAGGAAACAGCTAATCAATGATTGATGATTGTAATATACTGTTCAAATGCCCTTCAAATTCATAAATGATGTACTGCATTGCATCATATACATGAATACATGTACAAATATAAAACTAACAATCCTCTGTTGCTTACTGGCCTCTGGTGGTACATCACAGCTTGTAACTTTAAACTGTAGAGCTGCTGGAGTTCAGCTCTCTTCCTCTCTCTAAACACAAATGTACCCACATCTACATGCACATACACACATATAAACACAGAGTGTCTAAGTGCATCATTATCCTAAGTCACATCAAATATTAATGAAGCAGCACTTGACACAGAGATATAGAGACAGAAACAGGATGGAAGATTATATTTGCATAAAAGAGAGAGCTTTAAATTGAATGAGCAGAGGAGGATGAATAGTTAGTGCCATGAATTTATAATTGCTCAACACTTAATTCTCTGCTGAGTGTACCATGTAAAATACAACTGGTGCATGTTGGCATTGTTCAAATGCTGTTTTTAGAATTAAAGTGACTTTGAGATCCAAATTATATCTAATGTAATCGTTAAAACTTGTATGGTACAAACAAATTAGTCCAGCATTAGTGAGTAGAAATGTCTAAAAGACACATTAAACCTGTGTTAAAAATGTTTTTATAGAAGTGCAACAGGTTTTGTGCAATTAGGTTTTTAGTGGTAAACTCTGAACTAAAAGGAGAACAAATGTCTTAATGTCAGTAAGTGAGCAGAAACCATTCTCATAGTTGTTGGAGTAAGCAGTTTCTTCCATACATTCACAACATTGCCTCAGTTCATTGTGGTTTGTGGGCTTTTGTTTATGCACAGCTCTCTTAAGGTACTCTGACAGCATTCAGTTGGCTTGAGGTCTAAACTTTTCTTACCCAATTACAGCAGATGAAGTCATTGTCCTGTTGCATGAGCCATTTGATCTAAGCTTTACCTGTCAGACAGAGGGCTTCACGTCTGACTGTAGGATGCCATGGGTTCATGGTCAAATCAATGACTAGAAAATGTCTGGGTTCTGTGACTACAAAATAAGCCCAAATCATCCCCCCTCCTCAGCTGTGCTGACAGTTGATATGATGTGTTTGTACCGATGAGCTGTGTTTGGTTTTTGCATGTGCATTTTGGCCAAACATTGCCACTTTGTCTGACTCTCATCTGATATTGTTCCAGAAGTCTTGTGGTTTGCTGGCATGCACTTTTTAGAGAGAAGTAGCTTTCTCCTGGCAGCCTTTCCAAACAGTATTCAGTATTTCCAATTGTACTGTTATAAACTTTAACATTTAACATACTGTCTTAGGCCTGTGGAGTCTAAGATGTAGCTCCTGGGTTTTTTGCAGTTTCTCTGAGCATTGGATGATCTGGCCTTGGGGAGATTGCTTGGTCCACTCTGGTGTTTTCTGCTAAATGAAAACATTGATTAAGGTTGGTTGAAGAATACAACATCTTTTGTATATGCATATACTATTAACTGTAAGGTATGTACATTTATATATATTTATATATATATGTATATATACACAATAGGGTGTGTGATCAAATATCCTGTGAACAGATCCACAAATCCAAACTAATTTCAACAATTGTAAAATTGACTGAATTTTCACTCAGGTATGTAAGATAGTTTCCAGGATCACTGCATTTTTTAGACCACTCCCTGTTTGTCCAATTTAGATGGCTTAACAATTTTCAGGCTGTGATGCCTCAAACTTGTGCAGAAAAACTCAGCTCAACAAAATGTGATGAGACCAGGATCTCCAGCTACGGCCAAGACATTTCCAGTGTTTCCCAGCTGAAGAATATTCAAAGCCAGTCAGATAAAGAGCGAGATAGGGAGCATGATTTGCTCTCTTTTTTTTTTTCTTTTCCAACAGAACTGCTCTTTCCTGCTAGCTCAGAGTGCACTGAAAACACAGGTTTTGCCACAGAAACAAAGTCTGGATCCTTTCCCAGATTTGCCTTGTGCAACTTAGTCCACATCTCAAAAATTCAAATCAAGTTGAAAAGTCATGTTTTGACATGCTGGAAGTGATTTAGTGTCCATTGCAGAGGCTCAACTGCTGCAGAAAATAATGGGACTTACAGCCATGCTGAAAATGGTCCAGACGTGCACCAGAAATATATTCCCAAATCTGTGATTTACCAAATTTAAATAAGATAAGGCTTTTCTTTTTTATTTTTTTTTGTAGTAAATATACGTAGGTGCATAAAAGTAAATTTCAATAATAGATTAAACTTCAAGTAAATGATGTCAACCCTATTTTTAAAATGTTATCACTGAAAATAGGACATACTAAAAAATGTGGCCAGTTAAATTAACTTTGTATTTTGAATTTCACCTTGATTTTGCAGTAACTTTTTTTTTCTATTTTTACTGGAATCTATATATTTAATAAATCAGTGTTGACAAACAGAAAGAGAAAAGGTGCATGGTGAGCAGGCTGAAGGACAAGGACCCTCTCTGCTATTAAAGTGGGCTTTTGCAGTTATTATAGTAAGCAAGCAGGCTGAAAAAATGCCTAAAATCAACGCATAAATCAGCACATTCACTGCTTGTCAGTTTGTCAGTATCTTTTCAGAATGCTTTTCAAATTGTGCAGATAAAATTCAAATGAAACTGGAAGTGCATTTATTGTGCATTTGGTTCGCTGCTGTATGCACCTGTAAATGACTGAGATCTGAAATAATGTATGCAGATGTGTTAGGAATCCATATCTGCACGCAGTTTAAGTGTTGTCATATATCACAAATTAGGCAGACTTGTGAGCAGATTCTTCTTCTTCTTCTGTAGTTTTGGTTTTTTAACAAAGTAATAATACAGTGTAGTTAATATGTAATTATTCCAGCGCTTAAATCTAGGGGTTATTTACAATAATACTTATAAAGGTGAAGCAGTGTGTGCTTGCTTTGAAACAATAACGTGTTGATTAACACTTACTTGTGATTTTTGTTGCACTACATAATGAACTACTGATCAGGGGATGTCAGTGGTAGTTAGATGGTGAAGCACATTATTTTATTACCCACCCTGAGACAAATGAAGTGTTTTTTAGGGAGATTGAATAGCATTAGGGGTGTCAAGTGCATAATAGCTCATTTCTACTTTTTGTGTGTGCCATTTCAACTCAAGCCAAGTTGACCATCAGAAATTCTTATCAGACCACAAACAATTCTGCACCTGTTTCCACGGAAACGGTGACAGGAGTTTAGCGATATACAGGTTTGGTTCGCTGCTGTTTCCCTTATTTATCTCTCACATAAGCAAGGACATATGCACCGGTACTCAGTTTCCATCAGCACTAATTGACTGAGTTTGAATATTCATTTTTTACTTTCCCAAACAAGTTACAAAAGTGACTAACAGTGCACTCATAGAGGTTTAAGTGGAGGTCACATCCCCATCAGCCAAACAAAATGTGGTATACCTTTTAGTAAGAACGGTTCCTTTTGTTGGCAGCGATGAGTGCGACAACATATAGCAGTGACAGTACCCACAGAAACAAATAACTGCCTAACGCAAATGCTTGAAATTGAAATTAGGCTGAGGTAAAGTTAAAGAAGGCAACACCTTACAAGTAAGGAAGACCATCCTTTTGCGTTATTAAAAGTTTTTCAAAGCCATAAAGTTCAGTGCTAAGTTAGGCTGATTTGCATTTGCAAAAGCCGATGCCTTGTTGGGCTGGAATGATTTTAATGCACCTGGTAGAAATGAAAACAGTAAAAAACAACATGCTATTTATAAGCCACGGACCTCCGCTCAACCACACTGTGTTTTTTTTTGTTTTTTTTGACAAGGAAGCAACAGATAACTGGTTAAATGAGGGGGAAAATGTAACACATTCAGATGCTTTCATACTCATTATAAAATTGCATAATGAGTATGAAAATGATCCATGTTTTGGGGGAGATAAACACCAACAGGTAATTTTGTCTGAAACATTGCTATCCATCACTATTGCCATGATAGTGAATGAAAAGACATTTTAGTAGGAGGACCTTCATCCTTCCAGTACACTTTTGGAGTTTTGGAGAGTCTTGACAAGAAGCACTGAGGCTATTATGAGATCCCAACACCTTTCAAGGATACTCTAATGTGGCTTTGCTTTTTGCTTCGCCACCTATTTTGAGATTTGTAAGTATATGCTCTTTCCCATATGTGCCTCTGAACAATGCCTTTGTTTGTTTAGGGGAATCACTGTGAAATGTCACAACCACTAAATTCATGAATCATTCAATGAATCCTGACTGGAATCATTTAAATGTCAAGTTCAAAATGTTTTGTTAAACAATGACTAAATTACGGGGATCATGGATCATAATGGATATTGTGGTCTTTGTATGTGTTTTTGTTACTTTTCTGTATTAAAGCTATAGATAATAAAGTGTGTGGCTGTATTAGCTAATAAACAATATGAATATGTGTGTTACAGAGTAAATATTAATGGAATATATAACCAGTTTCCTATGTTTTGTGTCATTTATTGACTTAATTTCCAACCTAAGAGCCATTCTGATTACCCATATTTGGGTAACAGGACCATAATTTGTTCAGAAACTCAGTCTGAAGGGTCCTGAGACTATATGAAAACGTAAAAGTAGGAAAAAAATCCAGAAGTAGACCTGGCTTTCTCTAAGGGGCCGGTTTGGGTTTCAGTGTGATTCTTCTCATGTTGTATTCCTACTGAAATATTATTTCAAACTCTGTTTCCTGGACTGCACTTTACTGTGGCTAGAAAAACAGATTTTCTACTAAAAAGTCCACTTTGCTCAAAAAGATAAACTTTAGAACATATTTTTGCACATAACAAGGACTGCATTTTTTTGACCCAATTACCGACATGGTAAACACACCAGGAACGTCACTTAATAGCCAAAATGAACAGGAATGAACAGGTCACGTCAAGATTCTAATTTGGCCACCAGATGGACCTATTGCACTGTGTAATGGCTCAGCTATGTCAGAGTCAAACATAACCAATAATGGATCACTCAGGAGGAACCAGGCTTCCAAAGCTTTGCCTAAAGCCAGTGTAAGATGAATACAACCAGAGCCAGATAACACTGTATCTGTCTTCTACACTCACAGTTCCTTTCTTGCAGATTTGTCACCCTGCAAGAGTTAGAGGGGGACTCTGGCGCCACTCAGGTGGGCCAGTGCTGTAGTTCTGCAAAGACAAAACTCATCAAGGCAGCTGACTGTGGAGAAATGTGTCAAATTAGCGTTCTGCTTCTTTGACCATCTCTCTCCATGATCTCTATACTCCATCTCAACAACCTGCAGCACACTAATCAGCATAACGAATTCATCCAGCATGCCTGGCTTAATGGAATCAGTTACTTGTAGGGAAAAAAAACAACAACAAGAAAAAACCCAGCTTGTGTCTGAGATAACGGGGGAGTAATACGTCTGATCATTTATGCAAATCAACTGATGATGATAAACTATTATTTGTTTTATTTCTTATTATACAAAAGAGATGGAAGGGAGAGAAGATAAAAGGAGCTCATATAAAGGAGGTGATGTGACAAGCCCATCTGTTTTCATATGCATGTTTTCATATGTGTGCCCAAGCACTGAGCCTCGCTTCCTTTCCCTGTCCATGTGTGTAGTGTGTGTGTGTACTTCAACATTAATGAGCAGACCAAAGATTTTCATTAAGGCCCCATTAGTACCTCTTTTTCCCTATGGGCTTCTGTGCTCTCATTCATTCTTCTGATGCAATAACCAGAGAGAAAGCGAGAGAGACAGAGAGTGGAAAGAGACATGCCTCACTGTCACAGGAGTTCAGTAAACTGCAATAAATCTGGCACCGTTTTAGAATACTCCAACTTGTTTGAACTTCTTTTCATTTTAGAAAAAGAAACATCAGCTGTTGAGTGATGACAAGTAAATTATGAAATATGATTGTTTATTAAATAAACATTTTGGCACTAATCATTTCAACTTGAGAGGCAGATGTTTCAATTATAGAAAACAAACAGATCATAAGGGACTGAGCTCAAATCCGAAAGGTTTCCTTGACTGACATCTATGCACTAGCTTGGCTATCATCCCCACGCTGCTGACAAGCATGGCTGGGCAAACTTTTAAAAACCTTTCAAGCAGCCACGCTATCAAACTGGAGCGCACTTCAAAACACTGTGGAAGGGTAGCGACTCCCCAACAAGTTAACTGGCAGCAGATCTTATCTTGGGAAGTGTGTTTTCAATCTTGGTGTTTCCAATCCAGTGCTCATCTCAGACAGAGATGAGCAGTTTGAAAAATTTGGCTGGAGTAGAAAAAAAAGCCTTTCTCTTGAACATCACTAAAAATAACAAATATGCTTCACCACAGGGGGTTACAGCTAGGAATAAAACGTTGCTGTGCTTTCATTACAGAACATTAGAGGGCAGTGGGTTTGCATGAAGTGCCAAAGCCGATTTCAGATCAACCAGAAACTTGTGAAACAGCAGAGACAACACTCAGTGGCTGGTGTTAACTAGTCTCTCTTTGTAGCCCGCTGTGTGCTTCACCTTCATGCTTACTTGACCTTATCTGTTGCATAATTTTCACTGCCAATCAGTATGCTCACATTTTGCCAAAGAAGATGGAAAACTCAAATAGGAGCAGCCCTCTGAAAAGTCCAAGAGGAGAGATAGATGCTTTTTCTGTGTCTCTGCTGACTCTTCAAAGTGAGGTAAAACATTTCCTGTCAGAGGATTTCGGACAGAGGGGAAAACAAGCGAGGGTGAGGAAACAAAGTAAACCCAAATAGAAGCGTAGGAATTTCGGTGGTGGTCGACAGATCATGTTGGAGTGTTAAGACAAATATTGCTTGAAAATATACAATGTCCGCTCACAGAAAACGGCACACTGTAAGAGGTGACAGCATGCAGCAATGCTGCTACTCACGAGGAAGCTTGTCACATAGTAGAGTGGTTAGTCACACAGCTCCAACCCAAATACCACACAATTAACTCTACAATTCCTGCTGATTCCCAACGAACAAAAAACAGTTTTGGAACTGGTCTAGACATGCCTTACATTTTGATCAGGAGGTGTATTCAGTGAAATCTCTTTTCAGTGTCTGGATTAGGATAAATCCCACTGTACCTGCATTGTTATGTCCCCACATTTTGTCAAGTCTTGATTCCTGCTGGAACATGTGGTGTGATGACAGAATGAATATAAAAGGCACAAAAGAATATAATCTGTGTGGAAATCAAGTCATTGCTACCCTAAAGATAACATCCTATGCATGGAGTGATATTGGATTTAGTGAAGTGTGCGATGTGAATGGATATCACACTTGTACTTGAAGCTTTTTGAAAAATCAGTAATCCGTGAGAGCAGAAGACAGTGATGTCTATAGATACTGTTCCGTTATGGCTCAGTCAAGGGATTATTGCATAAAAGCATGCCTTTGTCCCATTTTAGGAGTAGACTGACTAAGAGCCTTCTCAGAAGAAAGAACCGTAATTACTTATGACAGCATTATTGAATTGGAAAAACACCGGTAATGAAATGAGTCAGGATGTAACAGGCCCTTTCACAGTGCCTGTATGTTAAATAAGTGATTTACTAATGGTTTTTCTGGATGGTCAGTGCTTACGCAATCCAAACCGCCAAAGCCATTTTTTGCAATTTGTATACCCATGAATAATTTGTCATGCTTTCTCGTTAATCTATGAAGCACAAGTAAATGATTCAACGATCAAAATTTAACCTATTTGTCAGAATGAGCAAACTTTCTGTAACTCTGTAACTGGACTGACACACACATACCTTCATACACATCACTGCCTCAAGCACTTATCTGCACAATCTCATACACACACACACACACACACACACACACACACACACACACACACACACACACACACACACACACACACACACACACACACACACACACACACACACACACCTTCATACATCAAGCTACGTTTTGCACAATGCTCAGTCTTTTGCATAACCCACTGTCATTGTTGCACTTTTCTAATGCACTGTTGTGTCTGTATTGCTCTGTTCCGTCTGGTGTTGCACTGTCTTTGTTTTGTTTTTGTTTTGTTTTGTTTTTTCTTACAATTTTTGACTTGACTTGAACTCTTTATAAAGTCTTTCCAAATTGCAAACTCTTTCAAAATTAACGCTTCAACTTTTGTATTTTCCCTGGAGCCGATCTCAGTGCAAACCATTTTGTTTTTAATTCAAGTGGCAATCTCAAAGATTTCAGTCCTGGTTGATTTGGTGACACCCGTAGTTACTAGTGGTAACTCCAAATGCACTTTAATACTGCGTGTGACAGAGTGCTGGGACCAGAAAAGCAAACTATTGTTGTTTTGATAAAGAAGTCAGGCAATAAATCGAGCTTTCTCCATCATTCTGTGAGCAAGTCTGATCTGATTTAATGCTGCACACGGCTTGAGTCTGCAAACAGCAGAGCACAGTGAAAGGACACAGTAGTTACCTTGCTGAGAAGTTGGTGGTGCGCAGCCTGTCGCCTACAGCCCATTGTGGCTGCTCCTTCTTGTGCTATTAATCTGTGCAGTATTCTAAACTGAAAATGAATGATGTCCTTTTTGTATATACATTTAGCACTGACCAATAAAGGTAAGTCCTAAAAAGACTAATAAAATATTGCATTTCATGTGACTGTGTGTTACTGCTTCATAATAAAATACAACTTGTAATTTGCCAGTTAAATGTTTCACTGTGAAGTTGCAGCAGGAGGAAATATTGATCCACCCATTTTCTCAACCAGTTGAGGATTGAAGGAGGTTCGTGGGGGGATAGGTCACCAGCCTATGGCAGAGCTAACACACAGAGACAACCATTCACACTCACACCTACGGTCCATTTAGAATCACCAATTATTTATTTTTTTTATTTTTTTTTTTGCCTGTCCTGTTTGGATCTTTAGCCATCAGAATTGTTGTCTGAAGGCCAAGAAAGATGCCAAGTGGATTTACTTTACCAATTGGATCATCATGGCCTTGCCATATTGGTTCATTTGACTGACCTTTATTATAATTATGTGTTTATTTTATTTGATTTTCGGTTGTTACAGACGGGACAGACATGACTGGGGGATGGGACAGGGAGAAAGAATGAAAGAGAGGGAGAGAAAGAAAAATAGAGGGGAGAAGAGATGGTGAGAAAGGGGAGAAGAAAGAAAGAGAAAACAAACAAAACACCTGGATCACCTGTATGGAGATAAAAAAAAAAAAAAACAGAAGAGAAAACAAACAAAAAAGAGCAACATAATAAATACAGCACCATCACAATAAACTAGCTAACAGTAGATAACAGTAGATACTAAATATTACATGTTATTGTGCAGCACGCAAGATCGACAGCGCACAATGTGCTTTGAGGTAGCAGCCAAGAAAGGTGTAGTTTGTGTCTGTGAACACCCATGTGTACACCTGTGTGGATAAGCACGCTTGTATTCAAAAGGTTTCTCCATGTAATGATCTGCTAGGGAGTGTGGGGAGCCATAGCCCCGTCCCCCAGGGCATGAAATGGGTATGGAGGAGATCCAGGCCCCAGACATCCAGAGACCCCAGAGTACGAGGACCCAAGGAGGACCACCAAAGGGGCAACCGTGCCACCCTCCTGGAAAGAGCTGAGGAGAGTCCCAAACGAGAGGTCACCCAGCAGCCACGGAGCAGAGGCCAGAGGGGGTTGGAGTGACGTGCCCGCGGGCTCTGCCAGCAGCCAGCTGTGCCAGAGAGGACCGAGCTTCAGGCCCAGAGGCCAGAGGCCTGAGGGCACCCCACCCCCCGGAAGGGGCCCAGCCGGGCCACGGGCGCCAGGCCCCACCAATCGGCCACCAGGAGTGAGCCGGTACATACATGAGCGCCCAGCCCCAGACACCAAGAACCACCAGCACACCAACATCTGAGGGCATCAGCCACCGGCAGGGAGTGTGGTGTAGACATGTAGAATCACCAATTAACCTAACCAGTTTTTAGACTGTGGGAAGGAACTGGAGTATCTGTAGAGAACCCACACAGACATGGGGAAAACATGCAAACTCCACACAGAAAAGCCCCAGTCTGGTTTTGATCTCGCTGTGACTCAGTGGTGCTAACTACCTCACAGCTGGGCCTCAAAACATATAATTTACATTTTGCAGTAATATAACAGCAATTTTCCTGTTTATATCTGAAGACAACCAATTTTTAGTACTTCATGTATAACTATCATCTTACTTAACAGACCTTTATTTTAATACAAATCTTCAAGATTGCCAGTTAAGATCATTTAATTCAGACCTGCTCCTTGGTATTTCTTTTACTAATTGTAGTTAATTCTCTGAGACAAGCTGTTCAGGTCAAAGTCACTCATGCTTGTGGACCAACCTCTGTCAGATCATTTGTGTAGTAAGACAAATTGTTCAGTGGTGGACACAGTGAAAGGGTTTATCACTTCTGAAAGCTTGGAACAGAGGTGCCAGAGGGTGGAACACACTCAGGAGCAGGCATGCTAAATGGCCATGACTGATGAGCACTATTAGATAATTCTTCTGGGTCATGCATAACCAATTCAGACCAACTCAGGAAAATACACTCATGAGCAACACACAGAGATGGATTTATATATTTATATGCATTTAACCATAAAATAGTGATTAATGATATGCATATTTATTTCTTTGATGCGAAAATAATTACAAACGAGAGTCATAAATATGGCTGGATAAGCCCGTATTTGAAGCCAATTAGTCATAAATGAAACTGGATACCTCTTCATAGCAGAGTGGCTTTATCCCTTGCACACTGGAATTCAAAGAGGAACACATACTGTACTGAACCAGTAGACCTCAGTCTGGGAAATGATCACACTAAGTCTGAGATCAAAGCTGTGTAGCAGCAATCAACTTGACCTCTTCAACCTCCAGCTGTCAGCAAGTGAGAGTTTTTTGGAGGGACAACTTTCTGTGTGTAGGTGTGTGTGTCTTTGTGTGTGTGTGTGTGTGTGTGCATAGCTGTGAATATATGAGAGTGAAAAATTGAGTAAACAAGGACATGTGGGGCTGATGTGAAACACCTGCTCAGCCACAGTTCTGGACCTGAGATTCTAATAGAAGTTACTGGCCTTCTGGAAAAGCAGGTGAAGAAAAGTAACAGCAGCATCAGTTTAGAACTGCTGGTTGACATGTATTGAACTGGTGTGACATAACAGCTCCCCTTTGGAGAGTCTGTAGCTTGTTAAATGTGAAGTATTGAGTCTGTCACTGAGCTACAAGCCAAGTCCAAGTGGTGCTTCTAGGCGGGAAGGACAGTTATAGCCAAATTATGAAGATTTTCTTATGACATTATGATGGGGTAAGTATATATGTCCTTCTCCCTTTGGGCTGGAGCCAGGGAGGTTCTGAACAGTAGAAGCATGTGCTGTTGCCTGTTTTGGGGGGCCCCAATGAAGGAAATTCAACAAAAAGGTAAAACACATATATTATCAAGTCATAAAATTCAGATTGATGCAACTCGGCACAAAAAACGCATTTTTCATTAATTTAAATGATAAGAATTTATCACTTCAGCAGTAGAGTCAGTACAGCAAACTGGAAATACAGTACACTCTGGTGGGACTCCTGTCCTTCCTCCTGTACTTCTCCTGCACCACCTACCTGTGACTACACTTGTTACAAGTTGTTGCTACTACTACTACTGATGGTACATTGACAGCAGCAGCCCTGGTAGCTAACATGCCGTTTAATTTTACACATTTTGCTGCATCTGTTTTTTTGTTTTCTTACTGACTTCTTCCACACTAAACTAAACTAAACTAAACTAAACTAAACTAAACTAAACTAAACCAAACTAAACTAAACTAAACTAAACTAAACTAAACTAAACTAAACTAAACTAAACTAAACTAAACTAAACAGATAATAAATCTCAGCACAGCTTAACAGATGTGCACAGCTTTAAAGGCTCACTTTCTTCCACTCTTTTAATTATGGAAAGAAATTTGCACCAAAAGGGTTGCAAATGTGTACATAATAAGAAGTAATCTGACCACACGTTAAAACAATTTTACAAATGCGTATGTCCAAACCTGAAAAAATACTGATCATTTTTGCACAATTTATTAAGTTAAGCTTTGTGAATCAAATAATTTTGTCTTAAGTTTGCCAGTGAACATCTAAATTATTCAGATAAGGCTTGGAAGAAAGTGCTGTGGTCAAATGAAACCCAAATCGAGTCCTTTGGCATCAACTTGACTCACCGTGTTTGGAGGAAAACAAATGTAGAGTATGACCCAAATAACACCATCCCCACAGTTAAACATGGAGGTGGAAACATTATACTTTTATATAATGTGTATATATATATATATATATTGCTAAGGGTACAGCTAAGGGTTGCCACATTAACTGGGGGCACTGAACCAGGGAATGTACTGTAAAATCTTGGACAAGAACCTCCTCCCCTCAGACAGAACAAAGATGGATGAATATGGATGGGCCTTCCAGCATGACAGTGATTCAAAACATACTGCCCAGGCAATAAAGAAGTGGCTAAAGTAAGAAACACTTTAAAGTCATGGAGTGGACTAGCCAGTCTCAAGACCTCAATCACACTAACAAGTCATGTTTTTTGGGAGATCAAATACTTATTTCATTAGATAACATGCAAATCAATTTCTAATGTTTATGCAATGTGTTTTTTTCCTATATATTTTGATGATATTCTGTCTCTTTCCACTAAAATGACTCTACCATGAAAAATTAGAGACTGTTCATTTATTTGTAAGTGAGAAAACCTAAAAAGGCAGCAGGGGATCAAATAATTATTTCCCCTGCTGTATGACTTTAGTTTGAAGTTACAGTATACATGCGAGTTGTCAGTGAAGAGTTACCTATTCATCTACTAAGCAGAAAAAAGGAACACACTACCTTCTGAGACACACATTTGTCTTTTTAGCTGCTAACACTCCATTATAGTGGCTTATCTTTTAAGTTTGATATTTGGTTCTACACTGAAAAAAAGGCCATGTCGGATTTACTTGATTCAATAGTGGACATTGGTTGCACACAAATGTTTTGCTTTGGCAGAAACTTAAACAACTGAGTTAAATCAACACAACTTATTCATAGTCAATAAACCTGTGCATTTTGTGTTCATAAAACGTGATTGAAACATGTTTAGATGAAGTAAGTTGAGCTCTTGGAATATTTTAATCCTTCACAATTTTGTCATTTTATTTCAACACTATTCAATAACCTTTACCCCAATACTACTTGATCACTTAAATACTACATGTTGTCTTCATATTACATAATGTTCAACAAAGTCTAGAGTCTGGTTAACATAAAAGTTGAATGGATCTACAACAACTAACAACAATTATCCTCCTGTCTTTATCCTGGTTGCAGGGGGGCTAGGTTACGAGGCAGGGTACACACTGGACAGCTCACCAGTCAATCACATAGAGACAAACAACCATTTGCATTCATATTCATGGTGAATTTAGAATCACCAATCAACCTAAGCTAACTCTAATAACTGCATGGCTTTTAACTGTAGGAGGACACCAGAATACCCAGAGAGAAACCAGTGCAAACTAGTCATATTGTGGATTTGAACCCAGGACCTTCTTACTGTGAGGCAACAGCGCTAACCACCATTTCACCAATCCAGGGTTGACAAAAGTAGGAAAGCTATGATTTCAAGGCTTGATGCAGAATTTTCTGTACATTTTTGTCCTTGACAGGTTAAACCCCAATAAAAAGCAATAGCATACACGTTGTATGTGTGTGTAGTGACCTGCCTCTTATAACTCTAGTTACTCTAGGTACAGATCCTACATGATTTAATTACGTTCAAGATAGAAACATGAAAATTTTGTGTTCA
Organism: Pelmatolapia mariae; assembly: GCF_036321145.2. Taxonomy (NCBI): domain Eukaryota; kingdom Metazoa; phylum Chordata; class Actinopteri; order Cichliformes; family Cichlidae; genus Pelmatolapia; species Pelmatolapia mariae. The sequence continues at coordinate 24,933,457 of NC_086239.1, forward strand.
AATTACAAGGTAGATCTTTTTAATGTAACAACCACCCAATTTACTTCTTTTGGTATACCAAAAAAAGTAGAGGCGGCTGTTCGACTTGACTGAGATGGATGCCTTCCTCAAACCACGATCCAAAGCGTGCGAGACTGAAATCCCCTGCAGTGCCGCGAGATTTAACATTGCTATATCATTGACTTACTTCACTCGAACATGATATGAACAACTTAATCTACCCGCTCTGCATATTATGTATTTTCTACACTATATAGTTACACTTAACTTTAAACCATGAGGCAATTGTGTTAAATACACGCAAGATGCTTACATAAATCCAAGAGCTGGCCAATCCCTTTTTTTCAGTGTAGGGGCAGCAGCGTCTCCTCACATTAAAAATGGGTTCAGTTACTCAACCACAATATTAATAGTAAACCAAAATGCTAATGACTTCAGAGCTGACACATTAAACTGAAGGATCCTGAAACATGTGTGATAATTCTCCTCACTTTTAGTACTATAAGTAACCTTGTTCATATATTTATAACCAGCATGGTCGGTTGCAAGTGCTGGCATGCATTAGAAAAAGTATTAGGTAGTAAAGAACAAGATGTCTCTAGAAAAGTGTGTAACAAAGAACATACTGAGCTTAAACTAGCACTGCAGCCCATTTATATAATGTCATATTTATCAAAATATACATTTTTTACTTTGAGGAAAAAAAACAGAGTTTATCTGATTAGGAAGGAAGTTTTTTGAATCGGTTGGCATTCCTTTCCACGTCATGAATTCTTAGAGCAGCTCACAACTGCAAAGCAAGAATGGACAAGTGAAGAGGGTAAAGAAAATGTCTTTTGAATTTTCACAGTGTTTATGATGACTATCGATAATCATAAAAAACAGTGACGCAGACGAACGCACATGCAGTTTGCCTGCAGGCCTTTTTGTCAGACATGATCTCTAAGGTGTGGTTACCAGTTTTAAAAGGGTGAATTTAACCCAAACCATGATCTTTATCTAAATCTGATCACACTGCAGCTGAGAACTGGAAATAGGATAAGGGAAAAGAACGCTTTTATGCCAGACAGCCTTGCTAGTGGAAAGCCCTGAAGGCAAACTTCTTTCAGGAAGACGCAGGAAAGAAAGAAGAATAGATATTTGCCCCACTTTTGCAATTCAAACAGAGCAAGTGAAATTATCAGCACAAACAATCTGTGCACAAATAATGAATATAATAAAGAACACTGTATATTAACGGGTGTGGGTGTGAAATTGTATTATTGCAGGGACAAAAAGTTATCACAGTAAGCACATGGCGGAGATTATGTTTTTTATTAGTGGTTGGGCTTGGCCACATGGTGGTTATGCATATGATTCAAAGCAAGGGAATAAATGTAAGTCACTAACAAATACATGATATACATGCTTATGGAAGGCATTTGCTCAAGTGGAACAGCTTTGATAATATTCCTGCACTCTATGTATACACCTACCTAATACTACACATAGTATTTCACAGTGATTCCAGTAAATCACTGAAGAGTTAGTGTCGTGGAACTGTAAAATAGAAACGGATGAATTTTGTTAGTATAGTGCAGAGTATATCCAATTCCTTGTGACAATAATTCACAAAAAATAAGAACAAAACAGTCTGAGCCTGTCTGGAAATACTGAGTAATCTGGTACTTTTAACAATTTTCCTGTGTTTTCTATGTTTTGCACTTCTGTATTCCTCTGCAAGCCGCCTCATGACTGCCACAAAGCTTGGGCTGAAAGTCCATCTCTATGAGTGACAAGGTTATTAATGTTTGTGTAGTAAATGTGAGTCATTAATCTTGTGGCTGTGTTTTTGTGGATCTGTACTTCGGGTGTAGATTATGTGTGCATGTTTATGTGTACTGACAGCACATTTTGAGCTGAATTGGACGGCTCGTACGTTGCTGATAGTAGAGGTGCTCCTGTGACAGTTTCTGAAAGGAGCTGCTGATAGTACAACCCATCTGAGCGACCTTGATACAAACCGAAAACCCTTCGTACCTTGGCTCCTCTGGCGACAAACGCCTAACACTTAGACATCAGTTACATTAATTACAAACAAAGCATATCTTTTTAAAATTGTGACAAACTGCTTGTCCTGTGTGATTCACAAGCATCCATCTATTCGTTTTCTTCTGCTTATTCACAAGCATATGCCTACCAAATGCAGAACTGGTTATTAGTCACGGTTTTTGCTTCCAGTTGTCTGGAAATCAATCACATCCACAACATTGTTGCACAAAACTCAGCTGATGAATCATATCTAATGAAAATGTGGAAGTTTTTATTTTTATTCTAAGAAATAAATGGTACTAAATTGAATTAAAATGACAGAAAGGCAGCATTTCTTTTTATTCAACCCATGCGATGTCCACGAGGGTAATTGATGCATATTTGTATCTGTGTAATGCCATTTAGAACTGAGATGGTAAACATGGAAATGAGCTTGGATGAAAATCATTTTAGATTAGCGTGGGACCCCTTTGAGCTTGAAAAATACAGCCTACCTAAAAAAGACCTAAAGACCTAAAAAGAATGAAAAGAGTGTGTGTCTGTATGTTTGTGTCTGTTTTTCCACACATCGACCTATTTTTTACAACAAAAGACTTTTTAATACCTGTGTCACCCCAGGCACAGTGCAATTAAAATCCAATACTCTCCAGGAGTCCATAACATGCTGGGTTTACTGACAGCGAACAGAGCTCAAATGGCCAACAGAGAAGGGGCAATAGGTTTTATGTGAAGAGCACAGAAACACAACGATGGAAAATATGATCACAGTGGTTGCACTCCAGGCAAATGAACATCCTTTAAATGCACTGACAGACAGCTGCTGTGAAAACCGCTGTCAGTTCAGCTTCACAGATATTCAAAAGATATACACAGATGGGAATTCCTTGGAGGGCATGCATACTTTTTTTTGTGATTGCAGGCTATGAAACATGGACAGGATAATTGGGTGACATTAAATAGGCTTGTTTATTTTTTTCCTGGTGTAATTCACATGATTGATAGTGGCGCTGACAAAGTAGCTTATTGTGATCTATGACCTTCTGTTTTATTGTGATAAGGTCTTTTATCTATAATGACAAGAGCTAAAGAGGAAGTAAGGTCACATAGTTATACAACCACAAAAGCTATCTAAGAAAGAGCTTGGGGTGAATGAATGGATCAACAAAACTATAACTACTAGGCTATAAAACTATAACACAGGAGAGTGATGTTTATTTTTTGAGTTTTAAACCGAGGGAACTATGATCACATGTTTATTTTCCCACCCATAGCAATGTTTTTTTCTTCCTTAAACTCCATCAAGCAATCGTTTTTTCTCAACCAGGACTAACTGGACCATTCTATTGAATTTGGACATGCACGAAATAGTAATTTGGGGTTCTGGATCTTTAGAGTCAAATGTTGACATAGTTTGAGTGCATTTTGCAATAGGTGTAACTAAATCATGTCTCTTTGACCAGATAGTCCATCTTTATTACAATATTGTGAAATGTTTATTATACTTATAATAAATAAATAAGACATGAATGAATGACATCATTCATTTTCCAGTGTCATGTAGTTTCTACCCCTCTCACTTTAATGCTGACTTTCACTTTCAGTTCAAACACCCTCCACTGTTTGCAGAAGTTAACTGGTCTTACAGGAATGGCCCACGGGTGAACTCTGTTGTTAAATAGTAAGTGGAGTAGGAGCAAAAGGTCACAACTAACTCAACAGTAACATGGAGAATATAATAAATTTAAGTTTTTTGTTTTTTTGTTTTGACTTGCCTTAAAAACTCACTAACACCCAATAGGCAAGATACTATGACAAGGCAAAACAGCTCTCATACATTCACAGATATATTTAATATAACGCTCCCAGCCCTGGTAACATTAAACATGATTTAGGTAGAATAGACTGACAGTTTAAAAAGAATTAGACAACCTCTATTCACTGAGTGTTGAGATCACTCCACATAGACGGTGTAGATTTTTATGATTCATAGCTTGAATCAGTTCAGTTCAATTCAGTACAATTTTATTTATATAGCGCCAAATCGGAACAACAGTTGCCTCAAGGAACTTTGTTATTCTAAGATAAAGACCCTGCAACAATAAGTGGTCAATGGTGAATCAGTGGTGAATACATGTTTTATGTTTGCATCTTTAGGACTGTCTAGGCCTCCAGGGACAAAAAAAAGAAACGAAAAGAAAAGAAGACTAATCCACGTGTCCCTATTGCCTGCATGTCGATTGTACTATTACAAATCGTTTTTTCTTGCATATGTAAATCAATGCAGGCAATATTTCCATTAAAAGCTGCTCGTCCTTATTAATTCAAATTATGCATTTTAGACCCATTAACCATAGTGTAGCTTAAAAACAGAGAATTTGCTGTACATTTTGCCATTATTGCTCAGGCTTAAAAGCTACTAAAAGCTCTATAAGTAGGCTATACAGCGAAATAAGGTACACATCAATCCATGGCACTGTTCATCTGAATCTGCGCCTTGGGGCTATTTAGGCACCACTAGTAGCAAGTGCAGCTGACAGGGTCACTTCTAAACGTCGCCCTAGCGGAGGAGGCAACGACTCTATGGACGGCTAACTTCAGAGGGCTACTTCACTGCTTTACTGTATGTCACGGGCTGTATAAATATGGGGTCTCCCCTGTGTGGATCACACAGTTGCGCAAGACTCTGATGGATCATTTTAAATTCAGCGATCCTCTCTGGGTAGATGTGGTATAGTATAGTAGGTAGTTGTAGAGAAGGGTCTGTGCGTGAGTGTGTTCGTTTGTGTGTTCTTGTACTCCTAGAATAGACAGCCAGAGGAAAGAGAAGAGGGAGAAGAAGGAGAAGAAGAGAGGCGGGATCGGTTTGTGCCTTGTTGAAATCCAGGGTGAAGCAAATAGATCGTCTGGAATAGATCGATCGGCAGTTCGCGTTCCCTCCGTGGATTTGATGGATGTTTGATCAGTGGATGTGATGCCCATATATATCATCGACCGTAAATTTCCCGACATATCTGGTAAGTCGCTCACGCAAACCAAGCGCTCTTGTAAAGCTGTGCCATCTGTGTGCGTCGGCGCCTCTATGTGTGTGTGTGTGAGCGTATGTGTGAGTGTGCGCGCGTGTGTGCGCGCGCATCGGTTTTGCTTGTGCGCCCGTGCTGCTTCAGTGACACGGGGCAGCGTGCACCAGTTGATCATGCCACCCCCCTCGGAGTTTCTGACGTGCAACAGGAGATGAGGAGCTGGCACGCATTTCTCGGTTGCGAAGCACGGTGTGTGCGCTGAGGCTTATTTTTTTCCCCACCATAGTTTAAAACTTAGACGCATTTGGTGCGTCAAGAAAACACTGTTCCAGCTGGGTATCCTCTAACCTCTCTGTGATACTAGTGCACTGTATTCCAGCTGTGTGGGGACTGGTGGTGTTGCTGTAAGTTTGGTGTTATATCCCTTTAAAAGTTATTTTTACTGTTGCATTCATGCTGCTTTTGCAAAAACCATTTGGACAGCAATTTAAGAGGTGGACTTCATTTCATCTAGATCACAGCACCTTTGCGCACAGGGACTCTTCACTCAAAGATGATTTTAGTCTTCAGTGTGCAGCTATAGGCCCCGCGCTAAAAATCATATCCCAGAGAAGGTGTTATTTTCAGTTAAAGTAGGCCACATTCCTCCACGTATTCAAACCCATTTAGACACTGGACATATTAATTGCTCACATGTATGTAAGTTGTAAAAAAAAAAGTGACTTTGTGCAAGTAGTGTTGTGTCGATTGTGTATGTGTGCGTGTGCTTATAGCACATGGGTGTTTTCAGGTGTCTCAGTGAATGATGGGTTTAATTTTGAAGGGGTTTGTGTGGTCTCACAAGATTTGGGCTGTTTATGTTTTAGATATATCATGAAAGGCAGGCAGAGTGGAAAAAAAATGAGTTTTGATTTTTGTTGCTCCTTTCATAAACTATTATCTTAAAATACAGACACACCAGTGCATACTTTTCAAATACACTCTGAGCTACAGCATTAGAAAAAAAAATATTGACTGCATCCTGTAACTGGAGTAGCAACATTAAACATGGATTAAGTGTTCTCTGTCACACACACTGACAGAGTAAACATCTTTAAAAGCATCACTGTCACTGCTAACGGGTCCCCTTAACCTAACCAGATCCAATGTTAATGAGTAAATGAGAATAACCTTACTTTAAATTTGTACAGCCCCAGAAACACAGCAGTAAGCATAATGACAAATAGAACACGAGTGGGACAGTATTAGTGCTCCTGTAGGACTCCACTAAACATGCCTGAATACACTTTTAGGGAGTCACTCAGGACCTCTCAGTGTCCTGCTCAGTTTTTCTTGCACCTTTTCTTCCTCTTGCTCTCAACTCTTTGCACATTCCTTCACTGCGTCTATATGTTCAGTTTCCCTTTTAATAAATTTTGCAGACGTTCGACTTCTTGGCATGCAAAGTGTCAGGAAGCGTGGCTGAATATAATATACAGCCTCTACAATGCTGACATGCACACATGGTTTTATTAGAGCTGTGGGACTGCTGTCACAGTGATGTGTGTGCTCGCAGACAAAGTTTCTGCCCCCTCCTGCAGTCTGAGAGGGGTTGACAGGAAGTTGCGATTAACATATCAACTTGTGTCATCGTACTGTCTCATCTCCTTTTTGTTAACTTTTCAATCACTTGTTTCCCCCCATATTTTCCCTTGCCTTTATTACAGTTGTAGAATCAAATCCAGTTGCCACTTCCCTGTAGTAAATCTTGGTGATGTCTTACATGCTTTAGTTTCAGTGTAGAGTTGGGAAAGCACCCTGCCTGTGGGGATCTGTGCTCGGTGTGTGTAATAGTGGCTTATCAGGCTGGATAACAGCCATAACCTCAGAGGTTTACTTTACCTCGGGTTATTGTTTAGTCATGAAGTGGATTGATAGGTGAATTTACATCCAGCAAGACTGTGGTTACATTTGATAAATGTGGATTGGGGGTGTGTGGGAGTACAGGACATGATGTGTGTCTGTAGTTGTCTGTTCGTTCAAAGAAAGTTAGGAGACTTTGTCCTTTGGTCACGCAGTGCTCTCATCTCAGCCTGCATGTGGCAAGACCCACCCATCTGCATAGACACCTCATGACACTATAGCTTGTAGTGTGTATGAGAGCATGGCTGTGGATGAGTGTTTGTGTGCAGTCACTGAATGAGTGCATGTCTGTGCAGCGTTGTTAAAGGATTAAGGATTAATTGCCTTCAGAGATAGACTTAACTACTTGTTTCATGAACTTTGTAAAGTTCTCACTTGGCCCCTGAGAGGAAAACAACACTGCATAGAGAAGAGCAGAGGAAAGGTTCCGCTTGTTTTCTGTTCTTCAGAAGTGTGTGCTTCCTTCTCTGTTTTTGCGTTTTGTTTTTTTGTTTTTGTTTTTCTTTTGCTTTCCGTTTTTTTTTGTTGGGAGCATACAGTCACCAGGGTAAGAACTTCCATTATTTTCACCTTTCACTCCAAGAAAAAAAAAGTTTTTACGGTTTCTTTTTCCCCCTCATTTGTTTTCCTAACATTGCCGTGTCTTTTATCTCCTTTTAACTTTTTTTTTCCTTTTTTCTGCATGTGCCTAAGAAAGCAACAAAAAGATTCAACTAATACCTTTCATTTTAGAAAAGTACATGGTCCAAAAAAAAGAGAAAAAAAAATTCCCAAACTCTAAGGTTCCCAAAGACTGGGATTTTTAGTTCTACTTGTATTTTTGGCTCACTGCTATTATCTGAATCCATTCATTTTGTTATATTTAGATTGAATTATTATTTTTATATTAAATTATTGAATCATTTCTAATGAATTAAAGCAAAATTTGCCACAAAACTGCAAAAATGTCCCAATGTGCCAACATTAAGTTACTTATTTTGTGCAACCAGTATACACAAACTACAAACGTCAGCATATATGCATTTTAAAGTTTTTGCTTACTAAATCAGAATTTGTTGCTCATTAGAATAGCTGCTGATTAGTTTCCTCTCAGCTGACTAATCATTTCAGTCAAAACTCTGTAGGTGAGTTGATACAGGCGGCAGTTGAAGAAGGAGAGCCAAGAATGACAGAGACCAACACCCCCAAGTCGGCTAAGAAGCTCCGATGGACCTCCCTGGAGATCGGCCTCATTACTATTGTCTCCCTGCTCTTCATTGTCATCATTGCCCTCATCATCCTCTTTGCCACACAGAAGACGGGTGAGTGATCTAACAACAGAAGACTGATAAAGATAAATAAGAAATATCGAAAACCTTGAGTAGCTCAAAGGACAAACATTTTTGGAGTTTTTGTCAGGCTCATGATGATGAAGGTTTTCTGCACCTAACAAAATCCTTAATACAAATGCATCAAGTAATTAAAAATACTTTTGACAGCCACCGAGTGTTACTGAGCATTTTTTCTCATCTTAACCAAACTTTTCCAAACTTTTAAAGATTGCCTTTAAACTGTGTACATGGAAGGACAATTGCTTTCAAACTGAGTTCATGGTTAATGGTGAGCACAAAGAAGCCTGCTGAAGAGCAGCACTTTGTTCAGGTGATAGATGACACTTGAGCTGTGTACTTTAAAAACACAGTGCAGAAGTGCAGTCACTGAGACAGAATGAAGAAAACACTCTTAAAGGTCCTTTTTTTTTTTTTTAAAGTTTCCATTGTGTTTTTTGGAACCTTTGCACACCCATTGTACAAAATCTGACCTCAGATGAGAATATATGTAAATATATTTTGATGTTTATTTCAAATCAGGAGAAATTACGATAAAAGGACACTGAGAAAACCTTTCTTTGCCAGTGGAAACCAAATAAATCTGTTTCATTTGTCAGTTTTTTAACATATACATGAATTTTTGTGCTTTTTTATGTTCTTTATGATTTATTAAACTGTCACTTGCACATGACAGAAGGCTCATTTTACATAATATTAGGAGTTTCACATATATCACGACAGTTCCAGGGTTAATGGAATGTGGCACAAGCTATGTAGGAATAAATTAACAGTGATAATAGGAAGCCTATTTATAGATATACAGATTAAATAATAATAAATGGCATGTGAAAATTTGCAGGTTTAGAAAACAATCATCTAACAGAAAGAGGAATCAAATTAAGTTTGAGGCTTGTTATAGCATTTTGCTTCATAAATGTGTAAACTACCAAGTCATAAAGATTAAAGTTCAATACCTTGTTTGTGCCCGTTCATGCACATAGCTGTGCACACATTATGTGCAATTCCACATAGCTCATGAAGCATTCTGTTTAAGGTCGTACAATACTTTGTTTCTTGTGTCAGACTGAATTTCATTAACACTTTACCATCTAAATAATTCCTGATAGTGAGAGTTACACACGTTATTTGCAAGAAGAAGAACAAATAAACAAAGGAGCTGAGAGAAAATGGAAGTGGAGTAAGAGGAATAGGATATGACATCATGACTGATAGCTGCAAAAATCCCACTGAGTAATGATTTGTTTTGCATTTTCTGTAGATGAAATCTGCACCACAGCGGACTGCACACAGTCAGGTAAGCAGTGTTTGTTTGTGCATTCTCTTTAGTGTCTCGTTCCGCAGGCTTTGATTCTTCTCAAGGGAAGACGGAGAAGATAGGAAAACTGAGTTTGCCTCATGAAGCCCAGGGATTTCAGACATACTTGGAGAAATTGCCACTTCAGATTCTCATAGGAAACAGAAGCTGAGAAACTGGTAATTCGTTAAGCGGGTATAGATGAAGCAAAATCATTAGGAACACAGTCCAAAGCTGAAACTTCTTTTTCTCAGCGCATTAAGATTTTGTTATGGAGTTTATTATTTCAACCTTAAATATTCTTTGACCACGTCTCCAGCAATAAGCAATCTTGCATAACCTTTATGAATATCACACAAAGCTGTTGTCACACAACCAATTTTTCTTATTTTTCTCTCTCTCTTCTTTTTTTTTATCATGATTCCTGACAGTGAACATGACATTTTTACTAAAATTGTAAGAGTAGTTCCCAACAACTCTCTTGTTATCCTTAAAAAAAAAAAAAGAACCCCTGCCTCTCCCTTCATTGATACTAACATAATACATTATTACTTTATTTTTTCACATTGTTAAAAAAAATCTCATAGGAGAGAAAAATACATGAAATACAAGATTAACTGGTTAAAACTCTACCTCCCGTTTCTAGCAACAGATGCTGATTCATTTCTGATGCATTTTTGGGGAGCTGGTGTCCCAGTTCAGTCAAATTTGACAGACAGCCTTGTCACAGGAGATCTCTGAGCTGCCTTGTGGAATTTAATTGCAGTTTAAAAAAAGTATACATCTTTCGAGTACCGGTGCTAAGCTGAACTCAATCACTGTCATTATACCGCTTTTTTTCCTTTTGCATTGCTGCAAATGTTACATTTATACCAGAGAATTGTATTTTTGTATCTTCTTTTGTTGAATATTATGCTACTGCAACAGCAAGAATTTCAGGCTTTAGGGAGATTATGATTGCAAATGCTCTTTTCTTTTTACAGGTTATTCAGTGACCTACAGAAAGAGCCCTAACAATTCCTGCCTTCGTTCTGCTTAGTCAATGTTCTCTGTGAAGTTTCAGCATTTCAGTGTTTTGAAGTTAGTTTCACTGTCTTGCTGAAACTTATGTGAAAAGATGCCGTCAACCATTTATAATGCCTCAGACAGCTCATATCTTTAGCTTTATATAACAACTGAAAACAGGGGAAGATCTTCACAGATCACTTATCAATGTGTTATATCACATTAGTTCAAGCCATATAAAAATGGAAACACTGGCTACTCTACCATGATAACTGGAACTTCAAGTTGCCATCTGCCATTATCCACCTAAATTGCAGTGATTAAGAATGGACATGTGTGTTCAAGGAGAATATCAGTTCAGCTGACAGTTATTTATGAAACAAAATTTGGTCTGTGTTAGTCTCTGACCTATTTTTTTGCTTGTTATCCATCTATTTGTGCCATCTATGACTGGGAGAAGGGCAGGTTGATCTGCTTTTGGGGAAACCCAATAAAATTAGTTTCAACTTTTTGGTTATTTAACTTAACACACATTTACGGGATTTCATTTACTGTATATTTTCTGTTTTCAGCCTAATATTTATTCTTTGAATGCATTCATTTTTTTTAAAATCTAAGTTAACAATGGTTTTAATTATTAAACAGAAATTTGTTCACATCAGTAATACTCAAATAAGTCCCTTTAGTGTAGCCTGCAGCTTGTTCGCTTTTTGCTGTCAATACATTTGTCCAAATATTACATTATTAAATAGTGCAATGGTAGGTTTCACTGACTTGCACTTGTTGAACAAACTATACAGCACTATACACAATTTTGAATACAGATTATAGGTTGCATATACACTGTCATATATTTGTTGGCTATTTTTACTTAAACTGTACATCCTTAAACAATAGCTTGCTTATTTCTGTATTCCTTCATTTCATGGAGTTTGTTTCCTCTCTGTCCATGCAGCGTCTCGTCTCATTGAGAACATGGACGCTAACGTGGACCCCTGTGACAACTTCTACCAGTATGCCTGTGGAGGGTGGCTTAAAAAGAACATAATCCCTGAGACCACCTCTAGATACAGCACCTTTGACATCTTACGAGACGAACTGGAGGTCATCCTCAAAGGTCAGACACCTACACACACCCGCGCAAGCAGATGCACGCACAGAAAGACAAGCAGGCAATCAGACCAAAGCGTTTATACAAATCCAATTCTGAAAAAGTTGGGACGCTGTGTAAAACAAAAATAAAAACAGAATGCAATGATTTATCAATGTCATAAAGTTGTATTTATTTCACAATTGAACACAGAAAACATATCAAATGTTTAAACTGAGAAAAAGTAGAATTTTAGGAAAAATATTATATGATTTTGAATTTGATGGCAGCAACACATCTCAAAGAAGTTGGAATTGGGGCAAAAAAAGGCTAGAAAAGTAAGTGGTATCAAAAAGAAATAGTTTGAAGAAGATTTTACAACTAATTTGGCTAAGTGGCAACAGGTGAGTAAAGTAACTGTGTTTTAAACAAGTGTATCTTAGAGAGGCAGAGTTCCTCAGAAGTTAAGATGGGCAGAGATTCACCAATCTGTAGAAAACTGCATTTATAAGTTGTGGAAACATTTGTAAATGATGCAAAATTGTGAAGAGATTTAAGAGCTCATCATCTACAAATCATAATGTCATCAAAAGATTCAGAGAATCTGAAGAAATCTCTGGAAATCATTGAAAAGGCTTAGGATCACTTCCAGAAACCACTGTCTGTGAACACAGTTCACCATGCCATCCACTAATGCTGGCTAAAGCTCTGTCATGCAAATGTGAAGCCATGTGTGACCATGATGCAGAAATGCCAACATCTTCTCTAGGCCAAAGCTCATTTAAAACAGACTGAGTCAAAGTTCTGTGGTCAGACAAATTGAAATTTGAGTTGTGTACTTTAAAAACACAGTGCAGAGGTGCACTGAGACAGAATGAAGAAAACAGTGTGCAAAGGTCCCTGTTTTAGTTTTCCATTGTGCTGAAATTATTTCTGGAAAACATGGATGGTGTGGCCCCCTGACAAAAGGAGAGAGGGGCAGTCCAACTTGTTGGATTTAAAAGTAGCCAACATTTGTCTTAAAATTAAGCAATTTCTCAATTGAAACATTTGATATACTTTTATATTCTATTAAATAAAATTCTGTTTGTCTTTAGATTCTTTTGGAATTAGGGTTGTATCAAAGCTTTTAGCTTATGAAAACTTCTGAAGCACTCGCACAACACGTTCTTATTGGTCTACTTTTTGTAGGACTGAGGACAGCTTGACTTGGTTTCACTAGTTTACATGTAAGGAGGACTGTCCATCAGGGACCGCAGCTCTATAGATATCATTGATGCCACGGGGGCTGGGAGTTTGTTGGCATTATCAATATGTGTGCATGTGTGTGAGCGTGAGCTGTTTTCTAAAGATCCCAACACATTATGGTGAAAAAAGCAAGTTTTTAGTAGGCATTAGAGTATAGTGTCCTTGTTACAAAAAAAGGCAGTTAAAGTGCAAATGTGTTTGCAGATTTGAGCATGTGTGTACATATGGGTCCATGCTTCATTTCAAGTTGTTTGCATGAAGGTTGGCAGACCCCTTTGTTTCAGGGTGCTAAATATTTATGGCACACAAACTTTCCATGGAAAATGAAAACTCTTCATCTGCCATAAATTTAGAAATGTATATATCAGTACCTTTCTCTGTAATAAAAACAGTGTGGAGTGGCTGCAGGAGAAACAGAGTGATTAGAGAGGATGAGAAAGATTCATCCTTATTGGGAAAGGAAAAATGGGGTTTAAAGGGCAGCTTGTCTTGTGGACTTAGAAAATTTGCAGCATCCTTGAGTAATCCATTTGTCCAGTCTTGATGGATAAACACACAGTTAGTGCATTGGGACAGTATCATCTTTCTTTTGCCTTCTACCCTGATATTTTCAGTTGGTGAGATTTGTTTCAAAACATAAAACTGATTGTGGATGTGAATGAAGTGATTTTTGCATTTAATCCAAAATGAAGTATATAATGTCTGCAGTCTGTTACAATGATTTATCATGCTATGCTATTTTTAAAGTGAAAAGCTTTTCTTTTCTCAAAACTTTTTTGTTTTGGAAAACAAATTCTTTAATTTTGTTACTTTTGCTTTACTTCTTGATCAACACCTTTTTACCAATCAATAGAACATTCATTAGGGTTTAGAGATTGCCTTGTAACATAATGATCATTTATTTCTATACCTTTGTTCAGAGGGTCCTTTTAGTGGTAGAATTGCATCATTATTCCTTCTGTGTAGTGTAATTATAAAAGTGTATTGCTGAAATTCTGCCTCTTACGCCTTCACAGTGATTTTCTTGAACATGAGATTCTCAGAGGTACTGCAGGGATTTTAAATTAGACTTCTAACAAACAGCTTAGGGATGGTATAAAAAGCAGTGCATATGAACTTATTCGGACTGCACAACTCACAGCCATTCATTTCTGCTTTATTCTCTCTTCTCAATGACAGTATAAGCACTCATAAAAATCACACAAAGGGGGCAAGAAGGAAACATTTCTCGACAAAGACTCATTTGACCATTTGACCATGCTATTGTATGTGCCGTTACGCACATTGCATGGCTCTGTGTGGGTTTGCGGCATGACTTTACACATACAAAATATGCTTACTCTTGTATTGTTGCTGAGACCTGGCTGATTTATCAGGTCTTGCGCTAATATCTGCTGCATTACTATAAAAGGAGAAAGAAAGAAAGCAAGTTTTGCAGAAACACTGGGCAAAGTGCAGTGGTTGATGTTTTACAATCATTGACTTAATTGCTCTAAATGCTGTGTTTACCACAGAGAGGCATGAGGTTCCAGTCATTCATCAGATTAAATCCCCAACAGCAGTCAGTGTTGCGCTCATTCCTTCAGCTTGTCACAGTAGGAATGTCTCAGACTGCACTGTATGCACACATGTTCAGGTTTACTGTCTGTTTACTTCTCTGTGTAAGTCCTTTTTTTTTCATTTAACAAAACAAAATAAAAACAATCTGAATAAAATCTGAAGTGCACACTATTGTTTTGAAGACTTATAGCTACAAAACCTTTGCCCCTAAAATGTTTCTATTGACTAAATATGTAAGAAGGAAAATTTACTGTAAGTGTGAGACCTAAGAGTTGTGACCTCTGCTCTGAGGTCTCAAATATAAGACCTCTGATCTTAGACCTGGCTGCCGATGCTTACTTGGATACTACTACCACTGATGAGCACATCCTTTTCCTGTCAACAGCTGCAGGGGCCTGAAAACACCTGGATACCACAGAGCTCTAGGCTCCCTGACATGCAATAAAAAAGACTCCATCTATGTGTATGTGTGTGAATAGCTGTGTAGATTTGTGGCTGCTTGTAAATGCCTTGGATTGTTCTCAGATGCTGTAAAATGCTGTAATGATCCGTAATGAGGATCTGCACCCTGAATGTGACCACAGCTGTGTGTACGTAGGTGCATGAGGCTGGTAGAATTTTGTTTTTCAGTTCCCCCTCCTCAGGTGTGGCATGCTGTGCAATAATTTACCTAATTGACCGTGACTCTTTTAATTACTAACTAGTTTGTTTCAGGAAGGAAGAAGCGCACAAGAGGCAGAAAGGCTGAAAGGAAGGATTTCATCTAAACAGTAACATAACAAAGGCAGATATATATGTATATATATATATATATACATATATATGTATATATATATATATATATACATATATATATACATATATATATATATGTATATATATATATATATATACATATATATATATATATATATATATATATATATATATGTGTGTGTGTGTGTGTGTCTGTGTGTGTGTGTACGTTTATCTGTGCATTATCTGTATATGAGCACACTGCTGCTCTCTTGTGTGAGGTGCTTCTTGTATAGGTCTAAATCTGACTATTGAGAGCAAAATCCAACCAGGGGTAGGCAGCGCATGCAGATTATGTTTCTTGTGGAATTTGGCATAATCAAGAGCTTCAAAACAAACCTGTGTGGTAGCTGTGGCATCGACACTCTGTCCAGATATGAGATTTTCTTTCTGCATGATGCTAACAACTTATGACATACTGAAGAGACTGACTGTCTGTGACAACAATAACTGAAATACGGCTTTACTGTAAGACAAACAGTACTGACCACAGCAGGACTTGCTCACGATAAATAGCTTGCTCACATGACCTCCTCATATCAAAATTCCAGCAAGAATCGTTGCAAAACACCACAGAAACTCGACTCCTCATAAACACATCAAATAAATATAGCTGACCTGAGGTGTGTGGCCAAGAAAAATAATATGAATATTAATGCAGTAATTCTTCTCCAACAAAAACATATTGAACTAAAATCCTGAATTGAATATGTTTTTGCCAGAAAAAATGCTTATGAATAAAAGGAAATAGTTTAGACCTCCACTAAGGTAATAACCTCCCCTGCTAGCTGTCCTAAAGCCAAATGTCTGAGTTTCCTGTGTAAATAACAGTAAGAGTAATAAAGTGGCATTTTGACTAACAAAAACTGACAGAACCTGTGTATTGTACGTACAAAGTTTTGATTTTGCTTTGGGGCGCGCGCGTGCGCGCGGGGGGGGGGGGGGGGGGGGACTAAATACTTACTACCTTTACTTGAAAACTGCAGTGTTGAGCTAGATGGCTGTTTCAGCAACTGCTGGGATTATTTTAGTTTACACAATAGCAAAGTAGGCTGTGGCGCAGCCGAGCTCTAAGAAATTACTGTTTTTGTCACTGAATGGGGAACAAGACTACATGTAATGGCTCTATAACCACTAAGTATATGAAAGTTGCATGTAACTTATGGGTCTGAAACATGAAGCCAGTGCTGATGCGCCAGCAGGAGGCTGCTACTTTGATTTCAGAAAGCAATCTAAGATCAAATTAAACATTAACCTGAGTAAACACTTTCCATATCAGTTGAAGGTTTTAGTTACTTGTTTTAATTTGTCTGCTTCTTACTGAATGCAAGATATTATTTATTTTTAAAACTATAATTAGAGTCAAAAAGGATGATAGAGAGGGGTGTGCCTTAGGGTGGGCTTACCTGGTGACTGACAATTTGCCACAAGGCCCCCCTGTTCCTTTCTTGTGACCTCTATTTTCTAATAGCTAAGATGCTGACAGCAAAAACAGTCAACGCGAGGCCTCATAATGGGATTTTTCTATCCAATGACTATTGGCTATGTGCATCTTTTATGTACATTCTATTAACAAAACATCATTTGTATTAACTAATTAGTATTAATATTAATTGTAATTAATATTTAATTTAAACAAATGGAGATTTAAAGTGCAGTTGTTCAGCCTATTTTAGTTTAAACATAAGTAACAAAAAATAGTTTTTTTTTCCCAACCTAATTGCTTCAAACGTTTTATTTGTGGGGCAGCTGACCCTCAGAATATCTCCTCTCCCCAAATATTTCCCAGCAATAGCACACAGAGAGCAAACAAAAACCTGACTACAAAATCCAAGCAGGATGCCAATTTCACTTAAACAAAAAATAAATAAAAACTCACTGTGCATGTGGAGTAGAAATGTATTTTTTCAGAAAAAAAGCAGAATGATTTCCTACCATCATTGCACAACACATGTCCTTTCGCCTAGACCACAGGGGGTTGACTCATAGGATGTTCTGATTTTGATACTCTTTTCAAGTCTGCCACTGATTGGCTAGGATTATGGCTCTAGACTACTCTGTGACATTCAGAAAAATATTATGGTTTTATGCAATTGCTTCTTTACAACATTAACCGATAGAAGCTTCTCCAGAATATTCTTGAGTACACGGTCTGATATAATATCTTTTACCTGAAAATGTACAGCATTAGCAAAGCCATGAAAAAAAAGACAAAGAAATTTTAATTAGGAAGTCATTTTCAGATATATCGCAAACAAACACAGTCTTAGATAACACATTTTAATAAATTGTAGCTGAATGGGAACACTAGACGGGGCTGCCTCAGAGAAGCTGAGATGTTAAAGCTATTGCATAAAAATTTTTAAGCTAATCTGTATTCCTTTGGTAAAGACGTTTCCTTACAGTGGGTTTATTGTCCCTACAAATGTGTAAAGCAGGAAACTTAGAGTCTCAAAACACTTTTGACTCATTTCAGTCTTGACTTCATTTGCAATTTCTGCTCGTAATATACACTAAGTACATCCTTCATAGTCATGTATTGTAAGCAAATCCAGCTGCACTAAAAACACTGCAAGTGAAATGCCTTGTGGAATGAAAAACACTCAGGGATAAAATGGCAATGCAGAGGGTAGAAACTCTAAATTTGGATTCTGTATCATGCTGAGTGGTTTGGTTCAAATTGACGTGACGTCTCAAGCAAACATCAGGTGGCACAAAATCCATTCTCAAATAAATCCAAATACACACATAAGGGGTGAGAGAAAGTGTGTCTGTTTGTGTGTGTGTGTGTGTGTGTGTGTGTGTGTGTGTGTGTGTAGAAAAGAGAGTGAAAGGGTAAGCCTTTGCTGTGGTTAAACATTAGCGCCAGGCAGTCAGTAATCCAATCACACACACATGATCTGTGCCCTTTTGCAGGAAGCGCCCTGTGAAGGGTCTCTATCTCAGGACTTCATTACAATTAAATGAGCGCATAAATAGTGCACACATGGTAATAAGAAAACGGGAGGATTAGAAATACGAAAAAGGTATAAAGAGTCTGAAGTGAAATGCAGTCATGCAAGAAGTGAAAACAAGTAGACCTATGAGGGAAAAAGGAAGGAAATTACTTAAAAATGAGCAAATGAACCAAAAAAAAAAAAAAAACCCACTCAAAACTACACACTGAGCATTTGGTACAAAATTCTAGTCTGTGTGTTTGTATTTGGATAAATGATGTTCTCTGTGTTTCAGCATACCAATTTTGAAAGAAACTAATGGATACAACATCATTATGGTGGTGAGGGGGAATATACTTGTCCCTCACCTGATCTCAGTCCGATTGAGCTGCTGTACCATTTAATTAGGTGATAACAGCCTACTCAGAGGTGGGGGAGGCAGTATCTGAGCCACGTTAATTATATCTTCTATTTTCCGAGGCAGGTCTATAGATAACAGTGGAATTTAAACTAGGAATTTTGTGCTGTGATCCAAAAATACATATAAACATAAAATAAGCACAATAAAGAAACCTCTAAGTTGGTTTTATATGTCATTTTAAATCTAACTCTCTCATCAGTTGGGCTACTTGTAGGTCTGTGTATAGTAGTCAGGATTTCCTTTGAGGATGTCAATACTGCCACCCGGAGCTGCTGGTTCCTGCTATATTGTCGCCCACTCTTATAGATCTTCCTTTTAAAGAATGCTCCTCATGTTCTTAGTAGGCTTGAGGTCAGTGGATGATGGCTGTCACAGCGTGATTGTTTTCCTTTTTATTCCAAGGGGTAAAGGATGTTTTGTGCAGCAGGAGATAGAGATACTATTTTGAAAAGGTATCTCTTGGAATCATTTCATGTATTTTAGAAAATCTTTTTATGACTCTTCTTCTTTAACACTAGAATGAACCAATTAGAATTTGATGGTCACTGGTACAAACCACAGTCACCCATGTGGCAAACAAACAAAACAAACTGTGTCCAAGGATTTCCGAATCCAACCTTTTCTCATCACATACTAATGTATGTAATGAGTGGCTGGCTTTGCACATCTCTCACCCCCTTACTCACCCCTTATGAAAGCTTCAAAAGCACTCTTTTGCACCACATTTAAACCTAGTGGTTAGGTGTAATTTTCCTACATGCAGGATTGCTGTTGTGAACCATGACCAGCTGTATTCATTGTCTAAAGATAACACGTGAGTGACAGTGGAAGTCAAAAGCAAAAAAACAAAACAAAAAACAACCCAATAGAAGTCAGACACTGAAAATGAAATAATAACAATAATAAGAAAAGAAAAACCTCCGGCCATCCCTGAGTCACAGGAATATCAACCTTTGAAACAGAACTGTTATCTTTCTCTGCCACAGCTGGTGTATTAACAACTGCTGCCAAAACACTTTGTGTGTAAGGAAGAGATGCCAGCAACATGTGACAGATCAGCAGTATTTGATGCACTGAGGTAATAACTGGTCACCAGACTCCGTAGAAAACAAATTTAATCCAAAGTGAATTTGCAGAAACAAAGACTGAAACTGCTCAAATATGTATTTTGCAGACCTACTGCTTATAAAGGGAAAAAAAATGATATTTCATATCAGATCTTGATAAATTAAATATTAAAGTTGATAATCTTTCCTGAAAATGAATTGTGTAATTTATGGAAACCCAGATCTTTAAACTGTAGAGAGCTGTATTGAAAATCCTTTTTTGAGCAGTTAAAAAAAAAAATCTAATTTGTTCTTATTGTTATCTTTTCATATCAACCCCACTCATAGTGACAGGATTGTTGTCCTCTTGGACTCAGGGGAAAGTTTGCTGTCAAGTGCCCGTGTAATTTAAACTCCATCCTCTTTCCTGTATTGATCCTGGTGTGTCACTGAGCTGTGCAGCATGATGGTGTGTATCTGTTGATGCAATATTTATAAGATAACTTTATAATTGTCAGGAAGCATTCAGGTCATGTTGAGCTATGTGACGGCTTGTCTAAGTCAAAAGGTTATCAAAGGTTATCTTTCTAACACATCCTACCTACTTAACCACCCACTGAAGAGTTCACTTTTGATAACACAGAAATTGCTCTCCTTGGATAAAGTGGATAATGTCAAAACAATCAGAAAGAATAAAACAAAGAAAATATCATTCAAGCCTTTGAAATGTTGGTAGCATTTTTTGTCAGGGATATTTTGCATATCCTTCTTAGATCTTAGTCAAAATCTCTGCAGCAACACAGCACATGATTTATATATTATTTAATTTTTATTTTTTATGAGTTTTGTGTTGTCAGAAAGAAAAAGCGACTAATTTTCAGACATTAGGGTGAGTGCAGCACGGGAAGTAAAGCATGTCATCTACTAATTGGAAGGTTGGTGGCTCGATCCTTGGCTACTCCCAGTCTGTGTGCCAAATATCCTCGAGCAAGACACTAACCCCAGTTTGCTCTCTGATGCATCCGTTGGAGCATGAATGTGTGTTAATGTTTCTTTCCAAGCTCTTGAGACTGTGTGTGAATGTTAGATAGAACGCATTCACACAAAAGTGAATGGGTGAATAAAGCGCGTTGAGTACAGGTAGAGTTGAAAGGTGCTCTATAAGAGCCAGTCTGTTTACCATTTACCATGTAGGTTATACATGCTTGTATTTGCCGAACATTTAGTCTGCTACACTAAACGCCATGGGGAAAATTACCTTAAATCCTTTCTTTTAGACTCAAGAAAGGAGGATAGTACTAACCAGACAGTGTTTGCACAGCTTGTCTTTGTGGCTATCAACAAGCGGAAGTTTATGAATGCAGAGGAGACACACAGTCTGAAATACTAAGCTAGCTATACCAATGATTTCTTCCATTAAATCTTCAAAAAGCCATCCCTGAGGGACTAAATGTTTAAACATGCTACAGTAATCTAAATGAATGACTTCAATCGCTCACTCTTGTTGTTTAGATGACTGGTTCTCTAGACAGCAGGCCAGTTCTGAGAAGCCATGAGTTCATGAACGGGCATTATCTCTGTAGTTCGGTCTGTAGCAATTTCTCTTTGGCTGTACCTTGGCTAAAAGTTTTTGTTCTGTTGAACGTCAGAAGCTTATAGTTATCTGTGTGCACGGCATTGAAAGAGTTAAATCTACTCTGTAGATACTACTATAGATGTTTTGTCCTTCACTTGTCCAGTTTCCTCTATTGTTTTAAGGACACGCTGCAGACTGTGCTGGGATATGCCAGGTTTTCACCTAATAGCTCCTTGGAAATCACCTTGTTGGTGCAAACATGTCATTTTATGCCTAATAAACTGTGTTATCCTTGGCATTTTACATAGGATTTAACTATAGAGTTAGGAACAAATGATGTGTTTGTACGACAGGCTAGTAACAAAATACCTAAAGACACCATTTAAAATGGGTTCTTTGCTAAGCTCTCTGTTCTGTGTAGACACAACACTGGTTCATCCCTTGAGTTAGGTGTTTTTTTTATGCATGAATCATACACAGTGTTAAGGGCTAAAAAACTAACAAACAATGGTCAGGTTAAAGGACTGGACTGAAAATAAGAGAAAAAGAAGCCCATGTCCAAGGAGAAACTTTTAAAAAGCCCTGAAAAGTGTTGCTTAAAACCATTTAAAATAATTACAAGAAAGTCTGGGTCCTCAGAAGCAAAAATATAAAGAAATGAGAGGTGACACAAGACTTTTGCACAGCACTGTAGTTGTAAGCACGTGCATTTGTACTGGTATTCACAACAAACAACTACTACTTGTAGCTGGGAAAGGTGTTAGTTGTAGACACAGATATGAACCTGGGTTACAGTCTTTGAAAGGTCGGTGCACTAGCACGTTAAATGCACTATCTTATGCTGAAAATGTAAATGCACATATAGTCCTGATGAGATACATTTTCAAAATGTGAAATACATAAAAGCTGCTTCTTTCTCTTGAGTTGTCATAAACAATAGCAACAGCAATCATAAGTGCAGCTATTTACATACATTCCGTATGTAGACAAAGCATATCACAAGGCACTTAAACTTGAAAGACATTTACATCATGTATTATTCATGATACAGGCCATATAAAGCAACTATACAGTTGATGAACAGAAACAAAAAATCTAAAAGCTGGGGAAAAGTTGAGACTTTTTTCGATGGAGAAAAATAAATGTAATTATATTTGCTTTTTTTTGTGATACCAGAATATCTTTAGTCTAAGTCATGTTGTGTCCCTACATTGTTACAATGTTTCCTATCACTTCAATGCACTTGATTAGATAGCTATGTGCTGTAAATCATAATAACTGCAACCAGCATATTGAAGTGACATGAACCTCCAGTTTCTGATAGGCCAAACCATCTCTCTAATTTTTTCTCCAAGGTTCCCTGAACCACCCCCAGAAATCCCAGCATAGTAGTTGAACTGCAGTGAAACATTATGACGTGATAGTCAGGCTCATGAGGTTTATGTATCAGCGTAGTGCAGGGAGAGTTAAGTTCTTCATATTGTTGGTGCTAAATGACAAACCAGCAGCTGGACTTGAGCTGAAGTTTCAGATACCTCCTGTGTAGGTGTAAGGTTTTGTTATTTTGAAGCACCGAGGACACAGACTCTGTACCTGCATCACATAACAATAAACTTGCTTTAACCACAGCAGTTTGCAGCAAACACAAAAATTACTGACTGTGTGGGTGTTTGAACCTTGATGATGAGAAAATGTATTTAGGCACATCCTCGTGTTGCTCCTGCTCGTGTGCTGCTGCTGAAAAGTGACAGCAGTTCCTGTAGGAATAGCTACACTTTAAAGCTACAATATGCAACTTGGTGCCTTGAGGCGGCACAGGAAAAGAGTATTGGTCCCCATGCCCTCCCCCTCAGTTTAGCAAGTTTACACCCCAACACTTATCACTCATTTTGATTAGCTGTCTACCTAGAAATGCTATCTAGCCTGAGGCTGAGCTAACTGGCGTCCATATGCCCACAACAGGTGTTGAAGAGGCAATGAACGCAGGTAATAAAACAAGCGCTGGTGCTCACTCTTGTTTCCAAATGGCCCTTTACTGCCACACCTTCAGCTTTGTTGCTCCTTGATTTCTTTCCACCTCTTTTCGTCTGCTCTGTGCCGTCACTCCCATGCCAAAAGGTATTTGTGACAAACACAGAATAAAATATGCATTTATTTTTACATGATTTTGCATGATAACATTTATCATGCCCATTTAAAAGATGGGAGCTAGAACACTATTTATTTATCTATTTACTCATTGATTTATTTATTCAGTCAAAGTAAAACTGGCTGTTCACCTTATACGGGGCCATTTTCACATTTTGACAGTGTATTGATGTATTAGCTTTGCTCTTGGGGCACCTGGTATATCAAAGGAAAATTCCAATACACACTATGTTGCATGTGTTTTTATATAACATTTAAAACAAAAATGATTAAAGCTTTGTCTTTGTCTATTTTCTGCAAACGTAAACTATCTTCAGAAGACGATTTATTCTGTACTTGTTTATGACTTTAAAAAAATGCACTTTCTGAATTTTTTTTCATAATAATTCTTCAGGTTGTTTTTATTTAGAGAGAAATAAAACAATTAAATTGAAAAGAACAGCTGTGACATGTTTTTCTTCTTAGAATAATTACATTTCTTCTGTTTTGTCACCGGTTACTATCTACTGCAAAGGTTTTATATCATAATTTACTTTGTGTTGCCATTTTCTGACACAAGGACCGAAAGCATCCCTTAATTAAAATAATTAAAATGCATATGCATGACAGCTGAATTCTTGAATTTTTGAATCCCCAGAGATAAGAAAAAGAAAACCTCTACGTTGTACCTGAGGTTATATGCACCCAACTACTCCCTCTTTCCTTATTGTGCAGTGAGCAACGTTGCTTCTTCATCTTTGTCTGTGATTCTTTGCTTCATGCTTGCTCTGTTTCTTTATTTGAAGGTGTCCTTGAAAAAACAGTGGAGGGGGAAGCTGCTGCTCTCACCAAGGCTAAGACCCTTTACAAGTCCTGTACCAATGAGAGTGAGTCAGCGGGCAAAAGACATTAACACGCTATGCCTTTTTAGATCTTCTATTATCCTAATGTGAACAGTCATTTTGTAAATTGCTGTTGAAGGTTAAATGTTTCTTATTCAGCTTTTGTATTGTCTGTCAACAAAACTGTCATGAAAATGTACATGAATCATTAATTAAAAAAAAAAAGAAAGAACTGCAATATTTCTGCTTTACATGATTCAAATGAATGCTTTCTTCAGAAGTGATTTGCTTTGGAAGCCACATCAATAAACTCCTCAAAGGCCTCTGAATTGCCACAGGTTTAGTATGTACTTGATAAAAAGCAATACAGTGGTTGAATTTCTTTTTAATTGATTTTCACAATTTTATGGGTAGAAAATAAATGTATCTACACCACAAAACCTATTTTCTTTGATTTTCGCTTCTAACTAGGTTTAATTGAGCTGAGAGGGGGGAGTCCTCTGCTCGACATGCTGCCTGATGTGTCTGAGTGGCCTATAGCTGTTGACAACTGGGAGACCAATTATGGTAGAGAACTTTGTTTCTTTTTCAAGTGTCATTGGACATGATGTTATTGATGCCATTTCTTTCTTTTCACTTCTTTTTTACTTCTTTTTTCTTATTTCTTCAGGGAGAACATGGAGGTTGGAGGACGTCATTGCCAAGTTGAATGAGAAATATGGAACCCTGCTCTTGGTTAACTTTTTCGTTGGCACTGATGACAGGGATTCAACCTCGCATATCATTCATGTAGGTGTACGCCTGTGGCAAGGAAAAGAACTCACCTCCCTCTGTTCATATTCAAAAAGCCCTCATGTCCCTCTGTTCACTGAAAATAATGACTAAGCCTTTATTTGGCTTTGATACTGAAAATAAATGTCTTCTTCTCCTTGCCAGTTTGACCAGCAAACAAGCCTTGGCCTGGTGTCCAGAGATTACTATGCATGCACTGGTCCTTATGCAGAGGTCAGTTTGCATGTTTACATGTATATAAATCCACACGCCACTGCAGTGCAGCTAAAGCTTTTTAATCAATGAATAATGCAAGCAGTTCCAACTATTCATTTGAGCCCCTGGATTTCATGTCCCTCAGAATTTGTTCCGAAAAACACAAATGATGAGGCTATCAGCCGAAACATCCGTTCACATCAGTGCACAAATAAATTTTATTCCTACTCTTAGAAATGTAGGGAGTTTGTATGTTATGAACGAAAACACACATAATGCTGATAACTCTATCTCAATCCAAACCAGATGTGTGAGTGGAACAGACGTCCTTTGCTCTGGTTTCACTTTACAGCTTCCTATTTTGCCTTAATTGATATGCATGTTTGCTATAGACGGACTTTGTATCAGTCAAATCTTGTTTTAGTCAGTGGTTACTGAAATCAGTGAGTTACAAGTTGTGTTTATTTTACAGGCATGTCGGGCCTATGAGCAATTCATGATTGACCTGGCTAAGCTGATGCGCAAGGACCGAGGACTAGTGATCAATGAAACTCGCATTAGAGAGGAGGTGACACGAGTTATAGACTTGGAGAGAGACATTGCTAATGTAAGTATGGATTTGTACTTTGCAGTTTTACAAGTAGAAATATGAATTCAAATACTTAAGAACCTCCTGTACTTTTCGAAATATGCTTATTATGGCTTTGAGAAACCATGGGAAAGAGATCTTGTTTTCAGTAATGCATACTGTAGTTCAAGCCTGCTCAGTTCCAAGTATTCATCCAGTTCCAAGTTTGATTATAATCAGTAACTGAATGTAAAATAATTCCCGGTCCACTGCGAAAAGTGTGGCAGATATAAAATAGAAATCGTCAAACTAAAACTGGCTAGTTGTCACTGGGCACATGTTGCTAGTGTAGACTTCCTGGTGGTTGAGAGCTGTCCATAATGAAACAGCTAGCAAGATTATGTGGCAAACTGAACTACACCACAATCAAAAATAAACCTCTTTCTCACATCTTACCCTTTTCCAATGATAAGCAACAGAAGACGTGTAAGTTAAACACATATCATTTTATAAAATGTGAAATACACCTTTTTTTCTGAGCTTCTTCATTCCCGTTCTCCTTGACCTATGTGCAGATAAGGGAGTGACATTTTCTTCTTGTTAGCTGAAAGAGAATATTTTTCAGGTAATGGAAAGAGAGACATTTGGATGTCATTGATATATAACTACTGTTAGTGATGCAAAGCAGGCTGGTATTAAGCTAAACTAATCTCAATTTTGAGGCTAGTGAATGAGGTGACAGCCATTGAGACTGAATAGTACAGTCAACTAAAATATTACAGAAGAAAGTTAACCATAGCCTGGAATGGTAACTTGGAGTAAACTGTCAGTAATAAAGCAGTAAAATAGCAGATACCTTAATAAGCAAGTCAACATAATGAAAAACACTTGCACATTTTTTGAGGAGATTCAGTGAGTTGCCTCCTGGTGAAATCCAAGATTTTCTGAATCATCTAAAAACTGTCAGTACCATACCTGATAGAGCTCACTGACCTGCAGTTAAATGTAGAGTTGCAGGCTGCGGTGACATAATTACCGTGATCATTTCAGTATATAGAGGCAACCTACAACTGATGTAAGTTAAAATGCAGGCAAAAACTTTAGCAGGGCAAAGACTTTGTGCAGGTTCAGTAGCTTTATCTTTCTGTTTAAACTGGTACATCTTGGCAGACTGAAAAAATGATGGTTCAAAGGTTCCTTCTTCCTTCTGTATTCTAGTTCTGTTTTTTTTCATCTAACTTAACACAAAAGGTTTCTGTTAGCAGGATGACCTCCCTGTCATCCATTTGTAGACCAAACCTCCCTCCTCTGTGTGTGTGTCTGTGGTTCCAGTCTGTAGCAGATGATGTCTAAAACAAGCTGTTAACCAGCCTGATCCCAACACCGTGACTTTTCATCAACAGTTTTCCACACTCTGTGTTTGTCATCCTAGTCTGTTCTGCTCTGCTCCCTGCCATGCTTCACTTCTCCTCCACTCAGCTGCTGGCTTTTACAAGGCAGTCACACCATTCGCGCTCTGACATTTACAGAGCCAAAGCCTCCTGGGATGCCAAATACGTTTGATGCTGCTGGACCTGCACTGCAACTGTACGCATGTGTCAGGAAACAGGAGGGTTGTGACAGCATTCTTGATTTTTAGCCCCTCTGTCTTGCTCTTTCCAAGGCTACTGATACCCCGGAGGATCGTAACAACCCGGTGTTGCTTTACAACAAGATGGAACTGGGGGACCTAAACGCCAACTTCACCCTTGAGGTTGAATCACAGGTAAAAAAAAATTCTTTATGTACCACAGTTTGCTGTTTTCATTTCACATAAATACTTCTTGCTCATCTTTATCTTCTTCTCCTCTTTATCTCTGTGGGGATTTTTAAAAAACCCCTTTTGAAGCTATTTGACTGGAGTTACTTCACAGCTAAAATAATGAATACAGTCAACATCAGCGTCCCTGACACAGAAAAGGTCATAAACTACTCGCCCAACTATTACAGAAGGCTCAACCTGATCTTGGCCAAATACACCAAGAGGTAGGTGTGTTCATTTAAGTCTGTATCTGTGATGGAGTATAAAAACCTGTTTTTGTCTCTAAGCTTGTGGGGGAGGGAGTGCACAGTATTGATAGCTTTGTGTGAGTATGATTGCTTTTTTTCTTAACATGTTTCTGTCTACTCACAGGGATCTGCAGAACTACATGGTGTGGCGTTTTGCTATGAACATGGTGGTGGGTCTTAGCAGAGCTTACAGAGACACCAGGAAAGCCTTCCGCAAGGTACACGCACAGGACCTTGATGCTGTTATAGTCCATGGAAGGTCCTGTTTGCAGACACTGCTGCTTACCTAAGTTATTAAAAGAAATGCAAACAACACAGGGTGCAAAGCAGTTAAAAAATGTTTGCAGTAATGTTCCTGCTGGTATGGGGCTAAATGACAATACCTATGCTTTGAATTAAATGCTAAAGTTAGCATGGGATCATGTTTAAGATGCCAACATGCTGATCATTTGCAGGTTTGTTTACCACTGTCACCACCTTGCTGGAATATGTGAGCATGTTAACACTTGGCAATTAGTGCTAAACAGAAACTATCTAAACCACAGTGGAAACATAAGTAGGTTTGCAAGTACTCTATGATTGACCAAATGAACTCACATTTATAATGAAACGTGTTGGTGGTTACATTAGCACATAAGGCTGCTTCCAAATGGTTATTTACTGCACTTTTTTGCTACTTTTATATAGCAATATCAGTTACCTTAAGCTGATACAGTTTATCTTCTAACACTGACAAGGTTACTGGAAAACCATCTAAGGTTAGAACATGTTTGAGATTTGTCTATGCAACATGCAAAATAGGCACATTTTTAGAAATTAGTAGATTTTATATTTTAAATGAATTTTGGGGGAGTTAAGAGTTTTCATTTTGAAAAATTCTTTTAAAAAAAGTGGGGATGGGAATCAAACCCTACTGCCACCCACACACCTACAGTCAGGTCCAAAAAGTAGCAAAAAAAGACATCGACACAATTCTAACATTTTTGGCTCTATACAGCACCACAATGGATTCCAAATGAAACGAACAAGACATGCTTTAACTGCAGAGTGTCAGCTTTTATTTGAGGGTATTTACATCCAAATCAGGTGAACGGTGTAGGAATTACAACAGTTTGCAAATGTGCCTCCCACTTCTTGAGGGACCAAAAGTAATGGGACAGAATAAGAACCATAAATCAAACATTCATTTTTTAATACTTGGTTGCAAATCCTTTACAGTCAATCACAGCCTGAAGTCTGGAACACATAGACATCACCAGACGCCGGGTTTCATCCCTGGTGATGCTCTGCCAGGCCTCTACTGCAACAGTCTTCAGTTCCTGCTTGTTCTTGGGGCATTTTCCCTTCAGTTTTGTCTTCAGCAAGTGAAATACATGCTCAATCGGATTCAGGTCAGGTGATTGACTTGGCCATTGCAAAACAGTCCACTTCTTTCCCTTCAAAAACTCTTTGGTTGCTTTTGCAGTATGCTTTGGGTCGTTGTCCACCTGCACTGTGAAGCGCCGTCCAATGAGTTTTGAAGCATTTGTCTGAATATGAGCAGATAATATTGCACGAAACACTTCAGAATTCATTGTGCTGCTTTTGTCAGCAGTCACATCATCAATAAATACAAGAGAACAAGTTCCACTGGCAGCCATACATGCCCACGCCATGACACTTCCACCACAATGCTTCACTGATGAGGTGGTATGCTTAGGATCATGAGCAGTTCCTTTCCTTCTCCATGCTCTTCTCTTCCCATCACTCTGGTACAAGTTGATGTTGGTCTCATCTGTCCATAGGATGTTGTTCCAGAACTGCGACGGCTTTTTCAGATGTCGTTTGGCAAACTCTAATCTGGCCTGCCTGTTTTTGGGGCTCACCAAAGGTTTACATCTTGTGGTGAACCCTCTGTATTCACACTGGTGGAGTCTTCTCTTGATTGTTGACTCTGACGCACATACACCTGCCTCCTAGAGAGTGTTCTTGATCTGGCCAACTGTTGTGAAGGGTGTTTTCTTCACCAGGGAAAGGATTCTTTGGTCATCCACCACAGTTGTGTCCTGTGGTCTTCCTAGTTTTTTGGTGTTGCTGAGCTCACCAGTGCGTTCCTTCTTTTTGGGAATGTTCTAAACAGTTGTTTTGGCCACGCCTGATGTTTTTGCAATCTCTCTGATGGGTTTGTTTTGTTTTTTTCAGACTAATGATGGCTTGCTTCACTGGTAGTGACAGCTCTTTGGATCTCATCCTGGCAGTTGACAGCAACAGGTTCAAAAAGCAAACAGCACACTTGAAATGAACTCTGGACCTTTTATTTGTTCATTGTAATTGGGGTAATGAGGGAATAACACACACCTGGCCATGGAACAGCTGAGAAGCCAATTGTCCCATTACTTTTGGTCCCTTAAGAAGTGGGAGGCACATATACAAACTGTCATAATTCCTATACTGTTCACCTGATTTGGATGTAAATACCCTCAAATAAAAGCTGACAGTCTGCTGTTAAAGCATGTCTTGTTCGTTTCATTTGGAATCCATTGTGGTGGTGTATAGAGCCAAAAATGTTAGAATTGTGTCGATGTCCCAATATTTATGGACCTGACTGTAAATCGAGATGAGATGCCACGACCTACTAAGTGCTAAGGAATTGATGCTAAAACTGCAGTATCAGTCAGGCTCTAATAAACAGTCGATTTCAACACGTTGCTTCATTCATATTCTTCCTCCATGCATTAAAAATCTTGGTAATCCTTTTTCTAATCTAATCATTTCCCCACTGCCCCATTTTCTATTGCCATGAGCCTCTTTAAACAATATGCTGACCAGTTTATCCTTCATCTTTAATTGATCTGTGCCTTGTTACTTTCCCTGCAGGCTCTGTCTGGTACGACGTCAGAGGCAGCAGTGTGGCGACAGTGTGCTCTATACGTCAACAACAACCTGGAAAATGCTGTGGGACGACTTTATGTGCAGGAGGCATTCTCTGAAAAGAGTAAAGAACTGGTCAGTAGAAGGTGCATTAGGCTTCGTATTGTTAAAACACATTAGACTCATTCAAAGATAAAGAGCTCTTGGAAATATCCTTCATTAGACAAGATACAATCTCTGTAATGGAATTCCGCACCTTGTTTATTGAAAGCTGAAACTGATAACCTAAAAATGCCTCTGCAGGGCATTACAAGAGGAGTGTGGACGTTTATGTATTCAGTTAGTCATACATACAACAAAAAACATGTGTTTCAGGCACATCTGATGGAGAGTATTTTGACACCCACTTGTGTTTTTGTCACATTTGTGTCTTGTCTATCAGAATACTGTAGTTTTTGCTTGCCTCCACTCAAAGCAGCTGAACAAGGTGTCCTTGTTATCATGATCACACCACCCACACTGTAAATTCAAACTGCCTATGCATGTGTATGTGTGAGCTGTGGCATCTCTCATTGTGCATGTGAATCAATTTTTATTTGCGACCATGTACAGCTTTCACAAATAGAAATACATTATTGTAAATTTCTGTCATATCATCAAGAATTTTACAGTATCTGTGTATGGCAGTACATCCTCTGATGCACACAGTACACACATTTCATTGTGACTAACTGACCTGCAGCTGCCACACTTTCTTTAAGTGACACAGATACAGTATCTTTTTGATATGTTCTTCTTTCCTTTCAGTGCATACACTTTAGGTAAGTTGTTGTTTTATACTGCTGCTATTAGTATACCATCGATACAATATATACTCATCTGCCACTTTATAAACCAAGGTATGCAGAAGAGCATCTCAGAGGTCACAACACCTCAAATCTTGAAGCAGATGGGCTACAGCAGTAGAAGACCACAATCGCTGCCACTCCTGTAACCTAAGAACAGGAAACTGAGGCTGTAACTTGCATCGACTCATCAAAACTAGACAATAAATAATTGGAAACATGGTACCTGGTCTAATAAATCTCAGTTTGAAAGCATGGTTCCACCTTGCCTTGAATCAATGGCACAAGCTGCTAGTGGTGTAATGGTGTGGGGGAAATTTAATGATACATTTGGGGTTTTAAATTAAGTATCATTTAAACACCATAGTCTATGTGTATAGTCTATCTATCTTCTGATGTTTTTTTGTGTTCCAATAGAATAACACACTGTATGATAAAGCTGGTTTATTGAACATAACATCACCAGATGTCAATACAATAATAGACCACCCTTGGGACAGGGTTGAATGGGATATATGCAGAAACAAATCTGCAGTAGCTGATGCTATCATGTCAATATAGCCCAAAATCTCTCAGGAGTTTTTCCAGCATCTTGATGAATCTAAAAATTAAGGCATGGTACTAGAAAAACATACCTAATAAAGTGGCCAGTGAGTGTATATATGAGTTCTCAAAAAAAAAAAAAAAGAAAAAAAGAAAAAAGAAAAACCCTAGCAAAATTCTAAAGTTATTATTGCAATGAATAATTTAATTTAACCAACCTTTCAGATGTAATTAGCAAGTCTTTGTCTTATATATAATATGCATTCAGAAATATATTTCGGCTAAACAACACAAACACTCACAAATCAAATAAGAGGAACATTTCCAGCACTTTGTTGAATCTGTGCAACAACGATTTAAGACACTTCTGAAAATAAAAGAGGGTCCAAACTGGTACTTGAAAGGTGTACCTAATAAATTGACCAGCAAGTATATATGGTATATAAAGTAATTCAAAATAGTTAATGTAGATGGTAAATATGTAACTCTGATAAGTTGAATTAAAATATTTTTCATTAGATTGTTGCTAAAGTGTTACATTTCTAAGCATCCCTCTTTTTAATACGATAAGGTAACTTTGGGTCCAACTGTCTACTTTTCCAAACTCTGTCCATGTGGACTAAATCATGGTGAATGAAAAATATCTATTTTTGAGCACTTTGTTAGCTTTGGGTAGATAATGCACCTAATTTGCAGCACTGTGTGACAAAGAAGCATAATCATACTAAAACTTTGACTAAAAGAAAAAAAACAACAACTGGAACACAGCGTATCCATGCACATAACGCTATCACAAGTATGTTAAAAGGTTTTTAGAAAAGCCTCTTAAGTATAATCGCTGCTGGTTTGTCAGCAACCACAGTGTGCTCTCCAAGTCGTCACGCATTATGTTAGCTAGGGGTCTGCTAATGTGATGAGAAGCTGGTGTGCCTTTTGTCTGCCTACTGTGGCCTCAAAACAAATCTGTGGTTAGAGGACTCTTGAAGGGTGACCTTTGTTGTCTCTGAAGTTTTTTTTTTTAATTTCCTATTTCTGTTCTCTTTGTATTTGTTATTTGGTGGCAATTCATTTCACTTTCATTTGAATTGTCCCAGTTGTGTATTTGTTGTGCTTGCGGCCAAAAACCTTTGCCTTTTTAAGTCTTATGGCCAAAGTACAGGGCATGGTTTGCACTGGTGGCGTCAGTCAGATCGTGAAAACATATAGCTCAGGGCAAATACATTATAGAAACATGCACCACAGGTTTCACTGAAAAGTGAGCTTTTGATGTGATGACTGATGATTTTTGAATTTGCATAAGAAAATCTCATTGTCTGAAGCTACTATTGCTCTGCAAATTCATGTTGAAGACAAGAATGCTGACATGAAAAGCATATTTTCACTTGCACTCGTTCATGTGTTTAATAACAATAATATAACTGGCCTACCTATTGCATGGATTGCCATTATGCTGAAATATCTCTTCTATAATTTAAATTCATAGAGCTCAGGATCATTCGAGTAACCAGAAATGAAACCCTAAAATGCTGAATGCATCTATAAGCGAATGTAAATTTTTAAAATATGTAGAGCAGTAGCATGATCAATAATGTATTTGTAAATATGCAGTCAAGGAGTGAAGACATCTACTGTAGAGAATTTTATTACGAGATGAGACTTTTATATGTACAAAGAAATATCTATTTAATAATAATGTTCTTTTAGTAGTTGTAGTTGTTTTTAGTCACTAATGAAGCATATCTGATTATTGTTGTGACCTCAGCCAATTTTAATACTTGATAGAAAAAAATATGTCATCTTAAACTAATATCACACTCCTGAAAATGTCTGCCAAGGTCAGCAGACTCCTACACAGAGTGTAACCTGGAGTTGTTCTGCATTCATACGTGACTATGTAATAATGAGGCATAATTCAGGGAAGTGTATTTTTATGAATTTGTTGCCCAGTATGTTGCAAGATTGCTTGGCATAACTTCGGATTTTGATGATAGTCTCCTTCTGCAGAAAATTTGTTCTGACTGATATGATGAGGTTTTCACTCTTTGTTTGTGTTTGTGTGGTTTGGCTTAGATGGAAGAGATGATTAAAGACATTCGGGAAGTGTTCATTAGTAACCTTGATGACCTGACATGGATGGATGCAGAGACCAAGAAAGCAGCTGAGGAGAAGGTATTGCTTATAATTTTAGCTATAACAGTTAATGATTGTTATACGTATAGTCCATTCTGAATTTTCTCAACCTATTCTTGTGCAGGCCCGAGCTATTCGGGAACGGATCGGCTATTCAGACAACATCATGGATGACGAATATCTTAACAATGAGTACAAAGATGTAAGTATCTGAAAATATGCAACTGAGAATGTTTTTCTTCTTTCATGGAATCATTTCAGCAGAATACAGAGCGCCTTTATTGTAGCCGCATATCGGTTCTGTGAAAAATCTCTGTGAATTCCTGGCTTTTATGAGTTTTGCTGGAGAATATATGGCCAAGTGTTGATAGCTCTCATCTCGGCTAATCCTCCTGTTTCTCTGTGTGTTGGTGTTAGCTGAGCTACAGTGCAGAGGAGTACTTTGAAAACATCCTACAGAACCTGGAGTATGTGCAGAAGAAACGCCTGCGGAAACTCAGAGTAAAAGTCAACAAAGAAGAGTAAGCTTTCCATTGAGGGGTAGAATAAACTGGCTTATTCCAGATGTATATTAAGCTGCAGTTGTTACCATTTAAATTAGCAGTAATAAATCAGTTTTTTTCCCTTTTTGCCACTTTTGGTGTACCCCAGTATCTCACATTTAGCACAGTGCACTGATCATTCTCCCACACATACTCCTACCCACGTATAGAGTTCAGCTTTCCTCGGCTGGGAGGCTAACATTAGCCCAGCTATTAATAACTGCAGGTTAATTTTGATATATTTCATCAAACATGCATTTCACGGTGCTCTAGTGCTCTTTACTGTAGCAGTAGTGCTCTTCACTGTAGGTTAATTCCAACGTCTTTCTCCAGGTGGGTAACTGGAGCTGCTGTTGTCAATGCCTTCTACTCATCCAGCAAAAATCAAATAGGTATTTCACATATATGCAAAGATTAAACCGCAAAAGACTAAAACAATACACATTTTATGTATTTGCTGATTTATTTATTTTACTTTTCTTGGTGTCAGTGTTTCCTGCTGGAATCCTTCAGCCTCCTTTTTTCAGCAAAGGCCAGGCTAAGTCTCTCAACTATGGCGGCATCGGCATGGTAATCGGTCATGAGATCACACATGGCTTTGATGACAATGGTATGATTTTCCACATTGTTACTCTTTGTTCCTCCCAGGGGCAGTTCTGGCAGACTGCATTGATCTTTGGAAAAATAAATTATATATATATGTAATAGATTTCCCCTTGTAACTGGTACCAGAAAAACATGTTTTGTAACACCATTTAGGATCTCAGAACTTTTTTTCCAACTTGGTTCTGCTTCAGAGATGGGAGGATTTATTTATACTGACATCTACTGTTCACAAACACATAAATGTAATTGAAATATGCAACTAACATAGAATATATGCAGCATTTGAGTGTTGTTGATATTCTTGTGTTCTTGTTCATCAAGTTCAACCTGTCCACGTCCCATTCATTCTTTAGGTCGTAACTATGATAAGGATGGTGACCTGAAGGACTGGTGGACACCAGACTCAACACAGAGGTTCCTCGAACTGTCGAAGTGCATTGTTGATCAGTACGGAAACTTCTCTTGGGATCTCGCTAGTGGACTACATGTACGTTCATCTGAACTATATCCATCCTTCTTCTTTCTAACATCTTATCAAATTTCCTCCCATATTTTTTCCCCAATATTATCATGAACTTTACTTTATCTCATTTATTTGCTTTCCTGTTACCTTTGCCAGCTTATCTGTTGGTCATTTTTCTGTCTTTCCACACATTTTGCTGCCTCATTCCTTCTCTGCTCCAGGTGCCCTTAATATTTTGTGTTGACATATCAATGGCTCTTCCTCTCCTTCTCTTTGTCTCACCTTCTCTGTCCTTTTCTTTTGAACAATGCTTCTTTTATCCCTTGTGAAATGATTTCTTATATCCCAAAAGTTATATGTACGATTTGCTGAAATACAGAGGAAAAAATTACAGCCTCCTTCTGTCCTTTTTCCCTGTCAATCTTTGTGTTCTCTGTCCCTATATCGCCTCTCCAGTTAAATGGTAACAACACACTCGGAGAAAACATTGCTGACAATGGAGGGATACGACAGGCGTATCAGGTAATGAGCCTGAAAAAAAAAAGAGAGAGAGAAAGTCCGTTTAAGAGGCCCAGTTTACAGATAAGAGAGGAGGTGATTCAGTCTGCAGCTTGCTATTGTCATCTGCTTTCTAACATTAATAGACTAGTTATTTTGTTAGGTCACAGGCTGGCTCATTAGCTATTGTAAACACAGCAATAAGGACATAATGTCGCTGCTGGATGTATCAGTTTTAGCTTGGCAAAGCACAGAAAAGACATTCAAAGACTTGAATGCAACATGAAAGAGCAGGTATAGTATTTTCACATAAATTATACATGTCTAACACAGTACATACACGTTACACTTTTTTTTTCTTTCTCTTTCAGCGCAAAGTCTAGATTATTTTTCTAATTAATACGTAGATCTCAGGGAGACAGGATGCATCCATATGCATTTATTTTTCTGTCTGCAAACATGGTAACATAAGTTATGATTTCATAATTGATGCTGTCATGATCAGTGTAATATTTAAATGTATTTAACATGACTGCTGGGTAAGATTGTGTCACTGATTTAGGCTTACAAGAACTACGTAAAGCAGCATGGAGAGGAACCACCTCTGCCTGGAATTGACCTTTCCCATGATCAACTCTTCTTCCTAAACTTTGCTCAGGTACTAGCCTTACTGACTGATGCAGCAGTTGTTTGTTGAATAATAAGCCATGTTTTACACATGCATTGTAGTTCTGATCTTTCCTATGACCATAGGCAACAGTAGAAAAATATCCTGCAAAATGTGCATGCTTCGTGATGGATGGATGGATTGATTGAGGGATGGATGGATTGATGGATGACTGGGTTAAGCAATGGATAGATGTGCAGATTTCAGATTTCTTGGTGCAATTCAGTGCATCCTAATCACTGTCTTTTTACAGGTGTGGTGTGGAACACATCGGCCAGAGCAAGCTGTTAATTCCATTAAAGTTGACGTACACAGTCCAGGGAAATTCAGGTAAACTCAAACCAAGAGTATTTTCTCTACATCAATCAGCTATGTGCTGCCGGCAAAGGGCAGAAAACAAATTACAATGGTAGCTAACATTTTAAAACCTAGACAAAATGATATGTCATGTTAATTTCACTTTCAAGTCCCCGTCTAATATAACAACTTCAGCTCCAACCATCAATCTCCTCTCTACGTTCACAGGGTACTAGGCTCCCTTCAGAATTTCCCAGAATTTGCCAAAGCATTCAACTGCAACAAAAGCAGCTACATGGTTCCTGACAACATCTGCCGTGTGTGGTGATTCACATACCTCTGGGATGGGTCCTCCCCATCCCCCTACAGTACCTCTACCCTCTGATTTTTGAAGAACTCACAGGGGGCTGCATTAAAATGGAAGCTTCCCTTAGCTCTTGACTGGATGGACCATGGCTGGTGGACTGACACTGCAGTATGCACTTCATCCAAGGACGGCAGCACACTGTACCCTAGTAGATGGATGGACTGAGCACTGTCTCTCCAACTCTGACACTGTAGTTCATTCATTCAGCCCAATTATTCTCCTACTCACTGGATACAATCACTTTTGTGTTTTTGTTTTTATTTTTCTCTCAATTTTTCTCATTTTGCTTCTCATTTATGAGTCCGCCAATGTGTATTTGTGAGCGTGTTTCAGTCTAAATACTGCAAAAGTATTTGGCAGAAGAGCAGCAGACAGACAAATGTGCTCAGCCCACTGGCATATGAATACACCAGACACCCACTCACACTCATATACATGTAACAGGGCTGAACCACTCTATTGTATGTGGGACTGAGCTGTACTCTCATAAAACCTCAGCTGGTTTCAGCCTTCATCAACATGCTGATCCACTCTTCAGTGTACTCATAGTGTAATCTTTGTTCATACATAAAACTAGATTAGATAAATTATTATAGAAAATCAAAAGTCATTTTATTATATAGAGCAGCAAGTATTTAATCGCGATCACATATTACACAGTGCTGTTCTATAATCAATGCTAACATCTTTACCGCAGTTGGCAGGTGGCTGCTCTTCATTAGCAGAACGTGGATTATAAACCAAAATGAAGTTTTTGCCTTTAAGATGACACCTGGTCATAAGTCATAAAGATGACAATCGACAGACACCAAACCCTTTTCGTTCTTCGAGACTCCTGAGTGTTTCCGTGTGACTGAATGTCTCTGTGTCTTTTCCAGTCTTTGTACGTCATTTGTTATAACTGCCTGCTGTTTGTCAAGCAGATTGGTATGCCTTACAGTTGTGCTACTCTGTGTGAGTGTGTATGTGCATTTGTGGGAGAACAAAGAATAAGAAAATGTATTATTAAACAAGTAGCTCGGCTTTTTCTCATGCTCGTTTGCTTTCTCGTTAAGACTTGGATGAGAAAATCAACACCACTCTCACGTCTCAGTGTTTTAGCCAGCTGCCATATGACTTAACTTAGCATAACGAGTGCAAAGAGCTGTCCGTGGTCTGTCCAGTTTATATAATAACCCCGGCTTGATTTCAGTAATTGCCACATTGCGTTTCATGTTTTTATCAGTACGAAAAGCCAAAGTCAAAAAAGAATCTGATTTTTAACAAACTCACGTGAGCGTATTATTAATCTTCCAAACTTTTGATAAGACATTGAATAAGTGTGTTCATAAAATGTTAAACTATTGAGAAGAAGCATGGTGATTTCCCAGTTTTATCTTGGCTTAATCTTACAAAGTGTGCCATATAGCCAATGTTTTCTGTTTTTGTTTTTAGGTGATTATAAGCACAAAGCAAAAGATTAAGCTTCTTATATAGTTTAAACTCAGAAACATAAAAAAAAATCATAAGTGCATCCATTTTTTGAATACAGGTGATTGTATTAAATCAGTAGAATTGAATTAACCATTTCATATGGTTTT
This sequence comes from Pelmatolapia mariae, assembly GCF_036321145.2. NCBI lineage: Eukaryota > Metazoa > Chordata > Actinopteri > Cichliformes > Cichlidae > Pelmatolapia > Pelmatolapia mariae. Next base: position 24,972,673 of record NC_086239.1, read on the forward strand.
ATTTTTTAATGTTAAATTGTAAAAGGCTGTGATACATGGTTAATTGTGGAAAGAGCTAGAAATTAGTGCAATGAATGATGTCCTTGATCATGTAAACCACAGACTGTATACGCCTTCCATGTCCAAACTTCATATATATATATATTCAAGCTCCCAGGCCTTTGGTAGAGGACTAGAGCTTGAAGGCTAGACCGCCTGCAGGGGCGAGAGGGGAATATATATATATATATATATATATATATATCTATATAGAGAGATATATTGATATATATCTATATCTATATACATCTATATATAGATAGATATTCTCAATGCTATTTGTGCAAGCTGTTTTTGTGTCTTTATTGGTCACTCGGTTTTCTTTCTCTCACTTTCAGTCCACTTGTAGAAAGACAGATATACCTCAGTTGCCTGTATTTAGATACTTTCTAAGAATGACTGATAATCATCTTGAGAAGCGTCTTTCTTTCAGAATAAACCTTTAAAAAACACAGTATGTCTGCAGACAGCTTGACTTATTATGTTCATGGGTGTTTTCGTTCTTTAGCTCAAATATATTTCTGAATGCATGTTATCTGGGATAGGAAGGATGTGCTAGTAACATGTGAAAGATTGGTTAATCTTGTCAGAAATCCTTGAGAAACAAGAAATATAAGGTTTTGGTGAAGCTGAAGTCATTTACTATAATAATTAGCTGATAATATGGTGTTTTTATTTTCCTCTTCTTCTCAGTTTTTCAGAAATGCCTAATTCTTAGAATCAACGAAGCGCTGGAAACCTTACTAAGCAATTTTGGTTCATATTGAGATGATAGGATGCCAAGAGAATATCCCCTACACCACTACAGCCTGAACTGACATAACCAGGATGGATCAATGTTTTTATGTTGTTTGAGTCTGACCATACTATCTGAATGTCTCAATAGAAATCAAAATCCGGTAGATTTGCAGTTTCTGAAATAGTCAGACCAACAAGTCAACTTCTTCTTATCTATTCTAATGCTCGGTTTGACCATGTCTACATAAGTGCTGCCATGTGATTGGTTGATTAAATATTTGTGTTAAAGAGCAGTTTAGCAGTGTACCTAATAAAGTTGTGCAGAAAATCATTCAAATATTCTACATCAAAGCTTGAAATCTGCATCATTTCCCTGATGGCCTTGTAAAGATTAAAGTATGGACATACATTACATTCCACTCACACAATATTGTTGACTTGATGAGTGTATTATGAATAAAGTGGTTTATTTTTGAAATTTCCACAGAGAGGGCAAATATTTAATCTAAATGCAGCTTCCCCCACTAATTAGGCCTATAAGAATTGGGGGAGTAGGAGCTGAGTGTGAAGCCAGCCAAAAGTTAGTCACAATGCAAACAAATGAATGCGCAATATCTTTATAGCGGCTCCCAAGCTGCCTGCTAGTAAATATACCCCATGCTGCAATGAACTAGCAAGCACATTTCCTGGCACGGGGATGGCTTGCACCTTGGCTGAGACTAGAGAGGGAAACTGTCAGGGATGTACAGGGAATAAGAAGAAGAAGAAGAAGGAAAACAACACTTCAGAAGTTCAGAGGTGAGCCAAAGAGAATTATAACGCACATGATGTGAGGGACAGGGATGCCAAGTAGGAGCACAGGAAATATGACCAAACTCTGAAGAAAAGTGTCAAAAATATCTCAAGAAAGGGGAGAGTGCTGCTGCAGGGGCAAGGGCCAAAAAACACATACTTGTGCAAATAGACAAAAAGTAAAGCCTGGAATTATTTTGTTTATGTCTTCATTTTTTAAGATTTGTTTGTAGTTCTTCTTTATTATTTTCTTTACCACACTATAAAAACTTTCACGTGAGTGCATGCTTCTCATTGGCAGAGCAGACCAGAAGTATTTGGGGGTTATGCTGGAGTCTACAAAATGTCGCCAGTGAGTCAAACAGGGTGACTTTAAAAAGCAAGGACAAACTTTATTTAGTGTATCTTGACTGCATAAAACAACAAACAGCCAACAACGATATTTTCACCTGCTGCTTCTGGTTAACACATTTCTGCCCTGTCTGAGATTCATTCAGTTACTGTTTTCAGTAGAATATTAGTTGCAGTTGCTTATTTACTGCCAAGATTCCCCCTTTTGCTCCCACTGGCTGTAACACTTTGGCAGTTAGCTGAAAGTTCACACCACCCACTTTCCTCGTGCTCTCACCTTCCCAGTCATTAGCAGCTACACTAGCTAACATCACAGCTAACATTACAACACCTCAGCATGTTCCTAGGAGGCTGAACAGTTTATTTTGCACTGTGAACATTGTAGACTGCTGTGGTAACCCAGAGGGGGGATATTAAACTAAAACACATTAAAGAGTGACTTGAGTTTTTTTTTTTTTTTTTAATTTACTGTTATTATTTTATTTTATATTTGCACCACATGGGAAAGAAAAAACACAACTAGCACTTCTGGGCTTAAAATGTTAAAACCTACTGCCATTTCAACTTTAAGAAAGTCACCAGTGCCAGCTCTTCTTTTGTTTTTGCTCCCACTACAAAGTTCTGCTCCCTTCTGTTGCCCTCTGGTCATAAAACTACTCAGTTTTCCATCGTGCGCCCTTTGGGTGACCTTAACGGTGGGTCTACTGGTATGTGTGTGGGTATGTGTGTGTTTGCGTGTGTATCTTGGGGGGGCACAAGCAGTCTCTGGAATGCCTGTGTGTGTTAGTGCTTGGGGCACTGCACGGTGTACGCACAAAAGCACATGTGCATAGGCACACTGCCACGTGCAAATAATATGTTAGGAGAATCATAAGTGAGAAAGTGTTTCATGTAGGAAATCACACCTTGTTATTGCTCACTTGATTCAAAAGGAGCTCTTATTGTGAAGTGCCCTCTTGCTGTGCTCTTGTTTTTAATGGCTGCTGATAGCCACCCATTTTGAGTTCAAACTGGTTGAGTTTTCCCTGAAGTTTTTTTTATATGGCTCTTTACTTTTTCATGCATTAGTATAAAAGAAAAGAATTCATAAGATCACATGGGCACGGGAACAATTTCACTGTCGCTAGTGGTTTTCATTTAATACATAAATTAACATATAAAATTCTTCAGCTTCACATTAGTGAGTGCAGATATATCAAAAGAAAATGTTTAATGCCTTTTCTAAAAATATTGTCAAGAATTTAATAATTAAAAAATAATTTTAAAAAGACATATGTGTATTAGTTTGCCTCAAGTACTCAGCATAGACAATGAGTAAATACAGTTTAAAATATTTGAAAAAAGGGCATGATAAAACCTTAAAAAATATTTTTTGCATCAACAGCCTTAAGGCTTCACATTAGTGTCTGTGCTCACTTCATAATTAATATAAAACAGTGACCTCCTGTGGTTGTTCAGTAAATCTGTTTTTTTAAAATATCTTTTTCTTTGTTTGTTTATTTATTATTATTTGTTTTTTAGCTGAGTCCCTGTGGATAGATAGGTGCAAAAGTTTAAAAGTTTAATCCGATGAGGATTACTGATTACTTTGGCTGCACACAACTTTCGACACTGGATCTTGTTTCTCTTTCGCAGGTGAAACTGCATGTTGTAGCTCGCTCTAATCGACCCTTGAGCTGACAGCTAGGCATCCACTTCATCTGAAGACAGCCACATATGCTTTTTCCTCCCTCTCCCTTTCATGTTTCAACCATGTCCACTCTAGTGTGTTCTGCCATTAAACTAACCATTGATCTTCTTTTAGCAGATGACAGGTGAAAGATCAGTTCCATTAATTTTACATTTTGTCTCACTAAGTGGACCACACATTTCTTATTAACTGCTTCAAGACACTGGCATGCAGGTCACAGCACTTAATTGGTTCAGCTGATGAAACACTATTATCTGTCATAATCAGAAATGCCAGTTCGACATGCAGCACTTTGTAGGGCTTTCTGGGAATGCAGTCTTTCCATTTTGCTGGTTTGCTGATTTTGCTGGCCAGATAGTTGCTTTGTTAAACACTCTTGATAAAATATCATCAAATCATCAGCTGCTAGATATTTGGCTTAAATCAGACAATTAAAACATGATGTGCATTCTTTCAACCTCCGTCTTTAATTATTAAGAAAACCCATCAGTTCTACTTCTCTTGTCTTGGCTGGTCATGGTGCTTATGTTAAGGCAGTGCTTTTATACATTTGGCTTGTTCACTATGTATCAACTCCACAACAAGATTTGACTCAAATTTTAACTGTCATTTTCTGCATTTATTTTAAGAAGCTATTGATTTCTTAACTACAGCTGAATTTGGCCCACAGCTACTGTTAAAACAAATGCATTTATTCCCCATGAGTCATTCAAGAGCATTAGATCCACATACAGGCTACTTTTTCCCATCCCCAAAATAAGTTTAAGACCAAAGTGGACCTGGCTTTGCCCCAGGTGGTGGTGGTATCAAACAGCCTCTGTTAGGCCAGGTGGTTCCAGGGCTATATATAGGAGAACTGCAGCCGTATTGCCAGCATCATTACTGGTGTTAAATTTACTGCTAAAATCAGACTAAAGCCTAAAATAGACTCTTACATCACTATAACGTTACAATTACAGGTATTATTGGAAACAATAAGCAATATTATTGCTGTTGCCTTCCATTACTTACAGTAAGGTTTGACAGGGACAATGCATCTTATTAGAATGATCTCATTTTTGCGTTCCACTCATGCATGTTTTATGTTTTTCTATTAAACAAGGGCAAAACAACAAGGTGATAATTGTGTAATGTCAAGTGTAGACACATAGAATTAATTTAGAGTTAATGTACCACACCTGGAAGACATGTTTTTGCACAGCACCATGTGGTGTACCTGAAAAGTGATCTATTAGTGGGAAGGCATGCCAAAGTGAGGCTGGCTGCAAGTTTTGTGAAGAATGCGTATCTCGATGTGAGGTGGTGTAAGGCAGGTTTGCTGTGAAGTGAGCACAGTGGGTGCGTTAACAGCATAAAGCATGATTATTCTGCAAAATATCTGTTACGAGCAACCTGACGCTATTAAATTACTACAAAGCATTGTATGTGTGTTTAATGAAAGGTTATATGTGTATAAGTAGGATGCAGAGTAATTGCATGTGTTTGCATGTTTGTCAGCATGAAGATGTGTGTGTGCGAGTCACTATAATTTACATGTGTTTCTGCTATTACGGTGTTGTGGTACACAAAGTTTCCATCTCGACCTCATTACCCTTTAGACTGATGTTTGCATCTGGTGCACATATTGAACATGACACTCAATGTACAGGCTTATTTGGCCTGTGCCCGATTATAAGGCTTACACCTCTTGCTTACTGGAAAGGGGATGTGACACAACTTGCAGTAAAAAACCAGACAGTGTAATACCCTCTTATTAAATGCAGACTTTAAAATGCCTCTTTAAGCTGACAGCACCATTGCAGAGTTTGGTAATTTTAACTTATGAGCTACAATGTTTGATTGCTCGTAGCTGAAGTCCAAATACTGGCTTCAAACATTTCCTGACCTGCTACAGTAAATTCAGCCTGAATTCAGTAGTGTGCAACAGTTCATCAGGTGCTTACATTTCTTAGAACAAATTATGAACAAAAACTACTCCTCGGGTGTCTAATCTCTCAAGAGTTATGGTTTCACATCCATTGAGAGTGCGGGACAGCTAAAAAAAGAGACTTGTGGTAGCCATGGTAACAATGTTGCTAGTCTTAAGATTAAGAAAGAATTTTGATGCACAGCTGTATGACAGGAATATACAGAGAGGGCTCACATGCACATGCACACACAGACAACTTTTTGGAACAAGCACCACATGGGATGCATCACTTTAGAAGAAATTACACCCAGCTATATACATTCACTGTAGACTATAATTGAGCAGAACTTGGCATGTCCCAGTAATGTGGCTATGTGACACCGACAATACAGTATATTCCTGGGGGATTTTTTGGTTTTGTTTTTTTTAACATGAAGCATTATTCTTTTTAGAGTTGAAATGGTTTACAAAGTGAAGTTCAGCAGCCTGAATATGCAAATCTTTCACATTTAACACTATCTGACAAAAAACAGCTGGTGTTCTCAATAGGATATCTACTTGATTGTGGAGTTAATGGATTTCAATCCATGATGCCTGAAAGTGTTTTAATTCATGTTGTAGTGATTGTACAGTATAATATAAATACTGCAATTGAATGGGAGATAATTGCAGAAATGTGTTTATTTGAAAAAAATAATGACAGGACAGAGAATTATTCATGTGAACATTATTATCAAACAATAACAGTAGGGAACCATTCCCTAATTTCATACAAACATTTTCTTGTCTGTCCAGACCGTATCTGATAGAAAATTTATATCGAAGCGTACAGATGATCTTTTCTTCCCCGTGTCCTCTGGAAGGAGAAGTTATTTTCTGTGATGAATTGAATTTCTTCCTCACATACCACTTTTCTGCCAAACAAAGAAAATCAAAATGCATTAGTAAAACAAACACACAGGATGAGACTTCAGGCTGACTTGTAGGTTTTGAAACATAATCTCTATTCACTATTTTTTCTTTGAGGTACTTTTCCTCTTGTGTATACACGTCATCTTGATCTGATGAAATGTGAAATATTAAGTGGTTGCCAAGGATAAAATATTTCACCCAGACAGAGCCATCCATGTCTGTCTTAAATTTTCTAAATTTTAAGTCCATCCAACCATGACCTTGTGGTGGCACTAAAAGGGAAAATCAGGGGATCAGCTAAGTCACAGCAAATCATTGTCTTGGGGCTTGCAGGTCTATGCAAAGCCCCATGGTAACCTATCAAATATTTTTTGAGATAGTTCAGTCTGAGTCAGAGTGGTGGGCTGAAAGTCAGACTGACTGACAAGCCACTGGCATTCACAACTTATTCAAAAGTATTCACATTTAAAAACTGTTACATCTAGCAAATACATACAATATTGTTGTATTACATTTAAGCATGTCATACATTTTAAAGAGAAATCAGATACCCAAGCAAAAATGAAGACGAAGTAGACAACAGCTATGCAACCGACAATCCATCCTACGATCAACAGAACAGGGAATAGTTTGTAGGATGAATCTGTTGGACCCACAACTAGAGACAAATACAGAAACAATATCAATGTGATGGGTGGTTGAGGAAAAATTTATTAAACGGACCCCCCCCCCCCAATGTTGTGTCTCAGTTCTGGGTAGTACATGTGTGTCTTACCTCGCCTGGAGATGGCACTTCTCTCTGTTCTAATCTTTTTGTTGTGATGTGTGCAAAACCAGCCTCCTTGCTGTGAGGACTTGATGTTGGCATCCGGCAAAGCAGGGTGAAACAAATCTGGTGGAGTTGGAATACAATCCATCTTTAGCCCTTCTTCAGTCCCATTTGATTTTAGCCTGTTCTCCTCTACCCAACATTCACAATACACTTTATATTACCAACAGAACATTTAAATTTTCCTTTATTTTTATTTATTTCTTTTTTTGGAAGTGATGCAGTGGCTGTCACATTGTTTTCTCTATGGACCAAGTCCCAGCTGTGGTGGGCCCTGGGCTTCTCCTCTCTTATCCGCCCGGGAGAAACTGTTACAGCTGAGGCTGGCAATATTGTCTCTAGAGTATATCCTGACTCTCCAGCAGCTCAATACTCTGGGTCAATATTAGAGCAACACGAGATAAAATGCATTTTTCTGAACGGTTTCTTTTGTGGATTTTGACCTGTCTGTTTTTTTTTCTACACAGATTAGCCAAAAAACAAAACAAAACAAGAAACTGATTATTAATATTTAAATATTAATATTAATTTAATTCTTACAAACCCAGTGTAAAAATATAAAAAAAGATTTGGAGTTATGTGAAGGACTATTTCTTGGCCAGGAGCTGTGGCTCCCCAGAGTCTGGGCAGGTTACTTGTCAGTAAAACCACAGTCAGTCATTTCCACACTTTGTGTTTTCTACACAATAATCACATTGGATGCAACATCCCAACTGATGTGGAAACAGATTTTGTTTTGTGCGTTGATAGAAATAGGCGTGTCGATGAGAGAAGGAGAGAGGAGAGAGGAGGAGAGGAGCAGTAATTACTGGAGACCTTTTAAGAACCAACAAAGGATGAAGGAGGAGAGCAGAGGAAAAGTGAGATCATGTGCCCTGGAAAGTAGAGGGCACAGGAAGATTCAGAGGAAGGGAAGAAAACGAGAACGCAAAAGAGAGGGCATTCATGGTGTAATTGGATGAGCACTTGCAACTGACAGGCTCTCCTGAAAATGACAGCTCTTTTTCTCTGGCTAAGCCCTTTCATTGTTAATACCCCTCTAGTCCCCCCTTCTAATTGTAGATCCAGCACCCTCACCTGCTAACATATGGCCCAGAGTCTGTATGCTGAGATCTGAAAAGTATGAGGTCAGGCTGATTGCAAGATTACATGAAAGTGCCCAACGTCTGCTGTCAGTGCAAAGTGTGGGTGTTGATGAAATTGACACAGCTGTTTCCAATGATTTACACCATTGCTGCAACAACTTACTTTGAGGTGAAATGTAAATATAGCATCTATATTTTAAAACCTCTTCCCCTGGTGATCTGAATGTGCACACCTGGGTGTTACTCCATTCCTCTGTTAACTCCAAATTAGCCTGTAATCTCCTCCTGCTAAGCCTTGATCAGATTTCCAATCCTCACTGCAGTGATTCGTATATAGTAGCTATTTTGTTTTCCTCCTCTTTCCTGTAGTGTGACAAAAATTACTTGAAACCACTGTTGCTCGAAGTAACTGTTCATCTCTATTGTTGGTTTGTGATTAGAGGATTTATGTGAAGTATTTTCACGCTCATATCTGTTGTACTAACTAATCAACGTTAGATATTCTTTGAATTTCTCTTACTGCACTTTTTTCTATCAAATATGCATTTCAGCTCCATGGCTGCTTTGCTGACAATAAGCTTTCAAATCAAATCAAATCAAATCACTTTTATTGTCACATCACATGCGCAGGTACACTGGTACAGTACATGTGAGTGAAATTCTTGTGTGCGAGCTTCACAAGCAACAGAGTTGTGCAAAATACAATAACGTAAAACAAGCAAAATATAAAAATGGCTAATCTAAAAAGTAATAAATATATGTACAATATGTAAAGGTATATACATTACTGAATGTGTATACTAAATATGTTTTTCTACGTGTGTGTGTTTGAGTGTGTATATAGTATGTATATACATGTTTTACAAATGAAATAAAGTAAACAATAAAATAAGATATATAAAATATACAGAGGTTGGTATGTGCAAAACAGTGGTATTTATATACAGTATGGAGCTTTATGGAGAGACGTAGGAACTCTTGCCAGTGGTAAAATATATTCCAGGTAGTGTTTATCAGGTAGGGTATATTGATTGATGGCCTCATCTGTGTTCATGTGGGAGCAGCACAGCCTGAGCTGGAATTTCAGACTGAGAAAGCTAGTGCTTCCCCTAAAACATTGGACTTTAAAGGATGTAATGTTTTCTTTTCCTTAACATTAGCTAACTAAGCATTTTTCATTGTATGGCTTTATTTCTGATGTTGATCTTTCTTGGTGTTATTTTCCTGTGTGACTCATGTAGAAGTTTTAACCAGTCAGCTTGTCAACACCTTGGGGATACGACCTTCGCAGTGGAGGAAATGAACAGTAACTCAGACCTCCTGTTCAGCGTCACCCTTGACTGTCTGAAAGCTGAGAGTTGCCTAACAAAGGGCACCACTCTGTTAGCAGCCATGTCTATGGTAACTAGAGATTAAGTTCATGCGCCAAACGTTCCACTGTAGAAGTGATGAAAGGTCAAACAATCATGCTTCCAAGTTCGCAGATAGACACAAGCCCCTGGATAATGTCCACATGGGTCAGAGCAACACTTCAATTGCAAGTCAGCAACAATATTGCTGTCAACACACTGACTGTTTTGTTACTTTGTTGCTCATACTGGTAATGAAGCGTTACACATTTGTGTTTGAATTACACTGTGTTGCACTGCTACCTCAATAACAAGCTTGCAGGCTCTATGTGTTCAGCTTTCAAGTTTCCCCAGTTTTCATATGGCTTTCCTCTGACCGCTCTTAATTTCCCACAAATCAAAGGCATCACTGTTAGGTATTAGACATGCTCCCACAATTGCCTTTGACAAAAGCAGTGGCCTCAAAAATGAAGTCTTTCTCTAGGATTACTCATATTTTATAACTCAACTGATGTGTCAATTTCCGTTTTTTCATACTCGCTGTCTCTGTCTTTTTAAACTGTCTTTCTGTCTCTTTCTATCATCTGTCACTCTAACTACTGCTATTCTTCACAGGTGAGCTACCTAGCCTTCATTGCCCAGTGATGCTGCACAAGCATGAGCCATAGTTGAGCTGCTGCCCTTGATGGGATGGACTTGGGTGGAATTGCTGTCTGCAGAGAGGTAAGTGACGGACAAGGTAAGCGACTCATGTTGTAACTGACGTCAGACGCCGGAGATTTTGGCGGAAAATTAAAGCGAATGGTAGTTTAGATTTGAATAAATTCCTTTAAGCTTCAGTATAACCAAATACACTTATCAATTGTCTTATGACTAACAACATTTGTCAAATCATCTCCAACACCCTGGAGAACAACGGGGAGAGTTTAGAGGCTCTCCAAGATTACATTGATCAGTGCTTCCAGGATCTCGTGATGAAGAAGGCTCAGAGTGCAGCTTCCCCGGCCAAACCTGAGACGCCGTCGTCGAAAAGACTTCGCCCGGCAGATTCCCCCGGCACAACATCGCCAGCCGGCAAAGATATTGTCGACATACTGGAGTCAATCGACCAACGACTGTCCAGTTTCGATGCAAGGCTGTCCTTGGTGGAGATTCTTCACCGGGAATTTAAATCCTTGCGAGAGTCCCTGGAGTTCAGCCAGCAGCAGGTGGAAACGCTCGCTGCTGAAAATGCCACGCTAAGGGAGTCGGTGAAATGTCTCACAGGCAATGTTACTCAGCTAAATAGAGAAAATAAAAGAAACAGTTATAGATCTACAAGCTCGTAGCATGCGTGATAATCTGGTATTTTCTGGTATTCCAGAAGCCGCTGGAGAGGACGCGGAGACCACGGTAAAAAGCTTCATCAAAACCCACCTGAAGCTGCCCGAGGACACGGTGAAGAACATCGTCTTTGATAGGGTGCATCGCCTCGGCCCCATTCGGGCTGCGGCCGGGAGACCACGTCCTATCGTGGCCAAATTCGGCCACTACAAACAAAAGGAAGAGGTGAAAAGCCGCGGCAGGGAATTAAAAGGAACGGACTTCAGCGTGAACGACCAGTTCCCCAAAGAGATCCTGGAACGACACAGGGTCCTCTTCCCAATCCGACGCAGCTTTATCCAGAAGGGCTCCCGCGCTGTCATCGCTGTGGACCGGCTGTACGTGGACGGACAGCTCCACCGCGACCCCGACATCACTCCGTGGCTGTATTAACTTCACACCAGATAAGAATCCGCTACACCCTTTCCCCACCCACTCACACTAACTTGCATTAACATCTGTTTAACTTACTAGTATCAAATCACATCTTAGGTGTGATTTCATAGCAGAATTAACACCGTCACTCTCCGTCAATGGTTTGATCGGAATGTTTCCGGATTTTTTTTTTCTTCTCGTTTTTTGTTCTCTTTTTTCCCCCTCTTGTTTTTATGCTGCTCACCCTTGTCCTTGGTTTCTTTCTTTCTTTTTTCTTTCTTTTTTCTTTCTTTCACTGCTTCGATCACCTGCTTCCACACTCATCCACAAACAACATCCTTTATTTGGACACATACGCACAGCACGATCACGCACAGCCATGCGCTCAACGGCAGCACATTTACATCAGACAGCGCACACAGTCGTATAGGATACACACACTTAAACCAAGCGTACTCATATTAGTAAATATGCACACACATAGTCAGACTCAGGGAGCATCTCACCACACATTTTTTCTCTCTCCCCCTCTTTTTATTTACGAACAAGTGATGTATTCTCTCCACCTGTCTAAGCGACACACACAGCGCACACCCCTAGTTATACACAGACATCTATGGGTGCACTAAGATTCGTTACATGGAATGTAAATGGAGCTGGCTCCAGAGAAAAGAGGTTAAAAATATTTAACCAACTCAAAAAACTACAGGCAGATGTTGTCCTTTTACAAGAGACCCACAGACCTCTTAGAGGTTCGAATGAACTTAAAACACCTGAGTTTCCTAATGTGTTCTCAGCTTGTTATAATTCTAGACGAAGGGGAGTAGCAATTTTAATCCATAAAAAAAATTAATTTCACAGTACTCGATACAGTTATAGATCCAGAGGGCAGATTCTTAATCATTAAACTATCTATACTTGATAAAAAGCTATGTATTGTAAGTGTATATGGTCCAAATGTTGATGATCCCTCATTCTTTCACGGTTTTTTCAGTGCACTCTCTGAACACTTAGATGGCACACTTGTTCTTGGAGGCGACCTCAACCTTGGACTAAATGAAGAAATGGATAGGCTCAATACAGCAGGAACTCAGCGTAATTGGCAGTCCATAAATATAATCAAACAGTATATGAGCGACTTTGGTCTTTGCGATGCATGGCGCTCCCTTCACCCCACCAGTAAGGAATATACTTTTTTCTCACATGTCCATCACTCCTACTCTTGTCTGGATTATTTTTTGGTCAGCAGCTCACTGCTGAGGGACATTTCAGACACTGAGATTCACCCTATAGCTGTCAGCGATCATGCTCCTGTATCTTTAACACTAATGCACAAGAATAATACTACGCCTAGTAAAAACTGGAGATTTAATACATCACTACTTAAAGATGAAGACTTTATTAAATATTTTAAAAAAGAGTGGACTTCATATTTAGACTTTAATGACACTCCCGGAACATCAGCTTCTGTTCTATGGGAAGCAGGGAAAGCTGTGATGAGAGGTAAAATACTTTCTTTCTCATCACATAAAAAGAAAAAAGAAAACAAAAATATTCAGGAATTAGAAAAAACCATCAAATCACTAGAAGAAGCCTATGCGTCCGACCAAGATCAGGAAACATTGAACAAAATACGCAAAACAAAACTAGAATTAAATGAGATAATTGATAAAAAAACAAAATTCTTAGTACAAAGACTACGCTTACAAAATTATGAACATGGTAATAAATCCGGTCAATTTCTAGCAAACCAGCTAAAAATAAATAAAGAAAAAACAACTCTATGTGCTGTTCAAGACTCATCTGGGAACACAGTATATGACCCGAAACAAATAAACAACATCTTCAGGGATTTCTATAAAACGTTGTATTCACCACAAATAAACCCATCTAAAAAGGAAATTGATCAGTTTTTAGACAACATAATTCTCCCAAAATTATTAGACTCTCAAGCAATGGCATTGGATTCGCCACTGACACCAGGTGAACTCCAGGAAGCCCTGATAAGTATGCCCAATAATAAGGCTCCAGGTCCAGACGGCTTTCCTGCAGAATTCTACAAAGAATTCTGGACGATTTTAGCCCCAATTTTTTACAGAAAATGGCAATCAAAGAAAATGGCAGACTCCCATCAAATATGAATTCTGCAAACATTAATCTCCTGCTAAAACCAGGCAAAGACCCTGTATATCCCTCAAGCTATCGTCCAATATCCCTTATAAATGTAGACCTTAAAATAATCTGCAAAGCTCTCTCGAAGAGACTAGAGAAAATAACCCCCCTCTTAATTCATCCTGACCAAACTGGTTTCATAAAAGGTAGGCACTCATCAACAAATACACGTAGATTACTTAATTTGATAGACTACTCATACAGTAAAAACCTTGAAACTACAATATTTTCTTTAGATGCTGAAAAAGCGTTTGACAGAGTTAACTGGAAATTTCTATTTGCAACTTTACACAAATTTGGTTTTGGATCTTCTTTCATCAGCTGGTTAAAAATATTATATAATTCCCCAACAGCTTGTGTCAGAACAAATGACCAGACATCCTCCAGCTTCTGTCTCCTGAGGGGCACCAGGCAGGGATGCCCACTCTCCCCTTCACTGTTTGCAATTTTTATTGAACCACTAGCAGCAGCAATTAGACAGAATTCAGTAATTAAGGGCATAAAATGCAAGAACGTGGAACATAAAATCAGCCTTCATGCGGATGATGTGCTACTCTTTCTCCAAAATTCACAAACCAATATCTCTGGGGTGATTGAATTGATAAACTCTTTTGCAAGAATATCAGATTACTCAATTAACTGGTCAAAATCTACAGTCCTTCCGATTAATTGCTCCTTCCATAATTCCTCTTCTACTCCACTGCAATCGGGAAATATAAAATATTTAGGTATTAATGTTTCTCCCAAGCTTGCAGATCTAACTAAATTAAACTATATCCCACTTTTAAAGAAAGTAGAAGGCGATCTGACTAGGTGGAAATGTCTACCCATATCACTCATGGGAAGGGTTGCCGCTATAAAAATGATGGTCTTACCAAAAATAAATTATTTATTCTCAATGATCCCAACTAAAGCGCCACAAGATTGGTTCAGATCTCTAGATTCATATATGTCCAAATTCCTTTGGAAAAATAAGCCCCCACGTATAAGCTTAAAAACACTACAAAAGACCAAGGATAAAGGAGGATTAGAACTACCTAACTTTCAGCACTACTTCTTAGCCAACAGGCTTCAATTTATCTCAGGATGGCTAAAACATACCCTCTTAGATGAACCTTGGCTAGATGTAGAACAAGAACTTTGCAATAATCTAGAGATTTCAGATCTACCATTTATCAGCTCAAACATTCAACGACATGAATGCTTCAAAAGCGTCAACATTAGCTCCTCTCTGACAGCATGGTGGGAGTTTCTGAAGTTGACAGAGTCTTCATTAATCCCATGCAAACGTACACCTATCTGGAACAACCCTGACATATTACAAAACAATAATATGATAAACTTTTCAGATTGGAGTGGTAAAGGAATCAAATATTTAGAACATATACTAGAAGGAACAGAATTTATTTCATTTGACAGACTAGTTACACAATATGGGATCAACAAGAAAAGATTTTTAGAATATCAACAAATTAAATCCATAGTGAAAAAGAAATTTAAACCGGGTCAAGTTGAACTACAAACACCACCAAGTGTGGTTCAATTTCTTACTCTTAAAACCCCCAAATTACTATCCAAAATATACAGAATGCTTTCTAAAACGGATGAATCAATATCACTTCCTATTGCAAAATGGGAAGCGGATTTATCAGTTAACTTAGACCAAAACTTCTGGTCTCAGATTTGCTTAAAAACCTTTCATCTAATTAGAAATCCCAGTCTTCAATTAATTCAATACAAAATACTACATAGAGTGCACTACACAGGTCATCGGATGTTCAAGATGGGCTTTACGTCTACCAACAACTGCTCACACTGCCAAACCAATTCACCGGACAATTATATCCACGCTCTTTGGTTCTGTCCACCAGTTCAGAAGTTTTGGCGTGAGATATGTGAAGACTTATCGAAGTGTCTGAAATGTAACATTCCAACTTCTCCTTTAGTGTGTTTGTTGGGCAGCTTAGATAATGTCACTTCAGAAAAGAATATAGCCCACATGGTTTTCACTGCCCTATGCATAGCCAAGAAAACAGTCCTCATGAACTGGAAAAATAAAAATAATCTTAATTCTAACCAGTATAGAAATTATCTATTAGATTACATTAGTCTTGATACAGCCTCTGCCACCACATCAGATCAATTGCTCTGGGCTCCTTTGATCAGCTCCATCACCTAGTGGGGGTGGGGGGTCATAGTTTGGTCCCACCTTCACTGTTGTGATTGGTGTGGGGGTAGGGACAGGCTTAGGGCGTCGGGGGGTTCCCCAGGAGCATCTTCCTTGGGGGGCTCAACCCGGGGTAGCGGTCATGGCCAATTAGGGGCTCTGTTGGCTCTTAGGTGACGGTTTCCTCGTGGCTGCGTGCAGCGGGGCTAGGGGAGGGTCTGTGCTGACGGACGTGGGTTACTGACCTGGTAGCCTGGCTGCCCCTGGGTGGGTCCGGGACGGGCGTGAGGTTCTGGGGGCGCTCTGTCTCTGGGCTGGGGCCCTGGCCGGGCCTCGGGGGCTCGGGTCCTGGTTGGTGTGTTGCTGGGGTTGTGGGCGGGTGGGTATATGGGGGCCCAGCCGCCAGTGCATCGAGCCACCTGGGGGACTCTTCAACTGGTGGGGGAGGTTGTCACATCTTGCAGGAGCTTTCCTCTCCTCAGGAGTTCTCTCTGCAGGAGGGGGAGATATAGGAGAGGTGGAGGAAGATCTCAGCCTGGGCGTCTATTGTCTTGTGTAGTCTGGAAGATGAGTGGATGATGGGGTGGGTGCAGTTTTCTCTGTAGTGGGGTCGGGTGGGCTGTCCCGGGCTCTGTGGGGCCGGGCGGCGCTGCTGCACTGGGCCCTGGTCCGGATGGGCCTGGGCCCCCTTTCCCTGGCGGGTTGCAGAGTATGGGGGTGCCTTCTGGGGTCAGCGGGGGAGCTGGCCCCAGGGAGGGGTCACTTGCCCCTCCCTTTCTTCCCTCCCCATCTCCAGCTGCCTCCCTCTTCCCGCTCCACCACAATCACCCACACATGCAGGGCCTTGGGATAGGGGTGTGTCACCAGGGTGCAGAGGAGGCATCCCCCCCCTCTGTCCCCTTCTGGCTGCCTCTGCCTCAATTTTATCTCACAACTTAGACATTCACATTACTCACACTCTCATAACACATACATATAGGATCTTGGGGGTGGGCTCACAACACGGACTCCAAATTACCATCAGGGTGTACACCTCACCCCTGGCGTCGTTGCCCACCTCTCAATTTTAAATACACGTAGACATTGAGGGCTATCAGGAGGGGCTATGCGCTTACCTGCTGCTCTCTGGCAGGTAGCTCCATGCCCTCCTGGGTTTTAATTGCACCTTAGAACACATATACATCAACACTACATATGAGCGGGTAGAGGGAGGTTTGGAGTCTTCTTACACCCCCGGTCTCTGCGGCCTGCTGGAGCGGGGGGGCTAGGAGGAGGAGTTGGCCGTCCGACTGGGGTCTGGTGTGTGGGGCCTCCCTGCTGCTGCGGAGTCGGGGCAGTCTGCTTCTCCCCACTGCAGGGAAAAGGGTAACACCACCTGGGTCTGGGTGCAGTTTCCCCCTCCAGGGGCAAGGGTACCTAGACCCGGTTCTTAGAGTACGCTTGGGGAGTGTGGTTGTGTGTACAGCGTCTCTTTATGTCTGTCTCCACGTTGGTTGAGTGTGGAGTAATTGCCTATGAGAGCATGAGGGTGGGAATGGATGTTTGTATTTGAGTGTGCCTGTATGTCTGTGTCTATATGTCAGGTTGGGTATCAGACGCCACCTCTCTGGGGACATCTCAGGCCCTCCAAGGTTTGGAGGCCTATCTCCCCCCACCACTTCCCCTGCCGGTGGCAGACGCCCTCAGACATCGGTGCGTTGGTGGTTCTTTGTGTCCAGGGGTGGGCGTCCGGGTACACACCGGCTCACTCCTTGGTGGCTGCTTATCGGGGCCTGGAACCTGGGGCTCGCTCGGGCCACTTCGGGGGTGGGGTGCCCTCGGCCTCTCGGCCTCTCGGCCTGGGGCTTGGTCACTCAGGCACAGCTGGCTGCCGGCGGAGCTCACGGGCACGTCACTGCAACCCCCCCTGGCTTCTGCTCCGCGGCTGCTGAGTGATCCCTCATCTGGGACTCTCCTCAGCTCTTTCTGGGACAGTGGCGCGGCTGCCCCTCTGTTGGTCTTCCTTGGTCTCTTGTGTTCTGGGGGCCTCTGGATGTCTGGAGTTTTGATCTCCTCCATACCTGCTTCATGCCCTGGAGGATGGGACTGTGGCCCCCCACACCCTCTAGCAGATCATTACATTAAGGAACCTTTTAAATACAAGCGCGCTCATGCTCACAGGTGTACACACAGGTGATCACACACACAAACTACACCCTTTTTGGCTCCTACCTCAAAGCACACTGTGCGCTGTCGATCTCACGTGCTGCACAATAATGTTTAATATTAAGTATTTAGTGTTATATTCCCATATATCATTGTGATGTTGTTTATTCTATTACTCTCGTTTTCTTCTGCTTGTTTTCTTTTTTCTTTCTCAACAGGTGATCCAGGTGATCGATATATGTATTTTTTGTCTGCTTCTTTTGTTGGTTTTTGTTTTTTGCCCTTTATCCCTGTCCCTCTTTTCCGCTGTTTTTTTTTTTTTTTTTTTTCCCCTCTTTCTTTCTCCCTTTTCTTTCCCCCTGTCCCGTATCTAGCAAGTAAAAAAAAAATAATAATAAAATAAAATAAACAATAAAAGGTAAATCAAATGGACCATTACGGCAAGGCTGGGATGGTCCATTTGGTAAAGTAAATCCGTTGGGCATCTTTCTTCGCCTTTTAAAAAAAAGAAAAAAAAAAAAGAAAGAAAAAAAAGGGAATTGCTGTCTGCATATGATGATTCTGGCAGATTTAGGATTCAGGGGGTTGCAAACAAACTCAAAGCAATGCCTCCTTATTAAAGTAGTTCTATGAGTTCCTCCTCTGTATTCTTAAAGCCTCCAGTTCCTGTTTTTATTCAAAGGACTAACCAAAGGTGGTAATTCAAAGCACTGCTGAAAGCTTGAACTCTACATAATACACCTCTGCTTCTCAGCTCTTCAGGTACTTAAGCTGTGAATTGGTAATCAGGCTTGAGTCATATAGATTACTGTTTGCATCCCATGTAACGTCCTCTCATTTGATAGGACAATACTATTTGCTTTGTGGAAGGTTGATATCTCTGGCTTTTCACACAGAAAGGATGCCTCGTGAACTTCATGCACCTCAGTTCTGATTCTTTCATAAAACTATCTCCAAGGAATACTGTGCGGTTGCTCTCTTAGTACTGACATGAAAAGAAAATGCAATTAAATAATTAATTAATCCATTTTCTGCTGCTTATCCGGGTTGGAGTTCTGGGGACAGCAGTCTGAGCAGAAAAGGCCAGGATTCTCTCACCCCAGCCACCTCCTCCAGCTCATCCGGGGGGACGCCAGGATGTTCCCAAGCCAGCTGAGAGATACAATTTTTCCAGCAAGCCCTGGGTCTGACCAGGGGCCTCCTCCTTGTAGGACATGCCTGGAATACCTCACCTAGGAGGCAACCAGGAGGTATCCTTGTCAAATGCCCGAACTACCTCAACTGGCTTCTTTCTTTCTTTCTTTAAAGAAAAAGACATGGAAACAGTATTCAATGATTTGTAAATGTCATAAACTGATATTTTATTCACAGTAGAACATAGAATATCTACTAAATGACATTTTGCTTTTTCATGAAATATTAGCTTGTGTTGAATTCAATGATAGCAAGATTCTCAATAAAGCTGGACGGGGGCAACAATAGGCTAAAAAGTAAGTGCTACTGAAAAGATGCAACTTGATTGACATTTTGTGGCTAATTAGCTTAAGTAGCAACAGTATTGGATGCCAGTGTTATTTAAGACCACTGGCAGCACTGTGTTAAAACAAAATAATTCCATAATTCATGGAAATCACTGCATAGGCTCAGGAAAACTTCCAGAAGGCACTGTCTGTGAACACAGTTCACCATCCTAAATTACTAGTTAAAGCTCTGTTGCGCAAAACATGGATCCACCTTGCTACTCAATTCAAAAGCATAAATCCCTGATGGTATGGGTGCACCATTACTTTGAATTGAATTGTCAGTTTGCAGATCTGGAAAGCAACCCTCCATATTGAAAGGTTTAAGAATACATTTAAGAGTAACATAGGCTTCTATCCATCTATCCATTCTATTCCACTTATCACTTGTGGCGGGGGGTGGGGAGTGGAGCCTAGCACAGAGAGACAGACAACCTTTTGCACTCATAATCACACCTATGGGCAGTTTAGAATTACCAGTTAACCTGACCCTATTAACTGCATCTTTGGACTGTGGGAGGAAGCTGGAGTACCCGGAGACAAGCACAGGGAGAACATGTAAACTCCACACAGCCAGGTGGTGAAAACAAAAATCAGGACTTTCTTGCCGTGAGGCAACAGTGCTAACCACTGTTCCACCGTGCTGCCTGTGATGTGCTGACAAATCATGAAACAAAAAAAATACAACAAAGAACGGCCAGGACTGTCGAGAAGCTAGAATCCTTGATCAGACAAGAATAGGGCAAAAGTAACAGTAACTGCTCTCCATAGTTCTCAGACATAAACAGCCTTTTGCTAAAAGAAAAATTAATGCTACACAGTAGTAAATATGGCTGTATTACAGATTTTGAGATGTGTTAATGCCATCAAATTCAGTATAACTCTGGGTTATGAGTTCTATGTTTTATTGTAAATAAAATTTGTGATTTGCAAATCATTGCATTCTGTTCTTAATTACATTTCTGTTAACATTTTGCACAGTGTCCTATTTTTTTTCAGGGATTGTACTATTTATTTGCATTATTTGCAAGGAGAGACATTTAGGCATTAAAATGCATGTGTACACAAATGTGCCCCAGCTAAGAATTTCAAATGCAATGAAATAAAAGATGCACATGCCTTTGAAGCTCAAAAAGACACACATGACTGCATGACTACAGTTGGGTTCAACTAGTCTCTTAAAAATATCGTGCCACTTCTTGCAGATAGTGCTGTCTGAGACGGGACAGGATTGGCTCTTTTCACTTCTAAAACTGATAACATCTGTGCCTTCTCAAGATTGTAGAATTTCATTTACAGGTACAAACTGAAGCCTTTGGACCTCTGGACAGTCTCATATGACACTGAATGGTCTCTGACAGGATATGAAACAATAGTTTGACACTGTTGGTCATCTTGTGATGAGAGGATCAGTTACACATTGACACTGACTGAGTGGCTGTAAGGAAGCAATTCCCATAAAGTGAGAAAAGTTGACTTTTTTCGCCCTGAATCTCTTTTACACACTCAGAATCTTGTTCTGAAGTCTGAATGTGACTTCTTTTGAATTCTCAGAGTCTGATGTAATATTACCATGTTAACTGGTCCTGGGTGCCTGGGTATATATGTGGTAGTCCTTGTCCTCCTGGTTCAAGGAGAGCAGTGCTGAAAGGAAGACTTACATGTTTCCTTGACTGCTGGCCTTGTGCTGAGAGAGAAAAAGGTACTTTTCAGGTTTCATTATACTGAAATAGTGTTTGAATAAATACATAATAATAACTGGAAAATAGCTCTTCTTCACATGCATTTAAGAGAAATGAAATACATAAATAATGTGTGTCTTGCGCTATAGACCAACCCATATCCGTAGCCTTTCTTTAAAAAAGTTTTCCATTCATTTTATGAATCAGTAAAAACTAAATTTCACGCTTCAAAACGCCTTCAAGTTGTCATATTAATATTAAGGTGAAATGTGGAACCATAAGGTATTTTAATATAATAATTTCATGTAGCTCCACGGTAACTGTTAATTATTTAGGCCTTTAAAATCTTAATGAGAAGCAATTTTTTTTTCATTGAAATATTTTCTTTAAAGTTCACGGATTAGAAAATTAAAGGAAACTTTAGGGAAATGCCCTGTACATGCGGTTTCCCTACAACGTGTAAGTCATTACTATAATAGTGCTACTCCTCCTCCTTGTCATAACCTCCAATTGTTCTTGTCTTTTACGAGTCATTAGGTTTTGTTACTTAACATAAGGAAAAGCCTAAACATAACTGTTATCAATCTCTCTTGTGTGCTGCCTTTCTCTTTGTTTTTTCACAGATAATTTTTTTTCTCCAAAAAAACACCATCATTCATTGCACTGACAAATGAGTAGAGATTGCCATAGGTGTGTGTTGTTAGTATAAATAACCAATTCAGGAAAAGATGTGCCAGCAAAGTGTAGCACCATCACAGGTTTTAAATTACATTTTTGTAAGAACAGCATCTTTTTTTTTTATCATGCCAAAAAATATAATTATTATATAATCATAATGCAGTTTTGTCATTCATAAAGTCTTAATTTTTAAAAAAAAAAAAAAAAATCTCCCTTGATTTGAGGTGTGAGCTAATCACCCAGAGATGAACTTCATGCTCCTGCTTTCACTGAATTTGCCTCTTTTCCGAGGAGGTTTTCTTTGGGGAGCCTGCATTTTGGTCTATTGTGGCCAGATATTAGTTGCAGTCTGATTTATGTTGTCTATCTGCTGCCTGCTGAGTTGAGCTTTGGTGGTCCTGTTGGCTTTTCATTCTGTGGTACCACAGGAGAACCTGATGTGTTGTCAGCAGAGGTTGGGAATTTGCCCTCTGTAGAGGTGATCCTATGTTTAAAACATAGCACTTCTTTAGATCTGTAGTGAATGGCGTACTTTTCATACTAGTGCCCATATGAGGACAAGCAACAGAGATTTAGTCTTGTTCAAAGCCCTGTGCATTGCAGACTGCTTTATATTCACAATTTGAATTTCCTAATATGATTTGTATTCTAAACATATTTAACTTTTCATTTCCTGAGTCAACCTTATTTTCGCAGGCGCTGATCTGTGCACTGTGGCTGACCTTGCTTGCTTGTCAGCCAGCAGAAACAGACATCATGGACAATAGGGAACCAAAATCATTACTGAATGTGCAGTGGGGTCAGTATAGTGCCTCTCACTAGTTTTGGGCTACATTGGTCTACTGGCCTTTGTCTGCCTCCTCCTGGCCTTCTAGCCAGCAAATGTCCTGACTTTAATGAAGCCAAACTAATCACCTTCAGTATGCTGATCTTCTGTAATGCCTGAGTGGCCTTTGTGCCAGCAGTACATTAGTTTTCCTGGAATTGATACTTGCGTAAAGAAGGTATTTGCACTGTACTGAAGTTAAGGCACTCTGTTCTGTATTGCACCAAAGTCTTTTTTATTCTTCTTCTGATGCCTGAGACAAAACACACATACACTTACAAAAAAACCAAACAAAACTAGGAATCAATCCAACAAACAAGAATAAATCTTGACGTCCTAATAGCATGACACATTGATCAATAGGAAAGAACATAACAGACTTAAAATGAAAGTGAAGCAAAATCTGACCAAGTACTGACCCTTTACAAAATGTGATGTATTTATCATGACACCATTCCCTAATGGTCAGATAAAATGAGATTGAACTGTTCATTTTCAGCTTACCTTACTCTAAGGATGAGTATGTATTTCTGCATAAATAGAACAGAGATTTTATCATACTATCAGCTCATGAGCTCATTTGGTGCTACTCATATGACAGTCCAATAAACATTCATCAGAGCTCACGTGCGAGTGTGCTGCACATTGTGAGAATTGTTTGCTCTCTCACATATTATTCAGTGTGAGAAACTGTATTGCTGTCTCTCGTGTTCATTCTGTCAACACATTTCTTATCTGTCCTCCCATTTTGAACTGCTCCAAAAATGAATCTGGTACCTAATTAGATTAACATGGTGACTCATACTATATCAAAAAAAAGACATCATCACTCTTGCTTCTTCAATTTCAGAGGATTTTTTCTAAAACCCTCTAATCATTTGGTGTCCTATATTATGGAGGCAACGATGTGGGCTCCAGTGAATGGTGCTATTATGGAAGAGACCATTAGTTTCTGCTGCAGTTACTATGGTGCCCATCTCCCATGCGACTATTTCTCTTACTACATAATAGGTAAAAGAAAGAAAAAGCAACCTCAAAAGAGTTGGTGTGAGGAGCAGAGAACTACAGAAAGCTTTGGGAATATAGCAAAAGAAAGACCATCGTCACAAAAATAGATTTCAGGTCATGGTGCATGATGGTTATACAGTGTGACAAATATATAGACTTACCTTCCTTACCTACTTCCTTAAAATAGTTTTTTGTCATACATCGTGTCCTTTGATGTCATTGGTAACTATGGTGTATTTAAAAAAAAGTGAATAATAGGAAGACTGCACCTAACAATAAAATGCAACAGACCTACACAAAATGACTCTCAGAAGCATTTATCTTTTAAAAATATAGTTTTGCACAAATATCCAGTG
This sequence comes from Pelmatolapia mariae, assembly GCF_036321145.2. Lineage (NCBI taxonomy): Eukaryota > Metazoa > Chordata > Actinopteri > Cichliformes > Cichlidae > Pelmatolapia > Pelmatolapia mariae. Next base: position 24,996,658 of record NC_086239.1, read on the forward strand.
ATTTGCACTTCCTCAAATGCAGGCAAGGGGTTTGTTGTGATTAACTTTTTCTTCTGTTAATCTGTTCTTTTTTATTATCCATATAATGTCTGAATTTTGTAGAACATTTCCCTTCTAGCAATCCAGGAAAGAGATATTTATTTTTTTATATTTTTTTTTCATCTCTGCCAAATGAATATGGTGCTTTGATGGCTTGTCTTAATGGAGTCTGTGAGACTAAAGGCTAATTGCTGCTTTTATTGCTTACAAACAAAAGTTTGCTGAGTATTAATCAACAAAGTCAGATTCTCAACAGTTCCAGCTTTTTGACATAGTAACAGAGTATTTACCCAACTTTACAAACAGCTCCCTTAAAGTACAGGGTGGGCCATTTATATGGATACACTGTAATAACATGGGAATGGTTGGTGATATTAAAGTCCTGTTTGTGGCACATTAGTATATGTGAGGGGGCAAACTCCTCAAGATGGGTGGTGACCATGGTGGCCATTTAGAAGTCGGCCATCTTGGATACAACTTTTGTTTTTTCAATAGGAACAGGGTCATGTGACACATCAAACTTATTGGTAATGTCACAAGAAAAACAATGGTGTGCTTGGTTTCAACGTAACTTTATTCTTTCATGAGTTATTTACAAGTTTCTCTTTGTTCACAGACATTGACATGTCGAAGAGGTTAACACGTGAGGAGCGGATCGAAATTGTGTTGATATCTGGTGAACGCAGTAACTGGGTCATTGCAGCAGATTTCAATGCAAGACTCCCTACGAGACCACCCATCTCCCATGCTACAGTTAGCAAACTGCTTGCTAAGTTTCGTGAAACTCGTTCAGTTTTGGATTTGCCAAAATGTGGACGCAAGAAAACTGTCACTAATGAAGAAATATCAGTGGCTGTCCTAGCTTCATTCAGCAAGAGCCCACAGCGTAGCACTCGCCGCATGTCACTGGAGAGTGGCATTAGTCGAACATCCCTTCGGCGGATATTAGCTACTCACAAATGGCACCCTTGCAAACTCCAGCTACTGCAGCATCTCAACGAGGATGACCCAGATCGGCGCACAGAATTTTCAGAATGGGCAAAACAAAAATTGGAACAGGACCCTCAGTTCACGTAGAAGATTTTGTTCAGTGATGAGGCAAACTTTTATGTGAATGGTGAAGTTAACAAACAAAACCACCGCTATTGGTCTGACACTAACCCACATTGGATGGATCCCTCCATGACTCTTGGAACAACAAAAGTGATGGTTTGGTGTGGTATATGGGGTACAACGATAGTGGGTCCATTCTTAATCAATGGAAACCTCAAGGCCCCTGGATATTTGAAATTGCTACATGATGATGTGTTTCCCTCTTTATACACTGAAGCTGGCACGTTCCCTGAGTTTTTCCAGCAAGATGGTGCACCACCACATTATGGGTGCCAGGTGCGAGCATTCCTAGATGAACAGTTTCCTGGAAAGTGGATTGGTCGTCGTGGGCCAGTTGAATGGCCCCCAAGGTCTGACCCTCTTAGACTTTTATCTTTGGGGTCATCTGAAGGCAATTGTCTATGGTGTGAAGATACGAGATGTGCAGCACCTGAAACTACGGATACTGGATGCCTGTGCTGGCATTTCTTCTGCGGTGTTGCTATCAGTGTGTGAAGAGTGGGAGAAGAGGGTTGCATTGACAATCCAACACAATGGGCAGCACATTGAACACATTTTATAAGTGGTCAGAAACTTGTAAATAACTCATGAAAGAATAAAGTTACGTTGAAACTAAGCACACCATTGTTTTTCTTGTGACATTACCAATAAGTTTGATGTGTCACATGAACCTCTTCCTATTGAAAAAACAAAAGTTGTATCCAAGATGGCCGACTTCTAAATGGCCACCATGGTCACCACCCATCTTGAGGAGTTTGCCCCCTCACATATACTAATGTGCCACAAACAGGACTTTAATATCACCAACCATTCCCATGTTATTACGGTGTATCCATATAAATGGCCCACCCTATATAATGTAACAAACCGCAGCATCATGCTGTTACTTAATGTAGGGCTGCTGGAATTTATAGTGAATTTTAGTCTCAAGTTCAGTCATTTCTAATACTTACAGTATATCTTATTTTAACCACTTCATAATAATGATACAATCTTTCTATTAATTATTCTAATCTCTGTCACTGATGTAAGCTCTTGGGTAATCTGATAAACATTTAATCTGCATTTACCACATAACAAAAAAACCCCAAAAAACAAAGAGTGATAAATGATGAGAGTAAATAGCTGTACATAGAAAATAGCTGTATGTACGAAGAATTCATGCTCTCACCCTAACATTTTGTCAGCAAAACCTGTGTTGTTCCACTGGGCTCTCTGTCAGTATTTTTGTTAATGGATTTACTCGAATCCTGGATGTGTGCATTCTTCACAGTCACTTATATTTTTAACGCCAAGCCACACTTCAAATTAATTCTGTATGTCTGTATATTTAAAGACCATTCATTTTATTGAAGTTTTCTCCTTTTAAACCAAATTAATTACTTAACCCTCCAATGGAGATTGTTTATTCTGGTTTCTTCAATTACATCTAGCAAACACAGTTATGATCTAAATGATTACTCTGAAATTCATCGGGCAGGCAGTGCACTTTGAAGAGAAATAGGAGTTGTATTGGAATTTGCATACAGACAAGATACAAAGGCTAAGTGTAAACAGGGTGTAGATTAAAAAATAGTTAATAAATGTAAATCAGCGAGGCACTTTTGTCTATGTGCCACTCCCACTCACTTGTTTTCCCTGTCTATCTCAAATGAATGACAGAGGCCCACCATTTCTCCATTTCCCAAAGTATTCCTCTGCCTTGGGAGGAACAACAGATCAATCAGTGTTGGATAATCAATGTTAGCTTGAGAGCAGCTGGGTAAGCCAGGAAAATGTCTAGTGCTTTAGTTTGTTATTGTAAGGAACAGCCAAGCGTGATGTTTATATGTAAAGGCCCCAGGAGTAGGATTTAATTAACAAATGACAGCTGGGATTTCTAGAGAGCATACCTCAGAAACCCTGGGCCTCATCATTCTATCTCAGGTCAAATCAGCATGGACACCATTGCCAAAACCCATTCATGTCTGGCAATGACTTGTCCTTCAGATTTCCACTGAAGATGTCAAAGAAGTGTGTAGCCTGAAAAATACAACTGTGGGGTTGTAAAGAAAAAAGAAGAAGAAGAAAAAAATAATGTTCATGCATTCAGTTAACAGGATAATGAACACATAAAACCCATGTAGTCAGCACTGACTGGATGACCATGATTTGTGTCCATTATTTTGGTGGTGTTCTGATGATGGATGGTGTGTGTGTGAGTGAGACAGACACACTGAGACACTTGGAAAAGTTCTTAGAAAGAATAAAGGTATCTGACATTTCCTGATATGATAAACAGCAGAAGAGACAATTGACAGCACACTACCACCATCTGGTGGCAGAACACTGATGCCACCACTTGCATTTATTTCCCAATCAAATACACACAACTGTTAGCTGATTAATTAGTTTAAACTATGTGAAAAATAGCGAGTGACTGTAAGTTCAGAAATAAAATTAATACAATGTTCTAAAATCTTTTGGATGTGGATGTTTTGGACATGAGATGTTTCCTTGTGTTCTTTTCCGGCCTTAGTAGAACTATGTAGCACTTGGGGGCAAAGATGCAGCCCAGCAATCCATAACTTGAGGCCAAGATAGCAAACACCTCTGTGACTGTGGAGTACTTTCCAGGAGAGCTGATGTAGGCAGGAATAAACGCTATCCACACAGCACAAAAAATTATCATACTGAATGTGATGATTCTGGCCTCATTGAAATTGTCCGGAAGTTTCCTCGCCAGAAAAGCCAAGACAAGACAGAGGAAAGCCAGCAGGCCAATGTAGCCCAGGACCAGAGCATATGCTAGATGGGAACCTTTGTCACAGAGAAGAATGACAATAGGGCTATCACGTGGCATTAGTTTTTGTGGCATTGGGGGAGCAACAACCAGCCATACTGTACAGATGATTACCTTTATTTAAAAAAAAGTACACGTTTAGTATTTCAACTTTTTAAAGAAATGCTCCATAATTATTCTGATCTTAATAAAAAGCCAAAATTCTTTACCTGGACAAGTGTACAACAGGTAATGATTATCCTTTGCTGCAAAGGCCCGAACCATTTTATGACATGACTGCCTGGAAGTGTAGCCTTGAAGGCAATTAGGACCACTATGGTTTTCCCCAGAATGCAGGAGATACAGAGGACAAAGGTAATTCCAAATGCTGTGTGGCGCAGCAGGCAGGACAACTTAGAGGGCTGACTGATGAAGATCAGGGAACACAGGAAACACAGAGTCAAAGACAAGAGTAGCAGGAAGCTCAGTTCAGAGTTATTAGCCCTAACAATGGGGGTGCTTCTGTGACAGTAGAATATAAAGGCCACAAAGCAGGTGCTGAAGATGCCAGTGAGGGAAATAACCATCAGAATGATTCCCATAGTGTCACTAAAGGAAAGGAACTCCATCTGTTTGGGGATGCAGGCAGTCTTCTCAGCACTGGACCAGAACTCTGGCAGGCATCGGATACACTCTATGGCATCTAAAGGAAAGACAGAAAGGCCTTAACTGCCATATTGTGACTTTTCCACAGAAAATGCACTGGGTAAGTCACATTGTAAACAGTAATGTGGCCAAATGGCATTTCCTCACCAGTCTGATTGCTAATCTCCCCAGCTGCACAAACCACACAATCATGGCAGCAGATAGGGAAGTTAGGTCTGATTGCTTTCCGGGTCCCTGGAGGACAAACATTGCTGCATACTGACAAGGGAACCTAAGCCAAAGTGGAATCACAAACTACACTGGTCACATAATGAAAACCTGAATATACAAATTACAGTTCAGAAAATATTGTTGTATTCTGCTGAGACCCTTACTTTGGTTTGGTTACCAGTCCATAAAATTTTCTCTTCCTGGATTTGAAGTTTATGGTGTGAAGCTGCAGTTGTCTCATCAAATTTACCTACAGTGACAAAATCCATTTTTCCATTTGGCTTCAGCTGCCAGTTAACAAGGTCATACATGGCTGTAGGGTCACCATTCTCATCAAACTTTGTTTCGTCACCAAAAGTGTTGAAATATTTTACCTGTTTTATATAATGAAGCAGCTAGAAAAAAAGTAGATATGATCATTTGAGTAAAGTGACTTCTGTAAATTTATAATGAATTATTAAACAAAGTAGTACCTGCCATGGCTTTATACTGTCCATATCTGGACATGCTTGCTGAAGAAATGGTCCTTTTCCTTTCACACAGCTTCTCATAGCCTTGATTGCATGGGCAAGGGCATACACAGCTTTATAGACATTGTAGGAAATCCTTAGCTGTGACACATCTGAATAGATATTTGCTATGCTCCGCAACTCTTCTGTTCCAGAGCATGGAGGTTTACCCTCAGTATTATATTTTTGATCTTCAGCCTGTACACCCAGACTGCACTGAAACACCTCCTCCCAGAAGGGTGCCAGGAAGGGATCATTACTTGCATCTGAGCTTAAGGGGTTCAAACGAAGAAGGAAATCTCGCAATCCAGGTATGTCTGCTCGCCGAATGGCAAATCCCATCGAACCCTGGAGGATGTGATGGTACTTTCTAGGGGTGGAAAGAATGGCAGCTGTGCTCCAAGCCTCACTGGCGAGCCATTGTATCCCAGCAAGCTCCATTCTGAATTCACGAAACATGTAGATTTGTGTTTTTACAGTGATAAAAAAAACATTATAGACTTAAAATCTGCAAATAAAACAGATGATACTGAGGACTTGTGGAAGAATCCAACCTGAGCACTTCATCAAACAGAGCTGCTGCGTCTTGTTCCACGGCAAACACCAGAATCACCCAAACCCCAGATGATTGGATGTTGGAAACAATAGATGATATCATGCTCTGCGCTCTGTTCTTAGGTATAATTTCATGAAGAGCAACACAAGCACCCAACTTTGTAACCTAAGAGAGCAATAAAGAAGATAAATAACAGTAAATATCATTTTCATAGTTATTTTAGTAAGATACTCAAAGAAAAGGAAAAGAATGCAATTTTATTATGAATACATTTATTTGTAATTGTCTGACTCACCTCATTTACAAAGATATTAGCCCCACCACGACCATAATCATCATCCCCTGCAATCACACCCACCCAAGTCCAGCCAAAATGCTTGACAAGTTGTAGTAGTGCATCTACCTGGCAGTAGAAAAAAAACCCAAGAAGACTAACACAGAGAACCAAAACAAATATAAAACAAAACAACAACAAAAAACAATGTAAAATATATTTTTGTTTGAGTGTTGCAGTTAACCTGGAAGAAGTCACTGGGCATGGTCCTTAAAAAGGCAGGGAACTTGTTTTTGTCACTGAGACATGCACAGCTTGAGAAATAGCTAACCTATAAAAACAAAACAAACAAAAAAATCCCATAAATTTCAATGTAAAATAAAACCTTATGACCGGTACTGAACCTTAAAAGACTCTGAAATGAGTCTGTTGGATTTCATTCACAGGCTTGACCTACCCTAGTGGTAATTCAAAAAAATTGACAATAAGCAATGCACACTACTATGTCGATTACAGAGTATTTTACAAGCTGTGACAAACCTACCTGTGGCACATGAAAGACTCCCAAGAAATGAGCTACTACAAGAGACTGAGTAGAGCCCCCATCTCCAATCACTGCTGGTATGGACTCACGACAGACTCCTTGCTGGTGTGTATTTCCTCCTGAATTGTTCTCTGTACCCATTAACTCTAATACAGCCTTTAGAGCCTGATGGGGTGTACTGCATGAATCATATATCTTATAGCCCAGTGTGATGTTGGGAAGGAGATTGCCCTTTCTGTTAATTTCCTCAATGGCAAAGATCATAGTTTGCATCCAACGGAATGTCCGAAAATTAAACCTGGAAGAAAACAGCAAGAAATTTACATTTGAGATGCACGGGTTGACTGGCCAGGGACTAGAACTGGATGATTTCCATTGTTCTGAGTCAGGACTGGTAACTGGCATACCAGTCTCACGTAGTCTCACGTCATGCATGTATAACACATGCACAGTGATGCAAGCAAATAGTTACTTGTTACATGCTACAATGTTGCTAGGATACAAGCTCCTTTCTGTGAGAGTAGACACAAAGTTCACCAAAGCTAACAGGTAGGGGACTACAATGAAAATAATCCTGTCATCTAACATTTGTGACACTTAAGTTATCTTAACCCAGCTGAACATGTATGTTTTAAAGATTTCTAACAAAGGCAATGTGTCACAAGCTAAAGCTAACAAGAAGTCAAATCTAGTCACAACCCAGCAGACTCAGTATGCACAAAGGATCACTAATTATAAGGAAAATAATGGAAACAAGTTAAAACAGAGGAAATGATCAGTGTCCTGTTATTTGGTCAATTTATAAACATTCTGGAAAATTATGTCAGCAGCTGACATTTGTTTTGTTACATAAATGTGTTGCACCTGTGTTTGTTTGGTAGATAAAATATTTCAGGTAAAGCTGGGTGTACAGTGTGTGCATTAATTACAGTTAATTGTTCTTAAAATAACTTTATTTTCAGTTGGTTCAGTGAGAGAAGATTCTCCAACGTATTGCAGTTTGGGGGAAAATTGTAAATCTTAAGTTATTTTGTATCCATAATAAACAAAATATTTTGCATTAAAAGTTTATTTTTATTTGTACAGGCTTTTAATTATAGCTCTTCAGAATCAGCAAAAATGATATTCCCAGGTAACACTATATTTCAACATCCTTAATGTAAAGTTCCAAACAGCAATGTTAAGGATATTTAAAGAACTCTTACCTCGTGCACTGGGTAGACGGAGGTGTAGAAGTGAAAGACAGACTGGGCTCCACCACCATGTCATGAAGGGAGAAGAGTCCTCCTAATATGATGTCCCCCTTTTTTTCCAGTGCAGGCAGGCTCATCGTGCCAGGAATTATCTCACATTGATCTTGGTATGAGTCATAGGCAAAAATCCCTGTCCACAAAAGACTAAAGAGGACAAGCCTAGCTCTTCTCCATGAAAGACTAAACTTTGTTAATGTCAATGTCATCCATAAAGGGTTCATCCTTTCTGGAAAATAAATAACTATATACATCTGATAGTAAGTTTCGCAAAACTTATAGAAATTTGACTATGAGCAAAAAAACAAATAAAAAACAAAACTGTTAACTTGTTAAGAAAAAGCATGAAGAATGAATCATTACATCATTAACTTATCCTGACACAAACACAACATTTAAAGAAATTTAACATGCAGTATCTGGCCAACATAAGTGGATTATTATAAGCTCAATCTAGTAGTTAAAATACTTTCTATCAATCTGCTGTACTTCCACCCCTACCAGTGGTGCACAAATAACTGTATAGTCTTTGGCATCAAGTAAGAGATGCTGCCCTGTATGATATATATGCTCTGTGTCTCATGCTGCAACTGTCAGATTGACATTATCTCCCTGGGACCTATGATCAAAGGAAAAAGAACATGAGGTTCACAACAAGTAACAACAACAACAACAAGGAACTGGGATGGGCACCTGACCATAATGAAGAAAGACATGAGCTGTCTCATGTCTTAGTGTTATGCCTGGCTAGGTATTCATCCTTCAGGGATAAGGAAAGGCACATACTAGTGCAGTGTTAGACAGGGCTTCTACACTACATTACACGTGAATACATTACTTTTAGAACATACACACAGCTGCACTTTTATCAATATAAAAGATGTTAAATTGACTTACACTGATTTACTCTAACCCTGAACCCTTTCTCCTACAATTCCCTAAACTTACATTTAAAATAACCATCAGCCATAATTTGATTTATATGCTTTTAGGATTTATGTTCTGACTTACTTTTGGTGCCTAAAAGAAAGGTCAGACTCTGGAGTAATTTAGTGATTATTAATGAGTCATTGGTGTGTTTTGCATATCGTTATCAAGACAAACTCTGCAGGCTACAAAACACAGCAAAGCAGAATGAATATCACATGTTGTATGTTGTGCTGCCTCAGGCCATGAGATTGTGTTATGCACCTAATATGTCCCTGAGTGATGCTCAGAAGTGTAAGGAGGGTGTCCTAGGAGACAGTGTTTAGTATTAGGATACGATAATCTCTGTATTGTTTAGTTTAGCTTTTTAACAAGACCTTGGGCTCAAAGGATCAAATGCTCTCATGGGAAAGGATTAACATTGTTTTATTCTAAAAACAACTTGATTAAAAGAAAAAAAAATAGACTGCAGTTAAAAGCTATCCTCACTGGGACATGGGTATCATGGTAAGTGAAGTTCCTCTCTTATAACAATACAAAGATAATATAAATGAATCAACTTTCTAAAAAAGGAAGAACAGAAAGAAAATACTGGGTTACAGTTAAGATCTTTGTCTTGTGTTCCTCCCCTCACCCCAACTGGCAGATGGCCACCCCTCCTTGAGCCTGGTTCTGCTGGAGGTTTCTTCCTGTTAAAAGGGAGTTTTTCTTTTCCAATGTTGCCAAGGCGCTTACTATGATGTGTAGGGGCGTTTTTTCTGTTTTCTTTGATTATTTTAGGGTCTTTACCTTACAATATAAAGCGCCTTGAGGCAACTGTTGTTGTGGTTTGGCACTGTATAAATAAAACTGCATTTAATTTAATTGAACTGAAAACTGAATTGGCCTGTTACCTTGAAAAATGTAACTGGACTACTATGTCACTCGTGTAACTGAAAAGAGATTTCTATCCTTGACAGGAAGGCAAGCATATTATCAGAAGATGGTAGACTTAACTAAATATGTATGTATGCATGAGGTTATGACAATATCCACATCTGTTTCATGAAGTCCCACACAGAATAGTCAATGCCAGACACATTCAGTTTCCAGGACCACATTAGCCTGACTACACTAACCTATGCAAGCCTGCATGACCAGTGACACATTGACTATTCTGTGTGGGACTTCATGAAACAGACGTGGATATTGTCAGTTTGAGGTTTTACACAGCTTTGCCTAGGATGCAACAGTTTATCACTCAATTTGTCATTTTTGACACAGAATGAAAATTTGTAATTGGAATATGCAGCAGGGTGTATTCATGTTAAAAATGAAAACTACTACTAAATTACGACTTAAACTAAAACTACTGAAACTACTTCTACAACTAAAACCTCTAATAAAAACACTATTAATAACATTAAAAAAAATTCTTTTGGGTATTATTTTCAATTTTCATCACATCAAAAGCCACAAAATGCTCAGAATTACAATTTTAAAAATGTATGTAATGAAAACAAAAAAACTAAATGGAAAGGTGTAGGCTTTAACTTTTTAATTTAAACATATTCCATTATCCCTTATCTCATCTCTTGCTGTATCTTAAATGTTCTTATCTTTCATAAAAAAAGCATTGCTTCATATTATAATTTCTTGGCACTAATCCTTTTGGGGTTGAAAGAAAACATGATACTACTGTATCATGTGATACATTATACTCCTGTTTTCTTCTTTTTCTTGTAGTTTTTTTTTAGTTTTTCATATAAAGCTATAATTCAAAACTTTTTTTACTTGAGCCACAGTGAGTATCTCACAGGAAATTATATTCAGCATTCCCATTATTTCACCACAAGTCTTGTTTTTATGTATTTTATTTTATTTTTAAAACAGTCACTCCTGTAGAAACACTTTGGAAAGTTGCACCACTTCTGGCTTCCTCCTTGGATCTCAGACACCATTATTGGCTCCAGTCAGACCTTCTCCTTTTTTCTTACCTTACAGTTGCAGAGTTCTCACTTGCAACATCGTCACCATTTTCTCTGCAACAGCTGGAGTTAAGCGTGTTTCTTTATATAGAGAAATTGGGCGGGGCTAACTGTATGGAGATCGCACCAGGCTATTGGTTCTAAATGATTATGATTTACTAACATGGTGGCGAGAACAAAATAGACTGGTATGCAACACTGTTACCACACATTTCTGTCATTTGACTTTAACATTCCATCCTTGTACCTTACATCTCCCATCATAAATCAGACAGACACACATACATATATGCACACATATCATTATTTACACACACACACACACACACACACACGCACGCACACACACGCACACACGCACACACACACACACACACACACACACACACACACACACAGAGTTGCTTGCTCATATATAACAAATTAACTTACTGTTCCTCAGACAGATGATTTTGTTGGCCCTTACTGGACACTGACTTTGACTATAGATGAATGGATGGTTGTTAGTGGCATATGAAGGAATCCAGATGAGGGTTGATACCTTCATGTTTGAGGCCAGTGAAGTGTCATGTGTTGACTGTGAAGCAGACAGGTAAGACCCATATGCTGGACTCGTCAAACAGAAGATGAACGTAAAACATAGCTTCTTTGCTGGTAACAAACTGAATTAACGTACGATCAAACATGGCAGGAACAAACTGACTGGCAAAGTGACTAAGCCTAGGGAGAAAACATAGAGACAGACAGCAGCACACAACAAATGACGAGCACACAACAAGAAACAGAGGCTGTGTCCCAATCCAGCGACCGCATACTGTGCATTTGGAGACTGATTACGTCACAGCGATGCGACGAAGGGTGTCCTAATTCAAAGTGTACTCCAAATGTGTACGACAAATGCACAGTTCATTTCCCCAAATTTGAAGTGTAGACCGGTGTAGACTTCGTGGTCCCATATATCCCACAATTCACAGCGCGGCGGTGGGTGTGGATATTTTGTTTCGGAAAAAGCGGCAGATGCCTGAAGCGGGGTGGCCGAAGAGTAAACTTCCAAAAGTAAGTACTGAATATTATGTCACTTATTTATGTGCGATGTATGTTTACTAATGAAGAATATTAAAACATTACTGTTGGCCACATGTTGGCAAATATATGTGACATTAGTGATGTTAGTACTTTCAGCGTCAACTTGGTTTTAAAGCTTTTACTTTAAAATACGCTGTTCAATAGTTGACCTTAATCTGACAGAGAATGTGATGATTTTATGGGTAATTAAAGTCAGTCATATATCCACAAACACAACAAGCTGAAAGTCAGTGATGCTGCTCAGTTTGCAGTCCTGAATATCACGGCACAAGCAGGATACACTGCACTGTTAATGTTTGCTATGTAATATTGCTGCCTCTGTTCGGTGTTGTCGAGCCAAACGGACTTTAACGTGTGTTTGAACGAAATGACGGTTCACTCGTTAAGCTGAAAGAAAGATGCTTTAATCACAGGAGTCACACATGTGTCCACTGTACCATTTGGGAACCAGGGGCAATTCTAGGATCAGAGCTTTGGGGGTGCTGAGCACCCAGACAGCTGCGCAGCCAGGCAAGATAAACTTTACTCATCACGATGAGACTTCTTCCCTGTCTCTGTCAGTCCCTGCATTCCTAAATGTCTCCAGTTGTCCCGAGTTCTTTCTAACTGTCTCCTTGGGGCATTTAAACCCCTGTTCCTCCCTGTCCTCGTCGCCTGTTGTCTTCCTCTCCGTTATCAGTCATCATAATTTTACCATCTCTGTTCAAGTCTGCAAATTTCTTTATTAAATCATAAGATTCTTAAATTCATCAAGTCTCTCTGTGCCTGGGTCCTCATCACAAAACATGACATCACTGTTTTCTACATTTTAACACAATTTAATCCCCACACTTGTGAAAGAAAAGCAAAACACTTTTTTGAAAAGTCTGTAACAAAACCATCAAATCTAATCATGGTTATTTAAATGCTGCAAAAGAAGAATGGATTGGAATAAAAAAAATACATATCCTAACCTTAATTACTGGGGGAGAATAATGAATGATGCTCATAGTGAGTAAAAAGTAAACTGATTTACTTAATCAGTTTACTTTTTACATACACATTTTTAATGTGTATGTATAATATAATACAGATACATAAAAATACACTCCAAAAATAGAAGTCCTTGAAATGTACAAATGTACAAAATATTAATTTAAAAAAATATATAAAAATGGAGGCAACTTTGCCAATGGTACAATGTATACTATGTATGAAAAGATCTTTATTACAGATACTACTATGGCTCTGCAGATTTTTTTTATTTCATTTTAACCTATGTCGCCTCACCTTGAGGTTGGCAAATCTGTCTATCACTTTTGGTGGTCAACTCTCTCAAGCAGTTTAACAGTTTCTGTTTTGCCTGTCACTATTCCCTGTCTGTTTTCTTACCTGGTTCTTCCTGACCTTGTAATTTCTCCTCACGTTCTCCTCTTTCCTCTCTCCCTCTTTGGACTGACAATCATACACAAATGGATTGTATTCAATTAAATGAAAAAATTACATTAATATGAAAAAAAAAAATACTATTAAAATCACTAATAAAAAAGTCCTCTCTCAGTGTACTTTCAACCAAAAACGCAAATAACCAAAACTACATGTACATCTAATAAAAGATATAAATATTGAAACACTGATCCAACATTATTCTTGATTTACGGATCATTTGATCTTACACTTTTACCTGAGTGTGGCTCCTGGGTTTAATATTGGCACATGCACATATGACAAAATAACCAGCTTCTCTGATTCCATCTCAAAATTTTAAGTTTTAGATTTTAAATAGGCTATAAATGGGAGCAACAGGCGGTCAAATCTCCCTGATTTCACTACAGAGTAGGACGGATTGTAGGGTAGCGAACATCGTCGGAAAACACGTTTATGATCTGACTCCTACCAAACTATATAAAGAGTAACTGCAGGTTAAATGCAGCTAACATGTCCTGTTTTAAGCCAGGCACTTACACCTCCGCTCCGCTGCGTCTCAGCCACGATCGCTCTGCAGAAAGGGCGCTAGAGCAGAGTAGGGGAGAGGCGAGCTGGAACAAAAAAATTTTTTTTTTGTTTCGGAGGGGGAGGGATATCTATACTTTTGTTGGTAAAATATTACTTCTCAACCAAGTACTGCATGATTTTTGTATTTTTAGTAGTGTGTCACATAAACAGCAAACACTGTCAAAAAAAGTAAGAAATCTTTGGGGGTGCTTTGATTCATTTTGGGGGTGCTCAGACAGCCCCAAAAATGGGCTAAAAACGCCCCTGTTGGGAACTCTTCTTGTTTAGCACTCGTAATAACACAAACACTAAATCCTCCTTCTCTTGTGCTGTTTTGTAGCAGTGTATACACCTGAGACTGTCACCTGTCTGTCTGTCCTGCACTCTCTCTCTTTTTCTTTCTCTCTGATTGTGTAATAAAAGTATGAACATGTATTTATAAGTTACACTTGTGTTTGAATCCTGCAGCTTATCACACATTTGATTTCCATGTGTGACAACTGCAAATGTTCAGAGTGAGGACAGACTGAGGGACCCACTGCTGCACATCATCTGTGAGGCTTTGCACCCCTGATGATCCACCAGGACAAACTCAGCAGTGTGTGAGGAAGAGGAGGAGGAAGAGCCAGCAGCAGCTGACAGATGGAGAGAATAGACAGACTGTTCCCTGTTTGTGAAGGACTGCTAGAAAAGTTTAAAATAACTAATTGTCTGTCCTGAACCAGTCTTATTAGGTAATGTTCAAATAATCTTATATTCCAGTGTTTTCAGTGTGGGAGAAAGTACTCAGGGCCTTCAAGTTAAACACTATTAAAGGCAGCAACAAGTTTAATATTCAGAAACCTAAAGTATGTATCAGCAGCAGAATGGAGCTAAAAATAAATGTCCATGATTGTTTCAGTTAAATGAAGCTTTGAGTATTTTGGATTAGTAGTCCTGCTGTGTTTGTTGCATCATATTGCTGTAATTGTTTATATGCTTTATATATTCTGAGGTAAGTTGATCTATAGTGTTACATCATATTCTATAAGGATGTTATGTGTTTGTATACTTTCTTCCCAGTTTGACCCATTTAGCAGAAGTCAGCCTGTTTAAGGCTCTGATATCTATTCTGTATGACTTACAGCAGTTATGACATGGTCTGATTTTCTCACCCAATAAAGGAATATTTAATATATCAGTCTACTCTTCATTCTGTCAGAAACAGTTATCACAGGTCGTACATTTCCTTTTTACACATATATGTAAGCATTGAGCCAAATTTAGTAATGTCAACAAATTAAACGAACAATATTTGTCTCTTATATATGATACATCTATATATACACTGTCAAAGATACTTGTCTTTCAGTGAAGATTTGAGGTGATTGGAAATTTGAATAAATGCAACTTGAATCTTTACTGAAGCCCAGTGAATGACACAGAGTTCAAGCTCACTGCTGTAATATATCATAATAATCTGACAATAACTATAATATTGGCCATATTATATTTACATTGCCAAAGTGAGATGACTTTAGTCTCATGAACAACATTAGCTAATTGTTATTTGCTAACTAATCTTAAAATGACTGTTCAGTACAGAAATGAAGCCCAACAATCATGTTTTTACAGTCCAGTGGTCTCAGCCTCAGATACTCAACAAATCAAAGTGATGTCATAAAAAAATGAACGAACAAAAAAAAAATTTTTTTCTCCTTCATTTCTGTCAAACAATACTGTATGAAACGTTTCTCGCAGTTAGTATCATGGTTGCAAGGCAACCTGAGCAGCGCGACGAAGGCCAGACCGTCCCATTTCACAAGCCTCTCACTTCCGTACTTGTCATACTTCGTAGTACCCGCCGTATGTAGTCCGCGAACTGCGCGTACTACGAAGCGTTCGGTCGCTGAATTGGGATACAGCCAGAGAGATGCAGTGAATACATACACACACAGGAGGAGATGGGGAAGTGGAGACAGCTGGGAACACAGCAGGGGCAAATCAGGAGTAACGACACAGGTGAAGCAAAGCTGAACATAATGCACAAGAGACACCGGCCACCACAATAAAACAGAAAGCATAACCACTGAGACAGAGACAAAGACACGAACTTGACATGGATAAGAAAGCTAAACAAACAGAAACACAACTGACTTCATGAGGAGGGACATGGAACACAGGGGAGGAATGATAACAGAAATCTAAAGACTAGATAATACAATGGAAAAAAATAAATATAAAACAAAGGGATTACAACTACAATAAGAACCAAAACCTGGAGCAGAATCTTAACTTCAGAATATTAAATAAAACAAAATCAAAGGTCCAAACGCATAAATGCTGGGTTGCAGACCCACAACTATGAAAACAGATTGTTTTATCTTTTCTGTTTTTGGAGAAAGTCACTGCTACAAGTGGTCTGAAGTAGCTTTGGGTATTGGTCGCAATTGAGAAGGATGAAGATTAAATTCCACAGACAGATTAGTTCTGTCTCAGCATTAATGTGGGATTTGTAACCACACTTTTTCACTGATGCTTTCCTTTGTTGGATTTACCTTACAAGCTCATTTCACTGGACCCCGCCTGGTAGAGTGACAAATCAGTGACATGCAATACTAAATCTTGGAGAAACTCTAAGAGAAATTATATAAAAATGCTGAAATTATATCTTTCTAGGGACACCTTCTAGGCTGCGTCACTTTTCATGTGTGCTCATCCTCCTCCTCCATATCACCCCTCTGATGACAGGCTGATTGCTGAAAGGAGCATATATTGAAAGTTTCGGAGGTTTTACTTAATTTACAGTCATCTCTGTCCCATCAGTCTGAGTCTGCAGATATTATCAGCTCGATAGAGAACAACTTGTTCATTTTCTTTCTTCCTTATTAGATGTCAGTTTTGCGCCGTTATATTGATGTAAAGGGCTACAAACAACTAGTTTGCATAATCAGCTAATCCAAATCCAATCTATCTATCTGACTTCTTTTTCTCATCTTTATGTTAGGTAGTGAGGTTAGGTGTAGTGTAGTTTCTTTCTTTTGGTTAGGATATCTTGATCTAATTGGAAATAAAGTATCTGAATTTCAGAAGCAGGACCACGCCTCCAAACACGCTCCTTCCGGTTCTCATCTATATATGTCCCCCAAGTTTACGTGCCCCACCCTCCCTGCCCTTTACAATTCGTTAACTTCTTCACTTCTATTTAGTACATGGGGATCTGCCAGGCCCGGGAGCCTCCGCCAGTCCCCTTCGAGGCCTTTCCCAAACCGCAGCTCAATTCATATCCAAGCCATTCACCTTTATCTACTAAAACGATGTAAAACCTCATATGAGGACGTGGGCCCAGCGAGTGAATCTATCTATCATGGAATGCATGTCACACATATCTAATTCCTTAGATAGATTTGTTTGTCTGATATTTTCAGTTAGATGGATCTCTTTCTCAGCCTCACCCTAGAAGGGACATAACAAGACAGTAAAGGAAACACTCTTGATTTAGCAGTCAATTTGAATTTAAAGTATTACCTGTGGCTTCAGCTTTTAAGTATAGGCTGGATTTGCAGAATGCCTGGAAGGTGAAGAGCTCAGAAATCAGGAATAACATTGAGTATAATAAGTGCAAAAATTACATGGCTGTATCCAGCACACAGAAGAGATAAAGATTAGCTGGCCTGGAAACACATTTTCTCTGCTGTTATAAGAAAAATGAAAATGATCCAGGCAATATGTATACCTATACTCTACATGCACTCTGTTGGATATATGTGGAAAAATAAAGGACCGCTGGTTGTGATATGAGGGTATAGGGCTTGATTCACTATGGAGATCAAGCAATTCCTTGTTGTTTCTCACACAATGAATATTGAGAAAAATTTCACTGCCTCTCACTGTCAGGCAAAAATCATTTCCTTTTGTACTGGAAGCAGTAAGAGACCTGCGGCATATTAGAGTCTTCAGAATATTCAGTCTCCAGACATGCTAATAGTCTGTTCAGAGAATGAAGGTTACTTCAAACTTTGCTGTTTGATTTTCAGCATTTTTAGCATGAATATTTTTTTCCCACAAAATCGACTTAAAGCCAGTGGTGTGGGGCGACTTTTTTATTATTATTATAATAAAATAATAATAAAGAATCAGCTGAATTAAGAGGCTTGAGCAGACAAAGTTAACTGTAAATATCTACACAGTGGGGATTGAAAATATGAATGAAAAATGAATCTGATGTGTTGACAAAGCAGCTGGTTAAACATATTCAGATAATTTCATAGCTGCTACTTTGAAAGTGTACCTACTCTCCCATCAGATTACTGTCAAAGACCAGTGGTTTATCCATAATGTGCATGTGCAAATTACGAGAAAAACACAGCTGGCCTTTCAGCTTGTCCAGTTAAAGTAATTTTTAATGGAGAATGGACACGTCCCCAAAACAGAGAGAACTGGGGTTTTTTCTGAGATTGACACAAATGAATATAGCTGACTGCAGCCACAAGATGGCAGCAATATAAAGGATGGATGTACATGTTAATTGACAGGCGCAAAGATCTCTGACAGTGACAGCATTGTTTGAGATCAAAAGAAAGAGGTTGGTTTCCTGTGGTACACATTAATATATATGTATTTTTAGACAGCATTGCTTGCCTTGCTTGTCCTGTCAGAATGCCACAGGAGTTATGGATAATTTAGAAAATTCTTGTTATTAATTAAAATAAATTAAAGTAAAATTAAAAGAACCACCAAGCCTGCCAGGAACTGGAAACTGCTGAAAAAGTAGTGTCACTGTCCACAAGAAGCCAGTTTTACATAACCATGGACTGAATGGTTCAAAATCGCCACTTTCAAATCAATATTCAGCTGCCCACATTGACAAGCCAAATGATTTCTGGGAGAAATGCTTTATGGTCAAACAAGAAAAAGATCAAACTATTTAGCCAAATTGACAAGAGGTATTTTTGGAGTACGAGTGCCAGTTATTAAGCATGGTGGTGGTATCATGCTCTGGGGTTATTTTGCTAGTACATTGCACAAAGTCAATGAAATAATTAACATCACCTCAAATCAACAGCTAGATAGTTTCAACTTAAAAACAACTGGGTGTTCCAAGACAACAAACATCAAAAGTGATTTTGAAACTGATAAAGTTACAAAGTAAGGAGTTGTCAGATATCGAACCAGTATGATGCTAGAAGGTTGTTGCTGTCTACCAGGAGCATTTGGTGTTGTGCAGCTCGATAAAAGTCATTTAACCAAATAGTAGTAGGGGTAGTGGTCACATCACAATTTAGGCTCAGTGCCATCTTATAAATGTATAGATATATTATTAGATTTAAAATATATATGCATACACTTATATATAACATGGAATACGTCACACATATTCACAGACACAAAAGTTTTTAAATATCCTTCACTTGTGGCAAAGTTTTTTTTTTTTCATGTTTGCATGTCACTTGTTTGTGAACTTGTAGATGATGAAAACAACATGTGTTGTCTTAATCTGAATGAATAACAACATGCATTGAAGCGTAAGTGTGTGCACTTGGGAAGCACTTAAACTTGTTTGTGAGCATATTATGAAAGGGAAACTATGTTATGACATCAACCTAAACCTGCCAATTTACCTTTTTCCCAGAGGGGTGAGAGGGAAACAAGGGGAAAACTGGGCAAGAAAAGACAAGCAAGTGTTTTCGACAAGACTGATGACATCTGGCCCTTAGGCTAAAAAACAAGAGCTCACCAGGTGTTGCGTTGAAAACTAATTAATTTAGAATTTTTTTAATTGAAGGTTACCTTGTTTCTCTCAGAACAATTAGCATTGATGCCATTAATTAGTGAGATGGCAATAAGACATTAGTTACTGTCACCTGCAATTATTAGTTTAATATTGAAGAGAAGAAAAAAAACTCTTCTAAGTTAACTTTAAGAAACATACACACATACTGAGTACTATAAAAGTTTCTATTCAAGGGTGTCATTGTTTTCACAATTTGAAATTAACATTACATTTCAAAGTAGTTTATCTAATTTATGTTCAAGCTAATGCTGTACATATACATATATATTTATATTTATTAGGTTTACAAGGATTAAAAATATCAGTATGAGTTCAAATAACATTGGCTGTATTCAGGCCACTCAAATCTCCATCATGACTTTCAGGCTTCATTGTAACTCTAATTTCTGCTGAATATCTTCTATTGGATTGTCATCTACCCACAATTTAATTGTAATTCAGTTATCTAGCTGTAAAACCTTTTAGGCAGAACTGGGAAATATAGTCTTTTTCTTCTATGAGCACAGTCATCTTTAGAATTTCCCTCGTTGTAGCCTTTTAAAAAATATCCACACGTCATCATCAATTCTTTGGTAAATGTCATATTTTGATATGGACACTTGGGCCTGTGACCATCTCCTAGTATGCAGCAGAAATCAGGGCAGTGGGAAAAGACTTGCCGCCAAAGATGACCTTAACCAAGTACCCCTATTGGTTCCATTGAATTTTGGCAAACAAGCAATTGTGTGATTTCAGTCCTTTTGTGAGTTTGCACTTCACATCAGAAGATGTTTCTCATTATTACTGAATGTCACTGTCATACCTGAAGCCCAGTGATATTTTGCAAACATTTGGATTTACTCTTAAGATTGTCCCTGTAAAAGAAACTACTGTGACCTTATAGAGTCATGAGGAAAGAAAGTACATCTTCTTTCAGTTCTAAGGTTTTATGTATCTGGACATAACAAAAAAAATAAAATCATCTGGTTCTTACCAGGTTCAAAAATTATTTCAACACATCTTGAGGTACACAGCAATAAATAATCTAACATACATATTACATACAGTATATCATTTTGTTTTTAACAAAAACTATACGAGAATGAAGAAACAATGAGTCAGAAACTATCAAGATGACTCAAGAACCACTTTTAGCAACACAAACTTGAAGTAATGTTCTGCATATCTTTACCAATCCCTCACATCATTGAAGAGGAATTTCGACCCACTGTTATTTACACCATTGCTTCAGTTTATTGACATTTGTAGGCATTTTTTCCCAGCGATAGCATTCTGGCCACGGTGAGGTCTGTCACCTTCATTCTTTACTTTCTCAGCCATTATGTTCTAGATTTGCTGCTGTGCTTTGGATCACTGCTCTGTTCCATGATGTAGTTTAGGCCAAGCTTTAGCTCTCGGACAGATGATCTCACATTAGACTCTACAATACTTTAGTATCAATGTGCTCAGATTCTGTGGTAAAATAAGCCCAAAACATCACCCATCTACCACTGTGTTTAATATGTGGTATGAGGCGTCTGTGCTGATGTGCTGGATTTGGTTTCCAGCAGACATGGTGCCATGCATTATGTTTAGACGTTTCCATTTTCTTCTCTGCTTTTGAACGGATATTGTTCCAGAGGTATTGTGGTTTATTAGGGTGTTGCCATACTTGTTAAGGCTTTTTTCTAATTGTACTGTCATGAACTTCAGTATTTAACATGCCAACTTGGGCCTATAGAGTCTGAGATGTGACTCTTGGGTGTTTTGCAATTTCTTTAAACATTGCACAGTCTGACTGAACAAGGCCCTTAATTGGTTTTAATTGAAGACACAACATTAAATTTTAGGGCTTATCTTCATTGAGGTTAAGAAATTAAGAAATTAAGTTTCAATCTATAATAAGAACACACAGCCAGTGTCAATATTTGTGTGTCTGTGGCCATGCCACTTTTTAAAAAATATATATATATATATTTTACTTGTCAATGTGCTTGTATTGAATTTTTTTATATTTCCCTCATGTGTCGGTCTACTTTTTGTTCTATAATTATTGTATATATTTGCATTTATATGCATTTTTGTCCCCTTACACTGTGTGTGTTGACTAGTAATATTGGCTGTATACAGTTTTTTAGTTACTACTACTACTACTACTACTACTACTACTACTACTACTACTAATAATAATAATAATATGCTGCTGCTGCAGCAAAATATACATCACAACTGGAATTAGTATGGTTTTCAGTAATTCCACAATACTACCAGCAGATGACAGTATTGTCCATGGTATGGTGATGCAACAGAGGTACAAAGAAATCACTGATTTGTGATTGTGTGTATATGTAATTTGTTAGGAAAATGTTTTGTTAACAAGACTAAGTATTTTACTTTTTTTCTTTTATTTTCATTGATTTAAATCTTGCACTACATACTGTATTGCTGTCCCAGATGTGCTTTGTATAAGAACAAAATTAGGTGTCAGCTTTTATAATTTCTTATTTATTTCTCTCTTTCCATGTTCTACCCTATAATTTAGCTGACTTGTATTCTAAGTTCCCTGTTATGGCAATACTGACCTTCCAAGACTAACTCTAACCCTTAACCCCTGACCTTACATTTTAGTGTAGGCCCTTCACTCTTGCAACACTAAAATGCTCTCCTGAATATAAAGATCATTTAGCAATAATAAAGAACATCACTGGACTGCACAGAGATCTGACCTGATCCCCATTAAACAACAACACAGGTAATAATCATTATTGTGCTGCTGCACTGTTACAAACTTATAAATACTACATAAGGGTACCGAAGGAAGCATATCATTTTTGGATTGTTATGAAAATGTAGCTTAAATATTTATTATTTGTCAGTGTTGCAAACCTACCCTGCAACAACCCTCATAATACCAAAGAGAATAAGCCTAGGTGTATAAAAAGTTCAGATCCAGTTGCATGATAATATGTCTTTTGACACTGAAAAAACATATACGAAGTCAACTTCGGACTTTCATTCATTTCATCAAGTTCAAAAAGTAAGATGAATCATAGACTTTGGCCTTGAGGGCACCAGCTCTCCAGTGGACATCATAAGGGTATCATGATGCAACACTCCTGAAAACAAGTATCTGCTAAGAGGATAGGTGTGTGAGCTGACTGTATTCTACAGGGAATTTCTCAGTTTGTTATTGTGCTTGTGATTGGGATGAGCCACAGGTGTAGGTCATGGTCAGGCCTTAGGCACCTGCACTTCAGCACCTGTGTTCAAACTTAATCAATACCCAAAGGTAAACAACAGTGACTGAAAACTATTGCATAAACACCAATTTAACTTTGCATAAACAAAATTAACAATATCTTTTGGTGATTCAAAAGGGCCCAAGAGGCACACCAGCTGCTACTGAACATCCCTTTGGCTGAAAGGGAACAATAACAAAATTAATTATTGCAAGGCTCAATACACTGCTAAATCAGTTATGCTAAATTGTTTATTTTGCTCCCTGTCAAAAGTGTAACTTTAATCCCCTAATCCAAATGCAATACCTTCTTAAAGCGCCACACAGGGAAATAACTGAAAATACAAGGTAAACATGCCAAAAGCATTTAGCACAAATTCAAATCAAGAATGATTATGTGTAAATCCACGTGCAATATATAATGTTGTTTTTTGTTTGTTTCTTTTGTTTTTATTTTACGTTCAAATTTTCTGTTCAAAGCAGACAGAACAAAGAAAGAAAGGAACTGACAGATTAAAAAAACAACAACACATTAGCCCAGATTTCTAGATTACTAGATGTAGGATTCCACATCACTATGTTCATCCAGCTGAGGTTTTGTTAGTAAAAATGACTTTCAAATCATCTTCCCCAACTGTTCATAACAGTTTATAAAAAAAATAATAGTTAGTATCGAAAACTACTGCACTAGTTGTTTTCTGTTAAGCAGAAAAAAATAACTGTTACTTGGTATGCCATGTTACAATATTAAGTGTAATGAAAAAGGCAGATATTTGGGTCACATTACCAGGAATAATGTACACGGTTATGACAGTGTTCAGCAGTAATACTACCATTTGTATGCTGGAACACAAATTTCCTATGTGATCTAAAATAGTCAATATTAAAACTTTGCAGCATTTTGAAGCCCTGCAAAAATGAAAAGTGCCTTGTTTGTATTTAGAAGCTTGTATAAGTTCCCAAGATGAACAACTGCAAACCATATACTATATTTAATTATGGTCCCCACTTTTCATACCTTTACATTTTGAGGAACTGTATGTGCACTGATGTATAAATTAACTAACTCTAAAAATGTAATCTTATTGAGCTACAGTTACACAAGATATGGTATTACTTGTGTTTTCATAAGTCTGTGTTTAATTCACTTGTGAACTTTTGTTTTTCATTTGCAATGATATGGATCTATATATTATTGTTTTAGCACTGCAGGTATTGGAACACTGTTAATACAGTGCAATGAGTAAATCGGGTATAATTGAAGATATTCACAAATACATGTATGGATAAAATACTCTTGTAATTGTTTCTTGAAGACATATATTCTCATTATTTTCATTACAGCAAACAGAATGTGTACAATCATATGTATAAAATAAAATAAACTGAATGAAAGAAAGGGAAGCTGAATACTTTTGAGTTAAACATAAGGTAGCATTCATCATCTCTACATTTTGAAATCAAGACCTGCTGGCTATAACTCTGTGTGAAAATAGCCAAATAGTACATTTTACTCATGAATCAAATCCCGCTAAACATCATATCTATATTGGGTCCATCAATTCTAGTCATGGATCAATGTCCAAAGCAGGTCCACATTTTGGACGTCCAAACTTGGACGTCAATATGATGTTCAGCATTTGAACTTTGGACTGGGTAATATTTTTGGACTTTATGTGTCTATGACAGGTGCAGGAAATGTACATGATTTATACATTTTAATTACAAATGTGTTTTATTACAAAGAGCTTATGATTGTAAGAGGAAGTGAACATGGTTGTGATTGGTAGAGAAGTTGCAATGACAAGTAGGAGAAGTTTGTGAAAGTGTATATGTATGAACTGGACTATCTGCTCGACAGTCTTTGTCAATGCGCACATTTTCCAAACTGTGAGAAGCTGGGGACATGTGTGCTCGAAATCCACCGAGCAGCTGCTCACTTTTATTTTAGCTTCAAGAGCCTGCGGCATTTTGGAGATGTGCACTGATCACTCTGCATTCCTTCGCACATAATTGTTATGATCTAGTCCCATTTCAGAAGGTGGCATACTGTTCCAGATCATTTTCCAATAACTTCATTTGATTGTCTCAGCCACAAATGATAGCTATAGACGGATACAAAAGTGTAAACAAAGCAACAAAAAGATTAACTGGTAGTCTATAGAAAACATGTCCTTTACCCTCTGAAAATATGTGACTACTGACACTATCCGGTCTTTAAGTGATGACATGACGAATCCTGCTTCCGGGCCTAAAGTAGTCTGCGTTTAATATGGCTTTTGTGTTGTTAACATGTTTAATGTTTTGTATTTTCTTCTATTTAATCTCAAAAAGCTCCTAAAAACAGTCAGTGATCACTGTTGACCTCCCTCGGCTTTTATTACCGCTAATCATTTATTTAAGCTCAGTTTTTAAAACCTTACAATGTAACTACAGCCCAGCCCATGCAGCAGTATATGAATGACTAACCTCGTATTGTGGATGGATTATCTCATTTGTTCTCCTGGCTGAAGTTTGGTCCGTTTACAGCATCCTGCCATGCGATTACATTTGTTCCTGACCACCGAGAATCCTCACGTTAACTTTTATCGAGTGGAAAAAAGTTAGCGTGTTTATATTATGCTCGCATAGCTGTGTCGCTAGCGGTCATGTAGCACATCGTTATATACCAGCTAGCCAAACTTCAGTAACCCTACAAACGTCACTGCTGTTTAGTTTTCTGTCTTCATTTATGTTGGAAGTGATAGCAGAGCCATACGTTTGAATTTGTTTCCAAAATCCCTCAGTCAGGACATGCTATATTGTATTTAGATGGAAGCTAGCGAGCTAACTTCCTGCTAATTTCTAACTCCGTTAAATGTCATAAATTCCGTTTTCATGGATGCCTGGATGTTAAACTCAATTGTTACACCTGGTAGAGCAGAACGCTGATCATTTTATTACAGATGAAAGACTTTAGACAGTTTTTCAACTCTCAGTGATGCCACAGTGATCGTTTGATTTATGGACCTGCAGCGGAGTTTGAGCCCAGACACGGCTAGTGACGTCAGACTTAAAGACCGGATAGGAACAGTATAAAAACAACATTTAAACAGGCTTTAGGCTTTAGGCTAAGTTTTGTAAAGTTTGGCATTGAAAAGATGTCCACAACAACCACATTTTGACTATAAATAGCCTGTACATGGAGGTCCTACAGATATCTACACTAGATGTTCTGAAGACGTTGAGAAAAAAATGTCACCTGGCATTACAAAACAACCCCTCCAGTGGACTAAAACTGGACGTCCTAAAGTGACATATTAAAAAGGTTACTCTGACATCACTTTGCATAGTGGGATTTAATTAAAATTTTAAGTATTTATGGATTTTTTTTCCTTGTTAAAAAAAATTAGGACAATTTCAAAGTGCACGTTTTATCTAATATTTCATGTTAAATCCTTAAATTGTGTATAATTATGCATTGATATGCACTGGACATTATGTTTGTTGGTTTGAAGTTATAATTTGCTTCATTTGTTTCATATAAATTTGGAAATCTAAAAACCTAAAATTGTAACAAATCATTATCAATGCATAATATCATGCCGAGGACCAATGAAAGTTTTCCTGTCTCTGATTGGTTGGTAAAAACCAACATACCCTGTCATGGTCTAAGATAAAATTCTGCTCTAACCCAGACAAGAGTGGCTTTTTCCCACCATAATGCATAAATAGAAGATGTTGTCATTGATAACAGGACTAGTGTTCATTGGATTTTTTGCATTTCAAATTGTAGAGGAGGAAGCTTCTCTGTGTCAGATACTGGGGAGTCCAGAGTTTCCTATGCTGTCAAAAGAAGGAGATGTTATGATCGGTGGAGCCTTTTCCATCCACAGCAAAATAACGTCGCCTTCACTTGTCTTTACAGAGAAACCAAAACGCCTCAGGTGTTCCAGGTAATTTTATGCTATTAACAAAAATACTGAGTTTTGTGACAGTAAACACAAGTTTATATTTGCTTTTCATTTCTCAGTGTCAACCTTAGGGAGTTTCGATTTGCACAGACGATGATATTTGCTATTGAGGACATAAACAAAAACAGTTCTCTTCTTCCCAATGTTTCTATTGGATATCGTATTTATGACAACTGTGGCTCAACACTGTCCTCAATGCGTGCAGTTATGGCCCTGATTAATGGTGATGAATGGATGCTGGGAAAGAGCTGCTCTGGCCAATCAGCTGTGCATGCTATTATTGGGGAGTCTGAATCCTCTTCAACCATTGTTCTGTCACAAACTACTGGACCATTTAAAATACCAGTGGTAAGAGGGATGTTGATGGATATTCCATGTATGCATATGAAATGTAAACTTTCCTTATTCTGTCTCTCTCTCTTACATCTTTCTATTGTGTGTACTCAGATAAGTCATTCAGCTACTTGTGAGTGTTTGAGTAGCAGGACAGAATATCCTTCTTTTTTTCGAACCATTGCCAGTGACTTTTATCAAAGTCGAGCCCTCGCTCAACTGGTCAAGCACTTTGGCTGGACCTGGGTTGGAGCAGTCAATAGTGATAGTGACTATGGTAACAATGGCATGGCTATCTTCCTAGCTGCGGCCCAAGAAGAAGGAGTGTGTGTGGAATACAGAGAGAAGTTTCACAGGGCAGAACCAGAAAAACTTCTAAAAGTGGTTGATGTGATCCGTAAGAGCACTGCCCGGGTTATTGTTGGTTTCCTGGCCCATGTAGAGATGAACAACCTTCTGGAGCAATTGAGTCTGCACAACATCACTGGCAGACAATTCATTGGAGTGGAGGCCTGGATTACTGCTGACAGCCTTGTGACTCCTACCAGCTTTGCTGTATTGGGAGGCTCACTGGGCTTTGCAGTGCAAAAGGCTAATATCAGTGGCATGGAAGAGTTTTTAGTCAAAGGCTTTTGGGAGACAGAATTTCAGTGTAAGGAGGCAAACCAGGACAGTATGATAAATACTACATTTTGCAAAGAAAATCATGATCTAATGGAGCTGATAGATTATGATGATGATGTGGCAGAGCTGAGATACTCCAGTAACATTTACAAAGCAGTCTATGCTGTAGCCTATTCGCTGCACAATATCCTAAAGTGCTCAAACAATCAAGGGTGTGACAACAAAGTTCATGTTACTCATAGGCAGGTAAACTAAACTAATGACTAAACTTTTCTTTGTTTTGTACATCAAAATAGTGATATTAATATAATGGCAATATATAACACAGTTTAGTTTTCTGGTCTTCAGGTAGTGGAATCCCTAAAGCAAGTGAACTTTACTATTAAGAATGGGGATAGAGTGTGGTTTGACAGCACTGGAGCAACTGCTGCCAGGTACGAGGTGGTAAACTGGCAGCATGGACCAGATGGATCTGTTCAGTTTATACCAGTTGGCTATTATGATGCTTCTCTACCTCCTGGTCAGAGGTTTGTTCTTAAAACTGAAGCTATAATGTGGCCTGAAGGAAGCAAAGAGGTAAATATTTTAACTGATAGCACAACATAGTTAAAAATGTGTCTCTTCAAAACCTTTCACATATTCCTTTTTATTGGATCTGAAGTTGCCTGTCTCAGTGTGCAGTGTCAGCTGCCGTCCAGGAACACATAAAGTTCTTCAAAAAGGAAAGCCAGTCTGCTGCTATGACTGTATGCCATGTGCAGAAGGAGAAATCAGCAACACCACAGGTATCACAGTCCTGAATTACAGCAATGTGCATACACTGTTTGCTTTCTACAGTTTATGTGTCATGTTTAAGTCTTCTGTGGTACAGTCACTCATTTACAGTTACACTGATTTAATACCAATAACGGCAACACTATTTTCATTACAGATTCTAATGACTGCAAAAAGTGTCCTGGAGAATATTGGTCCAATCAAAACAGAGATGCATGTATATTAAAAAATGTTGAGTTTCTTTCCTTCACAGAATTTATGGGTAAAATTATTGTGTTTTTTACTTTCTTTGGTGTTCTCCTTACTTTAATAGTGGCTGCTCTATTCTTAATCAAGAAGGACACTCCACTGGTAAAGGCCAACAATTCTGAGCTGAGCTTCCTGCTGCTCATCTCCTTGACTCTGTGTTTCTTGTGTTCTCTAACTTTCATTGGTCAGCCCTCCGAGTGGTCCTGCATGCTTCGACACACAGCATTTGGCATAACTTTTGTGCTCTGCATCTCTTGTATTCTGGGGAAAACAATAGTAGTACTGATGGCCTTTAGAGCTACACTTCCAGGGACTAATGTCATGAAATGGTTTGGACCTGTACAGCAGAGACTGAGTGTTCTAGCATTCACTCTCATACAGGTTTTGATTTGCATTCTTTGGCTAACAATAAACCCACCATTCCCCTACAAAAATATGAACCATTACAAAGAGAAAATTATACTTGAATGTGCCCTGGGATCACCTGTAGGTTTCTGGGCTGTGCTAGGATACATAGGGCTTCTGGCTATGTTATGTTTTGTACTTGCTTTTTTAGCTCGAAAGCTGCCTGATAATTTCAATGAAGCTAAATTTATCACTTTCAGCATGTTAATATTCTGTGCAGTGTGGTTAACCTTTATACCAGCTTATGTCAGTTCTCCTGGAAAATTCACAGTTGCTGTGGAAATATTTGCTATTGTGGCATCAAGTTATGGGCTACTCTTTTGTATCTTTGCACCAAAATGCTATATTATTGTAATTAAACCTGAACTGAACACAAAGAAACATTTGATGGGAAAAATACAATCAAAATAAATCAAGGTACCAGTTTTATTTCAAATGCATTTAGTTGTATACTTTTTGATTTCACTACTTACCCTTAAGTTTTGGTGTGACATTAATTTTCACATGTATTGTATCTGTATTTTCCAAAAATTGTACAAAGTGAATGTACTACACTGTTTACAGTTTTCTTTTTTGTATTGATTTTGATAATTTTATTGTGTACCAGTTCTAACACTGTCAGTAATATTAACAATAACAATTAACAATAAAAAGGTGTAATAAATATTTGATACACTTTTTTTGGTTCATTATTAAATTGGGAATTAAGTGTATATATCGTTTTTTAGTTTTATATGAATATATTAAACTAAAAAAACTAACTTGTCACACTTTATTATTAGCATAGGTATAGTCTACAGTATAGACAATGGCCTTCTGATTTGCAAACCTTTATCATGTACACATGAGTCAAAAAGCTTTGTCATTAGAAAATAAAAGTGCTTGAAAAAACACATAAACCTGAACCTGATCCTGCAAATTGTTGGATTATTGCAGGGTCTTTTTTACCTTATAATATAAAGCGCCTTTAGCAACTGTTATTGTGAATTGCTGCTATACAAATAAAATTGAATTGAATCTGTTCTGAACTGAGTTCTGTGTTTAATATGTTAAAAGTAATTTATTCTAATTATTGCAATATGCACTTGTGAACCAAGCCTCTTTCTCAGGCATGACCTGTTCACACTCAACCTTTTAAAAACAATCACTCCTCAGCACTGATCAAGTTTGTTGGACATTGTACAGCCTCACTGACAGAAAAGTGCAAGGTATATCAGACAACAGTTTACGGACCATATTCAGTGTCAGTATTTATCATACAAGCCCAATTCTGAAAATATTGGGATATTGTACAAAATCTGTTTAAAATTTGTTTACGCTATTGTGGATAAAGTATGGGTTTATACGATACCATCACACACGTCCACACAGAGAGAAAAGAGAGAGAAAAAATGTCAGCCATAGACATCGCCACTATGATACAATGATGTCACCCATTAGTTTTGGACTGCATTTTAAAACCTCAAGATTAATGTGACTTCTGTGCTAATGCTATAATAATACTAACATTTCACTCACCACTGCTGTCAGGACACCTGTCAGTCACAGTGGCTATGCAACTAACTACAGTATCCATGTGAACGAGTTACAATAAAATCCAAAGATGTCAACAATACATTTTGTACTCACTTATAAACATGATTTCAGTTGTAAAGCTCCTTGTGATTGCTTTTTTCTCTAGCTGATTGCCACAGTCACCCACATTTTGAATCAAACGCACCAACCTGTTAGTAGTCATTTACCATGTACTCTCAGACATACAGTGAAACCTGAAAAAGTGTGATGCAGGCCAGAAATGTAGAATATTTGCCCTCAAAGTAAAAGTTGTGCTTCATAACTATAATCAACATGTTTCAAGAGGTAAAACTTTGAAGATGAATATTCTCTGTTTCTGGTTTATGGGGCGCCGTTTGTAAACTGAAACATGCTGAAATTAACTACCAGCATGTCCAGCGATTTAGCTGGACAAATGCTGCAGCGATTGTGAAGTGGAGACTGCAGTTGTTTAGTGTGCACTACTGCTGAACCTTTGGATGGCCAACAAAATGGCTCTTTTGATGTTTTCAGCTAAATCGCTGCACATGTTGGTAGGCAAGAAGTGAAGCAGCTCATGGTGGTGAGACGTGACCGTCAGGCAAGAGCAGACAAACAACCTGACCACTACCGGCACACTTTAGCGCCGGAGGTTTTCATAAAGCTTTTATTTTGGTTTCCTGTTGACCTGTACAATAAATTTGCATGTTAGCTAAACATTTAGTTTCCCGTAACATTTAGATTTAACATTTAACATTTAGATTTAAATACAATATTTAGATTTAGTATTTAACATTTAGATTTAACATTTAAAATTGTGTTTTAAATATAAAAAGTTACAAATGTTTTAGTAAATGTTGTAAAAAGTGACTCGAAAAACACATTTTTATAAGGTTTTAAGCTATATGTGAAAAAATGTTGCCATTAATTTCAGCATGTTTCAGTTTCCAAACGACGCCCCATACTGGTTTGCTTCACCCTTTTCCCAGTGTAACTAGAGCTTGGCAAGTCACTTGCTTATCTTTATCGTTCATACTAACTTTCAAATGTGGGAACTAGCCAGCCGTAGCTATGTAGTAGTGTGCTGCAGTGCCATAACGGTTTGTGATCAGTTTCATGACTGCCAGCAACCTCCAGTAACTACTCATGAATTTCAGATTTCAGTAGCAACTTTTGGCTGCCAGTGGGTTACTAATCAATCTATATAAGTGTGTGAGTGTGTGTGTGTTTACAAAACAAATATTTACATATATGTCTTGTTTAGAGTCTTTATTTAGTTACCACAAAGGTTATGGAATGTTGCCACCTAAAATATCTTAAATAGAAATTTGACAGTTGTTTAAGTATTAAGTATTTATTTTAAATTGTGTTGATTTTATCACACTGCCAAATGGTTCCTGTTTT
Organism: Pelmatolapia mariae; assembly: GCF_036321145.2. Taxonomy (NCBI): domain Eukaryota; kingdom Metazoa; phylum Chordata; class Actinopteri; order Cichliformes; family Cichlidae; genus Pelmatolapia; species Pelmatolapia mariae. Next base: position 25,028,799 of record NC_086239.1, read on the forward strand.
GAACCATCAATTAATAAAGCAAACTGTGCAGCTGAATTAGAATACCTAGCTCTGTGTGTGTTGAGTTGTATGGTCCCACGTGGAGTCTTGTGTCATTAGAAAATTCAATATTTTTAAAGTACTAAATTGTTTCGATTACCACTATTATAACAATTTACATAATTTACAAAACAATTTACACTATTATTATATCAAATGTTTCCAAAGAAGACAGCTTAAAATATATGCATTTTCTGGTAAGGGTGACTCAAAAAAAAAAAATAGTTGTCTCCCATAAAAATCGCAAAACAGTGTGACAATGTATGTCATCCTGTGATATGATAGGAGGACCTCAGGCTTCATCAATTATAGCTCTATAAAGCTCTGCCCATTAAAGAATACACATGTTTAGTCAGTAATATCAGAACAGAGTACAGGGCTGTACATGCATGAATGTGGTTGTCTGTAAAAGATGTATGACTGCACGTTCAGAGTGTTATTTTGGGGTTTATTTATGGGAGTCTGCAGAGCAGAGGAAAATACTGTTGTCTGTGAAATGCTAGGAAGTCCAGAGGTTCCTCTTTTGACTAAGAAAGGGGATATTACTATTGGAGGAGCTTTTTCTATCCATAGCCAAATCTCAAAGCCTTCGTTCTCCCTGACTCATACTCCAGAACCTCTCACATGCTCCAGGTTTGTCTTTTTTCCCTTTGCAGGGTTCATGACTTGGAGAACTTTACATTACACTTTTTAAAACACTTTTTTTACTCTTTTCAGGATAAATTTGAGAGAATTTCGTTTTGCCCAAACAATGATTTTTGCCGTAGAAGAGATCAACAATAGCAGCACTTTACTGCCTAATATTTCACTTGGTTATAAGATATTTGACAGCTGTGGTTCAACACTGCCTTCAACACGTGCAGTGATGGGTCTACTAAATGGACAGGAAAGGACAGCAGAGAAAACCTGCAGCAGTCATTCATCTGTTCATGTCATCATTGGAGCTTCTGAGTCTTCTTCAACCATTGTGATGCTGCAAATTTGTGGGACCTTCCAAATACCAGTAGTAAGTATTTATAATATTTGTGTCAATTTTTTATAATGTAACTGTCTCCAAAAATTGAAGTCTAGTAACTTTTTTGGTCACTGACAGGTTTGTGTGAATCTTAGATTTAAGGCTTCCAAGCTTTACATTAGATTTAGTTACAAGCCAGAAACAACATTTTGTTTTGTCTCTGAAGACCCAACTGTAAATCTCTTCCCACTTACTTGTCAATTTGTTTTTGTTTTTCTCTTTTACTTTATTTCAGATCAGCCATTTTGCCACATGTGCTTGTCTGAGTAACAGAAAGGATTACTCTTCATTCTTCAGAACCATCCCCAGTGATTACTATCAGAGCAGGGCCCTGGCAAAGCTGGTAAAATATTTTGGATGGACATGGGTTGGGGCAGTCAGAAGTGACAATGATTATGGTAACAATGGGATGGCAACTTTTATCACAGCAGCAAGTCAGGAAGGGGTTTGTGTTGAATATTCAGAGGCCATTTCAAGGACTGACTCTAGTGAGGAGGTTGCAAGGGTGATTGAAGTGATTCGTAGTGGCAGTGCAAGAGTTTTGATTGCCTTTCTTGCCCAGGGTGAGATGGACATTTTGCTGGAGGAAGCTCTGAAGCAGAACTTGACTGGGTTGCAGTGGGTGGGCAGTGAATCGTGGATAACAGCAAGTCATTTGGCTACTAAGAGGTACTCTGGCATACTGACAGGGTCTCTGGGCTTCACCATCAGAAAGGCAAAGATTGCAGGCCTGCGAGAATTTCTTTTACAAGTTAACCCAAGTCAGGATCCTCAGAATAATGTGCTAAGAGAGTTCTGGGAAACGGTTTTTGGCTGCAGTTTTCAATCCAGGCTGCCTAGTCAGATTCAGTGCTCTGGCTCTGAGAAGTTAGAGGACATAAACAATCCTTTTACAGATGTATCACAACTAAGGATATCTAACAATGTGTACAAGGCTGTGTATGCCGTAGCTCATGCTATGCATAACTTGTTAAATTGTGGTGAAAGTGCTAAAGCCATGAATCAGTCATGTATATGGAAGGATCATTTAGAGCCAAAAAAGGTAAAACATTACCTTAAAAATTGTAGAAAAATTATTTATATGATCTAGAATTCTATATATGCTAAGTTACCAACCCTCGTTTTGGATTGGTAGATTGTGAAACACCTCCAAGACGTCAATTTCACTCTTCAGTCGGGAGAAAGAGTATATTTTGATGAAAATGGAGACCCTTCAGCAGTGTATGAACTTGTGAACTGGCAGAGAAACCAAGCAGGAGATATAATTTTTGTGGCTGTAGGGAGCTATGATGCTTCACTACCAAATGAAAGTCAGCTTGCCATGAATGGAATCAATATAACGTGGGTTTCTGAATCCCAAATGGTAAGTCTATTTGAGAGCAGGGAATATTTATTTAATACTTATTTTGCAGGTTGATTAAAATTATGCAGAAACAAAATATGAAATAAATTGTAGTTACTTGTTCAAAACTCTGTTAATGAGAAATACAAGTAACACTTTTTTATTAATAAAAACTGACATTCATAAAGTTGTTTAATATTGAACTTTAGCAAATAAAAACAATCTCTCCCACATACACAGATATGTATAATCCTTAATTTTAAATTGTAACAGTGTTAATATAACAGCTTCAGAACTATTTTTATGTTAATTTTCCCCTCTGATGCAGAATAATGAGTAAAATAATGGTCTGAAGGTTAAATGCATGTTTGTATGTTTTTCGTTCTTCAATATTATTAATGTGAAATAAATTGAACAATCTAAATTAAGTATGTGGATTACAAGAGGAACAAACTGTGACCTTTGAGTTGTGGTGTTGTTACAGAAGCCATTGTCTGTCTGCAGTGAGAGCTGTCCGCCAGGTTTCCGCCAGGCTGCAATTAAAGGCAAACCCATCTGCTGTTTCTCCTGTATTGCCTGTGCTGCTGGAGAAATTAGCAACACAAACAGTGTGTAGAAATTTTCCTGTCATTTTTACTATGTAAAAAAGTGATAATAAGTTGATACATTACTAGGAAGTGTTTATTTCAGTATTAGGTCTATCAAAATACTTTTTTATGTTTGACACTTTCTATTCAGATTCTGCAGTGTGTTTACCATGTCCGCTGGAGTGCTGGTCGAATGCAGATCGCAGCCACTGTGTTCCAAAGGTGATTGAGTTCCTGTCTTTTGGAGAAACTATGGGGGGCCTACTCGCTGCTTTCTCATTGTTTGGAGCAAGTTTAACATTGGCAGTGTCATGTGTTTTCTTTCGGTTTCGTCACACACCTCTTGTCAAAGCCAGTAATTCTGAACTGAGCTTCTTGCTGCTCTTCTCCTTAACTCTGTGTTTCTTGTGTTCTTTGACCTTCATTGGCCAGCCTACTGAGTGGTCATGCATGCTACGCCACACAGCTTTTGGCGCAAGCTTTGCCTTGTGTATGTCATGCATTTTGGCTAAAACTATAACAGTGGTGATTGCCTTTAAGGCTACAAGGCCAGCAAAAACAGTTCCTCAGTGTTCTGCTGCACTTCAGAGAACAAGTGTGCTCAGCTGTACTTTACTCCAGCTGCTGATTTGTGTACTGTGGTTAATTTTTGCTCCACCATTCCCCTACAAAAACACAGTCCATGCCACTGAAAAGATTATACTAGAGTGTAATTTAGGTTCACCTTTAGGATTCTGGGCTGTTTTAGGATATATAGGACTTCTCAGTTTGCTATGCTTTATCCTTGCTTTTCTGTCTCGAAAGCTGCCTGATAATTTTAATGAGGCCAAATTCATCACCTTCAGTATGTTGATATTCTGTGCAGTCTGGGTCACTTTTATCCCAGCATATGTCAGCTCTCCTGGTAAATTTACTGTAGCTGTAGAGATATTTGCTATTCTGGCCTCAAGTTTTGGGTTATTTTTCAGTATATTTGCTCCAAAATGTTATATTTTATTAGTGAAACCCGAAAGAAATACAAAAAGACATATGATGGGGAGAAACCATTAAAAAATAACAAATGCACGAGGGTATGCTTACTCCATCTTTAAGATTTGTTTATTTTGATTTGTATACAATCATTGATCAATTTATTACTTTATATATTGGTCCTGTAAACCAGTAATTCAAATATGTATAGCGTTTGTTTATGTTTTACTCTTTAGTATGATGTTAAAATGTGAACCACAGATGGAATATGTAATAAACAATAATAACTTAGTATAAGGAGTGGTTATGTTGAATGCGAAGATATTACTTTCGTAGGAGGCCCTCTAAGCCCATTAACATGCCTATTCACTGGTCAGTCACAGCAGAAGCAATATCATTGGTAGAGACAAAGACAATATTCACAGCTGTCACCCATAAGTCCCTGTGGCTTTGTGACATAAAAGTCATATTAAAAGCAGTGTTGAGGAGGTTTGTCTTTGAGCATTTGTTAGGAAGCATTCAGCTGAGGAACTATGCTCCTGATAGCCAACCTACTACTTCTTTCCTTTCTGGCTGTGAGAGAAGGGAAGCCTTTGTGTCAGACATATGGGACAAAAGAACTGTCTCAGTTTTCTAAGGAGGGAGAAATCAACATTGGAGGAATTTTTTCTTTCCATCAGAACCCCATCACTGTTTATCCAACTTTTGAAGTCAATCCAGGAACAATCCAGTGTGAAGGGTAAGACTGGGATGAAATAATTTATCTATAAATCCTATTCCAATATGGAATTTTGTTTATATTTTAAATATAATCTTCATCTTTGCTTATTTCTGCTATGAAAACTTTGGTCCTTCTTCTTTGTTCAGACTGGACCCAGGAGAGCTTCAGTATGCGTACACTATGATGTTTGCTATAGAAGAAATTAATAACAGCTCAGAGTTGCTGCCAGGAGTGACACTTGGTTATAGGATCTTTGATTCCTGCCCCAGTATACCTTTGTCCATTAGGGCATCACTAAACTTGATGAATAGATATGAAAGTGGAGCAGGGAGCTGTAACAAACTTTCCAACGTACATGCTGTCATAGGAGAAACCACATCCACCTCCACGATAGGCATTGCACGCACCATGGGACCATTCCATATACCTGTGGTGAGTGTTGGGGGCATGCATGCTCTATGCACACATAAACTTCCTGAGATGCAATAATCTTCATTAAATGTCTTCAATGCTCAATATGACATTTAACCATGTTATTGTTTTCCAGATCAGTCATTCAGCTACTTGTGCATGTCTTAGCAACAGAAGAGACTATCCTTCTTTTTTTAGAACCATACCTAGTGACATTTACCAAAGCAAAGCATTAGCAAAGCTTGTGAAACATTTTGGCTGGACCTGGGTAGGAGCTATCAGAACTAATAATGATTATGGGAATGGTGGTATGGCCACTTTCTTGGAAGCAGCAGAAAGGGAAGGTGTGTGTGTTGAGTACTCAGTGGCCATTTACCGAACTAATCCAAGGAAGTGGTTCTTAGATGTGGTAAATATTATAAAGAAATCCACCTCTAAGGTAATAGTGGCATTTGCTGATGGCACAGACCTTGACATACTTTTTAAAGAGCTTCATGCTCAGAACTTGACAGGCCTGCAGTGGGTTGGGAGTGAAGGCTGGATCACATATCGTTATATTGCCTCTCCAGTAAATTACGCTGTGGTTCAGGGGGCAGTTGGCTTTGCAGCATTAAATGCTCTCATTCCTGGACTGCAAGAGTTCCTAGCCAGCAGCAGGCCTTCCACCATACCGGGGAATCAGGGCCTTGTGGAGTTGTGGGAGACAGTGTTCAGGTGCGACCTGTCTCCTCAAACAGAGACTCATGCTGAAGATCTGACAATAGCCTGCACTGGAAAGGAGTCTCTCCTGCATGTGAAGACACGTTTCACAGATGTGTCAGATGCCAGCCTGCTAAATAATGTATACAAAGCCACGTATGCTGTTGCTCATGCTCTACATATGCTATTTACTTGCAAAGATGAAAGGGAGCCTTTTGAGAACAATACTTGTGCTGATACGAAAAATGTACAACCATGGCAGGTAAACATAAAAAGAAAGTACTGTGCCTAAATGCAAAATGTTATTTTTAATGACTACTGTTACATAGTCAGATAACATTAGTGTTTGTCTGTAGGTACTGCATTACCTAACGCAGGTCAATTTTACAACTAAGACTGGTGAAGAAGTGTTCTTTGATGAGTTAGGTGAACCTGTGGCACGTTATGCATTGGTGAACTGGCAGATGGATGGAAAAGGTTACATTCTTTTTAAGACAATTGGTTACTATGATGCATCCCAGCCTGACGGTCTGGAGTTTAAGATGAAAGCAGGTGTGAGAGCCATCTGGGCAGGAGAGAATTTCGAGGTAAAACAACACAGATAATACTCTTCCTTACTAACCCTAAAGTTCTGACGCTTGATCTTTTACAATCACACTAAATGTATACAATTGTAAATCTGGAAGTAATTTGTTTTTAATATTGTAACTAAAATGCAGGTGCCAAGGTCTGTTTGCAGTAAGAGTTGTTTGCCAGGGACCAGTCAGGCTTTTGTTAAGGGCAAGCCAATCTGCTGTTTTGATTGCATCACCTGCGCTGATGGGGAGTTCAGCAACACTACAAGTGAGACAGCTGGATTTCTAGCCTTTACTCTTGTGCTCATTGTGTTTCTGTTGGGCAAAATCACTGCCAGCACTTTACTGGTCTATTTAAAGATGTATGTGCTGAACATCATGAAGATATTTATGTTTTCAGATGCAGTGAAATGTGACAAATGCCCTCCTGAATTCAAGTCCAACGAAGAGAGAAATAAGTGTGAAATGAAAGCTATTGAGTTCCTCACATTCACAGAATTATTGGGTATACTGTTGGTCTCCTTTTCTCTCTTTGGTGCGTGCATCTCAATGACTGTAGCCCTAATATTTTTCCAATACAGACACACTCCTATTGTCAGAGCAAACAACTCTGAGCTCAGTTTTTTGCTGCTCTTCTCCTTGACTCTGTGTTTCCTGTGTTCTGTGACCTTCATCGGCCGGCCCTCCGAGTGGTCCTGCATGCTTCGACACACCGCATTTGGCATAACTTTTGTGCTCTGCATCTCTTGTATTCTGGGGAAAACAATAGTGGTTGTAATGGCATTCAAGGCTACACTTCCAGGCAGTAATGTTAAGAAGTGGTTTGGGCATGTACAGCAAAGACTGAGTGTTCTAGTATTCACTCTCATACAGATTTTGATTTGCATAGTTTGGTTAGCAATAAACCCACCATTCCTCTACAAAAATATGAACTACTACAAAGATAAAATTATACTTGAATGTGCCCTGGGATCACCTGTAGGGTTCTGGACTGTGTTAGGATACATAGGGCTTCTGGCTATGTTATGTTTTGTACTTGCTTTTTTAGCTCGAAAGCTGCCTGATAATTTCAATGAAGCTAAATTTATCACTTTCAGCATGTTGATATTCTGTGCAGTGTGGTTAACCTTTATACCAGCTTATGTCAGTTCTCCTGGGAAATTCACAGTTGCTGTGGAAATATTTGCTATTCTGGCCTCAAGTTATGGAATGTTATTTTGCATTTTCTTGCCAAAGTGTTACATTATTTTATTAAAACCTGAAAACAATACAAAGAAACACCTGATGAGTAAAGGGACCTCAAGAACGATCTGAGAGGTTGCTAAAAAAACAACAAAATTGAATATGTCCCTTCTATAGTTTAAATATTGTTCAAATAATTCAAATCCACTGACATCTAAGAAAACACAGCAATTAATTGTTTCAAAAACAAATGCTGATTCACTACATTAAAGAAGGAAATAAAGAAGCAAATAACTATAGTCCTTCCTACAAGCTCTATATCGTATATTAAATATTCCCAACAAAATCTGATTTTTTTTTTACATTTTTCTTTCCCTAAATTAATATTTGTACAAATAAAGTTTTGATAAATTCTGAATGTTCCATTGTGTTATTTTGCGCACCCATAAAAAGTGAATAATGACAGACTCCAAGACTGTGCATGTATCAAAATTCCATTTAATTCAAGTCAGTTTTATTTATATAGTGCCAAATCACAACAACAGTCACTTCATGGTACTTTATATAATATAATGTAAAGACTGTGCAATAATGGAGAGAAAACCCCAACAATTCAACAACCACCTGGTGACAGTGATAAGGAAAAAACACTCTTTAACAAACAACCTGTGGAAGAGAGCCAAAGATGCATTATAACTAATGATTAAATGCAGAGTGGTGTATAAACACATAGTGAGTGAAAAAAGGTGTGTGCAGAAAAAAACACTACATGCATCATGGGAAGCCACCAGGAGCCGAGGTTTATTTCTTTACTGTGGTGAGTTCTGAAACATGACTATCACTCTTTCAATAAACTATCCCACTGCAGATTATCGGTTAGCTCTTTAACAACTAATCTTTTTTAAATAATTGAAAAAAGGAAGGCTTGAGATTGGCCTTCGATTAGTTCAAATGATCGTGTGATGACATTTAAAGTAATAGTTTAATTACTGCCCTGGAAAATGACTAGGGCATATAGCCCTAATTAATTAATAATTATAATTAATAGAGATAGACTGATCATATTTAAGATTGAAGCATTAAGTAGTGGTAAGACTTCTGTGAGCAGTCTTGTAGGAATAGGGTCCAATGGAAATCTTGATGGTTTATTACAAAAGTTGTATTGATCAACAACTACTGATCAAAGACCATTGATCAAAGACCAATGATCAATGGCCATGAGTACAATTCACAGAGAGTTGATTCAGAGATGATCTTTCCCTTTTCACGTAAATGGCCTCCCTTGACTTCCCGCTCAAACCAGCGTTCCTCCCTGTCCAGGATCAAATCAAATCAAATCACTTTTATTGTCACTTCACATTACTGGTACACTGGTACACTGTACATGTGAGTGAAATTCTTGTGTGCAAACTTCACAAGGAACAGTGGTGTGCAAAATACAAGAAACATAAGAAACAAAGCAAAATATAAGAATTGAGAATTATAAGAATAATAGAGATTGACAAGGTACAATGCACATGCTATGGCAAGGGGCGAAGCTGACTGCACTCCATGAGCATCTGGCAGCACAAATGAACAAGCAGCCTGTTGATGAGAGACACCCAGAAAGCCAAAACCGAAGGGTGGACAGTCCGGATCCTCAAGGACCCCCAGAAGGGGCCGGTCCCATCCTACTACCGGCCAATAACCTGCCTCAGCACCACATGGAAGCTTCTTGCACGCATCATAGCGGCTAAGATGAACTGGCACATGACCTGAAAGATAGGATCATGAGTGGGGCACAGAAAGGGATTGGCAAGAACACCAGAGGCGCAAAACACCAGCTAGTGGTATACTGAGCAGTCAGCCGAGACTGCAAGACTTGGCTGACCAACATGTACTCTGCCTGGATTGATTACAAGAATGCCTATGGCTCAGTGCCCCACACCTGGATCTTGCCTAGACCTATACAAGATCAACAGGACCCTAAGAGCCTTCATCAGGAACTCAATGGGGATGTGGCGGACAACACTAGAGGCCAACTTCCAGCCCATAGCACAAGTCACTATCAAGTGTGGGATCTACCAAGGAGATGCTCTGTCCCCACTACTGTTCTGCATAGGCCTGAACCCTCTCAGTGAGATCATTAACAAAACTGGCTACGGATACCGACTCCAGAATGGACCAGTTGTCAGCCACCTCCTGTACATGGATGACATCAAGCTGTATGCCAAGAGTGAACGAGACACCGATTCACTGATCCACACCACCAGGATATACAGCAATGACATCGGAATGCACAGCCACTTCGGACCAGAGAAGTGTAGTCGGATGATAACAAAGAGAGGGAAGGTAGTCAGACCTGAGGGGATCGAACTACCAGAAGGCAACATTGCAGACATAGAGGGTAGCTACAAGTACCTGGGGATCCCACAGGCAAGTGGGAACTATGAAGAGGCCACTAGGAAAGCTGAAACCACCCAGTACCTGCAGAGGGTCAGGCAAGTCCTGAGGAGTCAGCTGAACGGTAAGAACAAGATCCGGGCTATCAACACCTATGTGCCTGTGATCAGGTACCCTCCTTGGATAATAAGCTGGCCAAAGGAGGAGACAGAAGCCACTGACATCAAGACCAGGAAACTTCTGACCATGCATGGAGGGTTTCAACCCAAGTCCAGCACCCTAAGGCTGTACGCTAAGCGGAAGGAAGGAGGCCGGGGACTGGTGACTGTCAGCACCACGGTCCAGGATGAGGCAACAAACATCCATGGTGTTCACTCTGTGTTGTAGCATCCTGATGACACCCAGTTTGTGCTCCAGTGGATGATGAGAGTCAGACCTTAAAATATATATAATACTGATTCACATGCGTAGGTTTATGGTACTGATCAGCTTTTGAATGCCCCCCACTACTGATGGAAATCTCACAGTCTAAGAAGGCTAACCTGCCACTTTTCATATCCTCCCTGGTGAATTTGATGTGTTGGTCCACCGAGTTAATGTGATCCGTGAATTGTGGTGCGTCCTGAGATTTGATTTTCACCCAGGTGTCATCCACATACCTGAGCCAATGACTTAGTGGTGTTCCAGGGTAGGATAACAAAGTCCTCTTTTCCACTTCTTCCATGTACAAATTGGGCACAATAGGTGAAACTGGGGAACCCATAGCACACCCATATTTCTGTTTATAAGGTTGGGGAAACCTGCAGTCAGCTGAGACTGAAGTCACTTGGATAACTGAAAACATCCAGATGAACAGAAACAACCTTTTGGGATTACAAAATTTAATGAATCAAGCTGAGATTGAGACTAAATAGGTATCAACTGAGTTAAACTGAAGTGAACTGAACAGCTTCACTCCTCAAAAGCTGTATAAACCAGAATAAAAACATGTCTGATTTTTTTTCTTCCTGTTTGCCTATTGTGCAAATAATTGAAAAACCAATTGAAAATGTTGAAGTAAAAGGAAAGGAAATCATATGGCTAACTTTATCAGGCTCACAAAAGTCTGATTTTCTTGAATCTACATGAACCTATTGAAATGATAAATATTATGTTGCATCTGAATCAATGAAAGTTGAAAACAATGAATTTATGGGCATGGTAATACAGAGAGGACATTTACAATAATTCAGTAGTGATTTGCAGTGCCACTCCTCTGGCCCCACCTTTTCCTTCCAATTAGAAGAAGCATGATGGTTCTGTTATTCATTTTTGCTGCTTCAAAATGTATAAATAAAGTCTGCATGTTTCACTTAGACTAGGTTACTTGCAATGCCACCCAGTGGTTTAATTTTTACAGACAGCATGTCATTTACACAGAAGTGGCCAGAACAGGGGTGGGCACTTTTCCAACTGTTACTGGTGGCATCTTTCTCTCAGGCTAAAGAACCTGTGTGCATACGAAGAGGGGATCCTGAGAATCCCCAGTTATCTAGGGATGGGGACATTATACTGGGGGGGATGTTCTCTTTTCACAGTAGCTGGAATGACAGAAAGGATACCTACATGCAGAAACCACTGCCACTACAATGCACGAGGTAAATAACATTATAAAAATAAATTTAAAATGGATGAATGATCTAAGACATAAAACAATTCATCCTTTTATTTCTTGCTTTTATCTTGTTTTTCTATATTCATATAACTGACTGATTTCAGTATTTTATGTGTTAGTAATCTATTGTCTTTATGTCAACTTTTTCATTTTTTCAATGAAGTTTGAATTTCAGGGAATTTCAGGTCGCCCAGGCGATGCTTTTTGCCATTGAGGAGATTAATAACAGTACAGACCTACTGCCAGGAGTCTCTCTGGGCTATAAAATGTATGATACTTGTGGTTCCATTGCCCAAGGCATAAAAGTTGCACTAGCCTTGATGAATGGTAATCAAATTATTTTCACAGCACCTGAGGCCCCTTGTACCAAACCAGCACAAGTGCAAGCTATAATGGGAGAGACTTCTTCCTCTCCTTGCATGGCAATAGCTACCGTAATTGGGCCATTTTATATACCAATGGTGGGTAGGATAGCTAATGTGACTCTTTAAATGTTCTGCTTTCTTTGTATTTTTCCATTTTAGATAGGCCTCTTTGCGGGGATATAATGTGCTTAACACAGTGAAAACTGAAATTAAATGTGGATGTGTGCAACATTTTATTTTTCGATTTTTAATGGTCAGTGTGACTATAATCTCTCTTTCTTTTCTTTTTTTTCTTTTTTTTTTTTTGCTTAGATGAGTCACTTTGCCACATGTGCTTGTCTCAGTGACAAAACCAAGTACCCATCTTTCCTCAGAACAATACCCAGTGACTACTACCAGAGCAGAGCCCTGGTCTATTTAGTAAAGTACTTTGGATGGACTTGGGTTGGAGCTATTCGAACCAATGATGATTATGGAAATAAAGGCATGGCAACATTCACAGAAACTGCACAGCAGCTGGGCATCTGTCTGGAATATTCTGTATCTTTTTTTAGGACAGATCCCTATGAAAAAATTCAAAAGATCATTGACATTATAAAAGCTTCAACCTCCAAGGTGATTGTTGGCTTTCTGTCCCACTTTGATATGGATGTGCTATTACATGAGTTTTCTCTCAACAACCTCACTGGTTATCAGTGGATAGGCAGTGAGTCTTGGATATTTGATTCTCAAACTGCAGAAATGGATATACATCACATACTGGATGGTGCCATTGGTCTTTCCATTCCCAAATCACACGTCACTGGCCTGAAGGAGTTCATGCTGAATGTGAAACTTCTTAATTCATCTAATAATGAATTGTTTACTGAGTTCTGGGAGGCATTATTTAACTGTAAGTTCAAGGAGTTGAAGTCAACAGCAGAAAATCCGAGAGAGTGTACGGGACATGAAGATCTTACTGGGGTTAAAAACAGTTTCACTGATATGTCACTCATGCCTATCTTTAACAATGTATATAAAGGAGTGTATGCAGTGGCCCATGCCCTTCACAATATCCTCAGCTGTAATAAAACATGTGAGAAAAATGTGCAACTAGATCCATTCATGGTGAGGTTACATTTAAACAAAAAGTAGCAGTTGTGCTGTCTGTATTACAAAATGAGATTCAATAAATTAACAGACTGCCTGTCTTCTTAGATTTTACAGCGTATTCTAAAAATTTACTTCAAAACAAAAGAAGGAGATGAGGTTTACTTTGATGAGAATGGAGATCCAGCAGCAAAGTATGAAATTATAAACTGGCAGCCAAGAAAAAACGGCATTGTGGAGTTTGTGACAGTTGGCCTTTATGATGCATCACTTCCTCCAGGCAAACAGCTGACTCTGCAAAATAACTCTTTAATCTGGGCAAGAAACTCAAAGCAGGTGAATGATCAATAAACAATAAATACAAATAATAAGCTTATTAAGAATAAAGAATTAATTATAACCAGGTGTTATTATTTTCAAACATTTGAATTTCATGCATATAAAATTAAGAAATGATTGTAAAGATCATCATACATGCAGTTTATCCATGGTTATTATTGTACATTTATTCATACAGGTGCCTGTGTCAGTTTGCAGTGAAAAATGTCCCCCAGGAACACGCAAGGTTCTCCAGAAAGGAAGGCCTGTTTGCTGCTACGACTGTATAAGATGTGCAGAGGGAGAAATCAGCAACATTACAGGTGTGGCAATATTTCAATAAAAACTTAAGAACTGAACTACAAGCAATATTACTGTTCATGTTCCAGTATATTTTTTCATTCTTTCGCAACATTGAGGAAACCCCTCAGAAATTTTAATAATGATGCTCTTTCTTTCTATAAATAAAGTAAATGAAGAGTGAGATATGGGGCTGTTTCAGCCTACTGTGAATAATATGAGCACACTCCCTGCTTCAAACCTCTGTGTTTTTCTATATCTTTTCTTTCGTTTTTTTTAAGATGGCAAAAACGAAAGGCTGAGCAGTGTGAGACAGGCTGTAATATGTATATATCAGAACTGGCACTATTGTTCCAGCACCAGTTGCTACATACCACAGCATGTAATTTCTTGATGCTGCAGTTTGTTCAGAATCAGTGTCAGTTTTACTGAAACATGGCCAACGATGTTTGAAGTTACTTATTTACCATTTTTCATACTGACTGCGCAAAAGCATTGTCAACACATTTTTTCTCATCTTCTCATTGTGTAGCATTAGCTGTAGCCTGACTAATGTAGAGTAGTAGTTAGTGTGCTAGTGAGTATAATATGCTGTAAAGTAGATTCAAACGCATAAATCTAATAAATCTCCAGAATTCTAACATTGTATTAACATTAATTTGCAGATTCTGTTACCTGTTTGAGATGTCCCCCTGAATTTTGGTCAAATGAAGGAAGAGACACGTGCATAAAGAAGGAAGCAGTGTTTCTGTCATATGAAGAAATTATGGGAGCACTCCTGACTGCTGCATCTTTATTTGGAACATGCATGACTACTGGTGTGGCATTAATATTCTTCAAATACAGGAAAACTCCTATTGTGAGGGCAAACAATTCTGAGCTGAGCTTCCTGCTGCTCTTCTCTTTGACATTGTGTTTCCTGTGTTCTCTGACATTCATTGGTCAGCCCTCTGAATGGTCCTGCATGCTGCGACATGTAGCTTTTGGGATCACCTTTGTGCTCTGCATCTCTTGTGTTCTGGGGAAAACAATGGTTGTTTTGATGGCTTTCCGGGCAACGCGTCCAGGTAGTAATGTTCAGAAATGGTTTGGACCCGCACAGCAGAGACTCTGTGTTACAAGTTTTACTCTTATACAAGTTATTATATGTATCATTTGGTTAACAGTTTCGCCTCCTTTTCCATTTAAGAATTTTAAGGAATTTAAAGACAAGATCACCTTAGAGTGTGCTCTGGGCACATCTGTGGGCTATTGGGCTGTGCTTGGCTACATTGGACTTTTGTCTGTCTTATGTTTCATTTTTGCTTTTCTAGCTCGAAAACTGCCTGATAATTTCAATGAAGCCAAGTTTATCACCTTTAGCATGCTAATATTCTGTGCAGTGTGGATCACATTTATTCCAGCATATGTCAGCTCTCCGGGGAAGTTCAGTGTTGCTGTAGAAATATTTGCTATTCTTGCCTCCAGCTTTGGACTGCTGATTTGCATTTTTTTCCCAAAGTGTTATATCATCTTACTGAAACCAGAAAGGAACACGAAAAAGAACATGATGGGGAAGGGTGCTCCACGATCGCCATCATGAAAATAAATAAATAAATAATTATTGTGTGTGTGTGTGTGTGTGTGTGTGTGTGTGTGTGTGTGTGTGTGCGTGCGTCTGTGCTGGGTTTGTTTGTACCAGCAGAGAATGCAAAAATGCAAACATAACACACTGCTCAGATATGCTGGGTCAGAATGACTAAGCAAATATTTTAACAATGTCTGCCTTTAACATGCATGATTTAATTAAAAAAAAGAGCATATTATGATTGACAAACAGAGAGTTTTGAAGAGAAAAAGTGACAAAAAGTATTTCTTACATGAATTAAAAGGAGATCATGTTGAAATGGAGGCTCATGTGAGATTGAGCTAATTGTAAATCTGACTGAAGATAAATAGCATAAATTGAACAAGACATGAAGTGAGAATATTCATATGTAACTGAACATTCATATGTGATGGAATTATTGATTTTTCTTATTAAAGCAGAAAATAGAAAAGAAAAAATGTGATGAATTCATATTAATGGAGTAACCTTTGTCCTCATTAAAAGTGGGTGAAAATTCAGAGAGACTGACATTGAGTGATTGTATGTCAAAAGCTGTGATTGGATGTCTAGAGAGAGGGAGAGAGAAATAAGATAAGATAACCTTTATTAGTCCCATGTGTGGGAAATTTGTTAAGGAGGGGAGTGAGGGGTATGCAAATTGACAAATGAGTATAAAAGGGGGTACCTAGGAACATTTGGAGCTGTGTCTTCCTCTAGTTCTTGCGATGAGCAGACAACATCATCTGAAGATTCGGTCTGTGGACTCAATAATTTGATTTATAATTTTTGACTTTTTTCTTCTCATTTTTGTTGTGTTAGAGTATACATTCAAGAGGATTTGCATTTCCATTGTTTCCTACTGGACTTGGCTTCTCTCCTAATGGGTTATACCTACACTGAAGAGAGAAGTGCGGTGGCCAATTAATATTATTTGAATCTGCTTTTGCATTGCTCCTGCTAAATTGCTTTAATAAAAATATCCCACATTTAAAAAGTAAATTGCGGACATTTCCTTTTTAACCCACTGTGAAACAGTAATAGTAAAAATCTGAGTATTAATCTACATTAGTATAAATACTACAGGTTACTCCAGCCTTTTAAAAGTAACAGACCCCTGGGGCCTACTGTTCAGGCCACTAAACAAACTCAGCCATATTCCAAGAGCATTGATCTAGATGAAAGCTGCCGCAACAGGTGTTGCTGGTAAATACTGGGCCTGCAAGGCTACTTTTAGCTCCAGGTTTTTTATCAGAGTAGGCAGGGTAGAAACCTGGGGGTTAGAGGCAGTCAGTCTGGAGGAAGTCCCTTCACCCATCGACTCTCTGCACAACCTACTGAGTAATACACAGTAGATTTTAAACAGAGTCAATCCAGACTTCCTGTATTGGGGTGCTGGTTTTACAGGTCGACAATATATTTAAAGAAACGTTTTAGCAGTAGCTACAGGTTTTGTTGATTTTAAAGAACAGAATTTCCCTTCATTCACAAATTGTGACTGATCGTTCAGACTCAAGGTATGAAGAGACATACAGAAGGTAGGCGACAATGCCACTTGCAGCTTAATAAAATATCACCATCTTCCTTCTCACCTAATGTTGAATTCTATAAGATTATTTGGGTAACAATGGACAGTTTGAGCTGAGACAATGGAGTTGGTGCAGAAGGTTATGTAGTCAGTGATACACTCATTAAGTCCACTGATGTCTCACCGTTGGGTTCACAGAGTGTCTCCCAGTCTGTCATCTCAAAACCGCCCTGTAGTTCCGCTAAAGCCTCTCCCGACCACCTCCTAATACTCCTAGTAGCCACAGGCTCCTTCTTCACAATAAGCACATAGCGGTGGATATGGTGATGATCTGACCTACCCAGTGGGGGGGAGAACTGCATGCGTCCTTGACGTTAGCATACAGTAGGTCCAAATTCCTCTCCCTCTTGGTGGGACAAACCACATAGTGTGTAAGTTGGCAGTGTAGCGCCCTAGGGGACATGGTTGATCTCACCAAAGATAGCAATGAAGGCACTCGGGTGCTGAGGCTACGTCCACACTAGCCCGGATAGATTTGAAAACGGCGTTTTCGTTTGAAAACGCTCCGTGTCCACACTATTGTTTTCAGTGGTTTTCACAGAGTTGTGTGTCCACATTGAAACGGCCGAAAACACTTACCTTCCAGTAATGCGCATGCATGAAATGCATTTAGTCTGCCGCTTATTTACTTTCCGGCTCTTTAAAATGTCGTGTCAGAATGCTGAGGAGAAGCACTGAGTTTTTTAAATGGACTAACAATGAGGTGGAGTTGTTGCTGCGAGTAACACATAAGTACAAAGTTGCAAAAGCAAGTGAGAATTAAAGAATCTGAAGAAAAGCTATCAGCAGCATGTACAGACTGATATTAATCTTTAATAGGGCTGTCAAAATTCATAGCAAACAAAACAACTGCTGTATAATGCCCCCTGCTAACTTAGTTTAATTGGTCACATGACTGCATCATATGACTAACATGCATCATCATTTTAGAAAGTCTGCGTTTTTGCGGTCCACACTGCGACGTGAAAGCACCGTTTCCAATTGTATGCGTTTTCCAGAGCGTTTTCAACACGCTGCGTTTTCCATGAGCGAAAATGCCATCTCAGTGTGGACGAGAGGCCAAAACTGAGAGAAAATGATTAGTGTGGACATAGCCTGTTCTCTCACCGGAGAGAACAGGTGAACATGTAAGCAATCCTTTAAGATTCTCAAAGGCATGTTGGCAGTCATCAGACCAGAAAAATGGAACTGAGGGACTGGTCAAGGCAGTCAACGGGGCAGCTACTGTTGAGAAGTTCTTACAGAACCGGCGATAATATCCGGCCATTCCAAGAAACCGACGTAGCTCCCTTCTTGTAGATGGAACGGGAAAGGTCGAAATGGCACGGATCTTTGCATCCACTGGGCATACCTTTCCTCCGCCAACTCGCTGGCCTAGATAGAGAATGGTGCTTTTACCAAACTCGCACTTGGCAAGATTCAAAGTCAGCGAGGCAGCTGAGAGGCGTTCAAATACAGCTGACAAGGTAGCAAGATGCTCTGCCCATTCACTGGAATACACAACAATGTCATCTAGATACACCCGGCAGTTTGGAACATCACCCAGTACTTTGTTCACTAGCCTCTGAAATGTAGCTGGCGCATTACATAACCCAAATGGCATGACTGTGTACTGGAGGAAACTGTCCGGAGTTACAAAAGCGGATATCTCTGATGCCCTTTTGGTTAAAGGAATCTGCCAGTAACCTTTCAACATGTCCAGTTTAGTAATAAATGTGGCAGGTCCGATGTCATCAATGCAATCATCGATGAGGGGCAGGGGGTATGCGTCAGGAACTGTCACAGCATTCACTTTGCGGAAGTCCGTACAGAACCGTGGACTCCCATCAGCTTTAATGTCCAACAAACATGGGGAACTCCAGGGGCTACAACTGGGTATGGCAAGTCCATTCCTAATGAGATATTCTACTTCCTTTTGCATAACCTCTCTTTTGATGGGATTGACTCTATATGCACGTTGTTTAATGGGTGCAGGATTGGTAAGCACAATGTCATGGGATATCAAACCCGTCTGGGTAGGAATATCCCCAAACATACACTGGAAAGACAAAATCAGGTTCTGAATGTCTTCAGCCTGATTAAGTGACAGGTGAGACAAATAGTGGGGCAAGTCAGACAGAATCTCACTATTACTGAGTCTCGTACCCTGTGACGCATCTTTGCCCAGGACCGCATCCTCCTCACTGCTTTCATTGGCTATCTCTGAAGTTACGCATGCTACAGGAGAGCTAGACGTAACCTTATGCGGAGTGAGGGGACCATCTTCATTCTCTCTAGAAAGATAATGTTTCATCATGTTAACGTGGCATACTCTGGTCTTGCGACGACGATCAGGTGTTTGAACAACATAATTGGTCTCACTAAGTTTCTTTTCCACCACATATGGTCCAGAAAACTTTGTTCTCAGAGAAGAGCCCAGAATGGGGAGCAAAACTAGAACCTGATCACCAGGTTTAAACTGGCGAGCAACAGCTCTCCGATCATAGCGCTTTTTCATCCTTACCTGCCTAGCCGTTAAGGTATCCCTGGCAATAGCGCAAGCCGATTTAAGGCGCTCTCTAATTCTAGCCACATACTCAGGGATGCTCTTTGGTGTTTTAGTTGGAACAACTAGCTGTTCTTTAAGGATATGCAATGGTCCTCTAACTTCATGTCCAAATACAAGCTCTGCAGGACTAAAGCCTAGGGACTCTTGCACTGCTTCACGAGCAGCGAACAATAAGAATGGGATACCCTCATCCCACTTCTTTCCAGTCTCCAGACAGTATTTGCGGAGCATGGACTTTAATGTCTGGTGAAATCTTTCAAGTGCTCCCTGACTTTCAGGATGGTAGGGGCTTGATGTAATGTGTTCCACTCCTAATGCCTTCAAGGCCTGAGCAAAGGTCCTAGACTTAAAGTTGGTTCCCTGATCAGTCTGGACTACCTTTGGAAGACCAAACACAGAGAAAAACTCGACCAGAGCTTTACTGATGACAGGAGCGGTGATTCTTCGCAGGGGCACTGCTTCAGGAAACCTAGTACAAGCACACATCATTGTTAGAATGTATTGGTGCCCTAACTTTGATTTTGGTAAAGGTCCTACACAGTCAACAACAACCCTGCTAAATGGTTCACCCATCACTGGAATTGGTGACAGGGGTGCAGGTGGAATAACTTGATTTGGCTTGCCCACAATTTGGCAAACATGGCAGGTGCGACAGTAACGTACAACATCAGACTTGAGTCCTGGCCAAAAAAAATGTTTGAGGACCTTATGATACGTTTTAATTATGCCGAGGTGTCCGGAAAGTGGATGATCATGTGCTAACGCTAGGACTTGAAAGCGAAAAACCTTTGGCACAACCACTTGATAAACTGTATGCCAGTCATCTAAGTTTTCACCAGCCCAGCGACGTAGAAGGAGGCCTTCATCAACAATGTATGCCACCTTCTTTACCTTAGCTTCCTCCTGGGTAAGTACAGAAGAACGGCATTTCAGAAGAGAGTCATCTTCATGCTGTGCAACAATAAATTCCTCTCTAGAAGAGGGCAGTTTTATGTCTGCATTAGGAAGAGAAAACATCTCTCTGGACTGATCATTAAGCATAGCTTCTGGTCTAACACTATCAGGTCCTTCCATAACGAGGAAAGAGTCAGACAAATCAAAGTCAGTCTTCTTGGATTGAGATCTAGTTACCACACAAGCAGGAAAAATGTTAGCATTTTCTTGCTGTTTAACTTCTAAGCCAGTTTCAGGCTTATCCAGCATCTCAGGGACAGGCATCACTTTTCCACCCGCTAAATCATTCCCGAGGATGAAATCAACCCCTTTTATAGGCAGCGAGGGGAGGACAGCGACCTTACCAACTCCACTGAAAACAGAGGAAGTGATATGAACATTGTGCAAAGGTGCAGACACAAAAGTCATTCCGATACCCTGGACCACAACACTTGACTGACAGGATGACTCAACAGACAAAGGCAAAATACCCTCTCGAATGATAGACTGCGAACCACCCGTGTCTCTCAGCACTGTTACAGAGTGGTCATCAACAGTATCACCTGTTAAAGAAACGCAACCCTGTGTGATAAAAGGTTTGAAACAAGGATCTATTTCACTCTGCGATGTTTGGTTCCTGGGAGGCGACATGCTTTTAATCAAACCCACGCCCTTGGGTTGTGGTGGTGTAGTCTTATTTTTTAGTGCAAGGCAATCAGCAATGACATGACCCTTCTTGTGGCAATAGAAGCATTCACGTACCTCACGAGAGAGAAATGGTTGCTTAGCTCTGGCTTCAGGCTGACCACGATCAGGCTTTGGTGAGCGTGTGATCAACACTTTATCTGAACGAGGGGATGATGCAAACACATTTTTGTGAGTCAAAGTGAACTCATCAGCCAAAATGGCTGCTTTTGACAGCGAGGCAACCTTTTGCTCATTTAAAAACATTACAAGCTTCTCTGGTAATAGATTCTTAAAATCTTCCAACAGGACTAACTGACGAAGCTCTTCAAAGTCTCTCTTCACTTCACTTGCTGTGCACCATTTGTCAAAAAGAACTGCCTTCTCACGTGCAAACTCTACATATGTTTGACCGTTAGACTTCTTGTGATTCCTGAACTTTTGTCGGTAGGCCTCAGGAACAAGCTCATAAGCACGAAGGATGGACTCTTTCAGTACATCGTATTTCATGCTGTTTTCGATAGAGAGAGATGACACAACCTCCTGTGCTTTGCCCATTAGTTTGCATTGCAGTAGCACAGCCCACATTTCTTTTGGCCATTCTAATGCTGTTGCAATCCTTTCAAAAGCATTAAAGTAGGAATCAACTTCTGTCTCTCTAAATGTTGGCACCAAAGCAATATTTTTGCGCACATCAAACCTACAGGTGCTGCCAGAGGAATGTAAAGGATCTGAAGTAGCCGGTGAGCTGGGAGAAGACTGGCTTTGTGTAAGTCTCATAGCTTCCACTTCTAGCTGTTTTAACTTTACCTCCTTCTCAGCTTCAATTTCCAGCTGACGTATCCGAAGTTTGAGGTCAAACTCGGCTTTGCGTGTTTGCTCCCTTTCCTCTGCCTCCAGCCGAAGGCGAGCTAGACGCACCTTAAGTCTAGCATGTCCGTTTGACCCACTGAAGTCTGGGGACAGAGGGTCGAAACGAGGTAGAGTGGGAGGCACCTTAGGCTCCACCTGGACTTTGGGGAGAGCAGCTATAGCACCAACATCCTCCTTCAGAGGTTGGACACCTTGCTCAACAGAAGGAATGTTACCCTCACATACATCAGAACCAGTCAAGACTTTCACCTCAACTAAACGTTGTAAGATAATGCCCTTAATTTCTTTTTTCGTACTATATTTCTTTACTGGAATATCAAAGTGTGCCGCAACACTCAACAAGTCATCTTTACGACATAACTCAAACTTCTCAAGACTCGGAGCACGAATGAAATCTTCTAAGTCGAAATCCATACTTAAATACAAGGCAGTAACATTGTACCAAGCACCAGAGTTGTCTATAGCGCCGGAAAATAGATCCCGGACGAGCCCCCACTTGTGTTACGTCCCCCCCCCCGAGGGCAGGAGGGAAAAACACAGCAACTCCGGAAACTCGGTAAAGGTGTTAAGAAAAAGATTTAATGGCAGCGCTCTCACAAGATAAATAACCCAAAGTCAAACAACAAATGTGGGGGAGAAAGGGACCGTTAGGTTGTGCCAAAGCAAATACCAAAAAGACAAAACCAAAACATAGCTGAGCTACTATCCTAGAAAAAACAAAAACAGAAAGTCCCTAAATCACAACTCAAAACAAGCTCAAAATTACATGGGTGGCACCAACCTACTTACCTAGTGTTTCTAACAAAGAGTCTCTACGTGAGTAAGTGTATGGGGTCCCCAAACTTACCTAGTCCACTTTTACTCCCACCACAACCATCAAACAAAAGAAACACAGCAGAGGAGCTTTCCACATGAGCCAAACAATTCAAAAGAGGGAAGAGAGAGCCGCGCCCAGCCACAGGTGAGTCTCCTTATCAAGGTGTGCTCTCCTTGTTTGTCCAATCAGGGTCTCCCTCCTCTAATTAGTTGGACATCCCCAGATTGACATCAGCCTGCAGTCTGTGACCTAAGGGAAAGGCAAACAAAAGGAGAGGGAAAGAAAACATGCAGCCTGCAGACATGTAACACTGAGTCTGTAACCGGGCTATAGCAGAGTGGATAATCTCACATACAGCTGTGGGGTTAGCAGAGGGAGAAACATAAAGAGCCACCAAGATTACTGGGTAAATTCCCTGGACAATTAATATGGCCTGAGTCCAACAGTGCACAGTTCAGTTTTGGCGCAACAAATCCGCTCTTTGATTTTTATTTGAGCAGGGTTACACCACCGATTGTTAACAACAATGACAAGTCCCTCTCCGTTCTGCTTACTGCTCGCAGTGCTGTCCAGTTGGCCTGAACAGTGTGGAAGCCTTTCATAGATGCACTGTCATTGGGTGCATCCATGATTCAGTGAAGCCTATCAAGCTACACTCCCGATATCCCCTCTGACTCCATGCTACCACTGTTAGCATGTCCATCTTATTTGCTAGCAACCGAACATTCCCTATTATAATAAACAGAAATTCAAGCCTGGAACTTATAGCTCATCAAAGTCTTCAAGTCTTTAAGACATTACTACAGTTTAACTAATTGGCGTGTGTCATCTTGCCCCATCGTTAGACAGAGCTAGGTATCATCTGCATAGCAATGCCTTAAAATGATACTGTCCAATGGAAGCATGCATAATATAAATAGAATTTGTCATAGCATGAAATCCTGTGGAACTCCATAATTTACTTTAGAGTGTAAAGAAGTCACCCCATTTATAAAAACAAAATGGAGTCTATTAGATAGACATGATTCAAACCACTGCCATGCAGTACATTTAATTCCTACGGCATACTCTAATCTTTGTAATAAATACTGTGATCAACAGCATCGAGCGCTAAACTGAGAACTAGCAAGACAAGCACTAAATCCACTGTGGCGGGGGCGTTGTCTTTGGCCTGCTGCAGAGGAGGGATGGTGCAATGAGCGCACAGGGCAGCACGGAGGTGGGGAGGGAACAGGTGTGCAGAACTGTTTAATGAGGGAGACCTGTCTTATGTCTTTGGCACTGAGAAGGAGCTGACACACGGGGAGTGACGGAGTGGCTGCGTCCGAGGCTGGTGCCGGAAACCGCAGGAGGAAAAGACACTGTATTTTGAATAAAGCACAGTTACAAGCAATGTTCCCTCTAAGCTGCGCACGTGCGCAATTGCGCACTGCTGGCACGGTCTCTGCGCACAGAAAATCTGCGTTGCGCATAAAAAAAATTAACCTGAATTGAAATTAAAATAAATATTTTAACAATTCTGTTTTGCAGTGTTAGTCAGTGAGTGACTGGCTACTCCCATATTGTATTAGAACGATGCCACCTTATCCCATAGTCCAGCCAATAATGCCATTCACATTCGTATATACGCAGCTAATCAACGTGGTTGACAGGCTATGACAGCGTCCTTATGTGCCGACACCGACGGTCTTTTAGCTGGCAAAGCGGCGTGTCTGATGTGGAGTGAAGCCAAGTTAATGACAACGTGTACAACCATTGGAGATGTGAGCAGGACAGATGGAACAATTGACGGGAAAAGTGTGGACTTTATACCTGTTTTTAAATTGTGTTGATAGGCCACGTAAAACCAGAGTTATGATAAAAATATCTGCAATGTTTGGTTTCCTTCCGGAATACTATCGTGAGCAAAAACAAACCCCACCCCCCTCCCTCCCTTTCCTATTCGTCCAAAAAATTACCATGTCGACCAATCAAAAAATGGTATGGCAACGCGGCATCTAGTTGTTAAGAAACGGGGGGAAGTTTTAGGAGTGAAGGCGGTGTTTTGAGATGTGAGAGATTTGCGATGTTTAGCGCAAATCTTGTGTAGTTAGTGTGTAGTGTAGTCAAAAGTTTTGTTGTGTGTGTCAGAACAATGAGGCGACTGCTGAATGTTACAGGTGTTACAGGAGTGATACATCTCCTGTTGTCAGGCCTGCAGGTATCAGGCTGTTGTTCTCCTTTATCTCATAGTGGACAGAAATTGTTTTTTGGAGTTGCACAAATAATTTGTGTGGCATCAAATTTGATGCAGAACAGCTGATTGTTCTGTAAATAGTTTGAAATGTTTATTTAAAAATGCCTTGGCTGCACTTAAAAAAATAGCTGCAAAAACTTTGATGTTTGCCAAACTGAGTTACTTTTTTGAAGAAGTAACTATATAATTAATTACCCAACATTGGTCATTATATACTGTATTTTGCAGACAGAGAGTTACAGGACTCTCTCCCAGACCACAGACTCATAATACAAGTCAGAGCTTTTTTTTTAAAGAAAGAAAGTTGTGTTTTCAAAATTGGAGTTCAAGTTATTTTTACTTCCAATAGTGTTAACATACTACACAGGTCAATGACTAGATTTTTTTTACATTTTCATTGTAAGTGGGCTAAAGCAGTTAATTAAAAGTAGTCTAACATAAATGTAAATGCTGTAATTCGATTATTTTAATAAACCATGTAACTTGGATGGATTAGATGCCGGCGTGACCACAGTGCACACGTCTGATGTCGCTCACAGTGGTCCAAGGGATCGCTCAGGGAGTTTGTGTGTTCGCTCAGACACGTGAAAAATTAGAGGGAACATTGGTTACAAGCACAACCCAGACGTGTGTGTATGTGGGTCCTGTGTCACAAGTGGTGCTGAAACCCAGGTGTACGCCGTGATGTCGGAACCCCGCCAGGTCAGCCCGCCCCCCAGGCTGCCGCCCAGCCACCTGTCCAGCCATTGCAGATTCTGGGGCAGATGATGCAGGATCTGGCTGCAATGCGAGATGGCTGCGACCAGGGCCGACGGAGGAGGAGACGTGTCTGTTGAACCTGGTGGTGTCTTTAGTTAAGACAGCTGGGTCATGTGATGGCTTTTAAAGTAATGGTTTAATCACTGCCCCCCAAAATGCCTGTGGTATATAACCCATTAATGGAGATAGACTGATTATATTTAAGACTGGAACATTAACAAGTGGTAGGACATCTTTGAGCAGTCTTGTAGGAATAAGGTCTGAAAAATTTTGATGGTTTGGAGTAGGTGATTTCTCAAGTTAACCCAGAGAGATCAATTGCAGAGAAAGAGTATAAATAAATATCAACTGAACTGAATAGAACTGAATAGCTTCACTCCTCAAAAACTGTAGATGGCTGGTTTTCCTCACTGTACACAAACTGAAACCAGAATATAAACATGACTGATTTTTTTTCTTCCTGTTTGCCCGTTGTGCAAATATTGGAAAAACCGATTGAAAATACCAAATCAAATCAAATCAAATCAAATCACTTTTATTGTCACATCACATGTGCAGGTACACTGGTACAGTACATGTGATTGAAATTCTTGTGTGCGAGCTTCACAAGCAACAGAGTTGTGCAAAATACAATAACGTAAAACAAGCAAAATATAAAAATGGCTAATCTAAAAAGTAATAAATATATGTACAATATGTAAAGGTATATACATTACTGAATGTGTATACTAAATATGTTTTTCTACGTGTGTGTGTTTGAGTGTGTATATAGTATGTATATACATGTTTTACAAATGAAATAAAGTAAACAATAAAATAAGATATATAAAATATACAGAGGTTGGTATGTGCAAAACAGTGGTATTTATATACAGTATGGAGTGCATAATGTTGAAGTTCCAGTAGTGAGGGTGAGGTGTCTATGAAGTGTTCAGCAGTCTGATGGCCTGATGGAAAAAGCTGTCTCTCAGTCTGCTGGTACGGGACCGGATGCTGCAGAACCTCCTTCCTGATGGAAGTAGTCTGAACAGTTTATGGCTGGGGTGACTGGAGTCCTTGATGATCCTCCCCGCTTTCCTCAGGCACCGCTTCCTGTAGATGTCTTGGAGGGAGGGAAGCTCACCTCCAATTATCCGTTCAGCACACCGCACTACTCTCTGGAGAGCTTTGCGGTTGTGAGCGGTGCTGTTGCCGTACCAGGTGGTGATGCATCCAGTGAGGATGCTCTCAATGGCACAGCGATAGAAGGTCCTGAGGATGCGGGGGCTCATGCCGAATCTCTTCAGTCTCCTGAGAAAGAAGAGGCGCTGCTGCGCCTTCTTCACTGTTTTGTTTATGTGTACTGACCACGTAAGATCCTCAGCCAGATGTACACCAAGGAAGCGGAAGCTGCTCACTCTCTCCACAGCAGCGCCGTTGATGGTGATGGGGGTGTGTACTCCTCTGCACCTCCGGAAGTCCACTATCAACTCCTTTGTCTTTGCGACGTTGAGGGTGAGATGGTTGTCTTGACACCAGTGGGTCAGGGCGCTGACCTCCTCCCTGTAGGCCGTCTCATCACCGTTGGTAATAAGACCCACCACTGTAGTGTCGTCCGCAAACTTCACAATGATGTTGGAGTTTCTAGTGGCCGTGCAGTCGTAGGTGTAGAGTGAGTACAGGAGAGGGCTCAGTACACACCCCTGTGGAGCACCAGTGTTCAGTGTGATGGGGGATGAGGTGGTGCTGCCCAGTCTGACCACTTGGCGTCTGTCAGACAGGAAGTTAAGGATCCAGCTGCAGAGGGAGCTGCTCAGTCCTAGATCCTGCAGTTTCCTGTCCAGCTTCGAGGGAACGATGGTGTTGAATGCTGAGCTGTAATCTACAAACAGCATTCTCACATACGTGTCTCTCTTCTCCAGGTGTGACAGGGCAGCATGGAGTGTCAGGGCTATGGCACCACAGTGAAAGGAAAGGAGATCATATGGTTTCATTTATCAAATTA
This sequence comes from Pelmatolapia mariae, assembly GCF_036321145.2. Classification (NCBI taxonomy): domain Eukaryota; kingdom Metazoa; phylum Chordata; class Actinopteri; order Cichliformes; family Cichlidae; genus Pelmatolapia; species Pelmatolapia mariae. Next base: position 25,056,454 of record NC_086239.1, read on the forward strand.
AAACATTTCCAAATATAATCTTAAAAGATAATAAAGGTTTTCTTGAATCTTCATGGACCTATCGAAACTATAAATGTTATATTGCATCTGATTCAATCAATAATGATATTGTAGTGTAGTGTAGTGTTTTGCAGTGCCACTCCTCTGGCCCCTCCTTTTCCTTCCACATAGAAGAAGCATGATGGTTCTGTTATTCATTTTTGCTGCTTCAAAATGTACAAATAAAGTCTGCATGTTTCACTTAGACTAGGTTACTTGCAATGCCACCCAGTGGTTCAGTTTTTACAGACAGCATGTCATTTACACAGAAGTGGTCAGAATTGGGGTGGGCACTTTTCCAACTGTTACTGGTGGCATCTTTCTCTCAGCCTAAAGAACCTGTGTGCATGCAAAGAGGGGACCGTGACAGCCCTCAGTTATCTAGGGATGGGGACATTATACTGGGGGGGATGTTCTCTTTTCACAGTAGCTGGAATGACAGAAAGGATACCTACATACAGAAACCACTGCCACTTCAATGCACGAGGTAAATAACATTATAAAAATAAATTTAAAATGGATGAATGATCTAAGATGAAAAAAACCCCAAACATTTTTCTCTTGCTTTCTCTTGTTTTTCTTCATTAATATAACTGACTGATTTCAGTATTTTATGTGTTAGTAATCTATTGTCAACTTTTTCACTGTTTGAATGAAGTTTGAATTCCAGAGAATTCCGGGTCGCCCAGGCGATGCTTTTTGCCATTGAGGAGATTAATAACAGTACAGACCTACTGCCAGGAGTCTCTCTGGGCTATAAAATGTATGATACTTGTGGTTCCATTGCCCAAAGCATAAAAGTTGCACTAGCCTTGATGAATGGTAATCAAATTATTTTCACAGCACCTGAGGCCCCTTGTACCAAACCAGCACAAGTGCAGGCTATAATTGGAGAGACTTCTTCCTCTCCTTGCATGGCAATAGCTACCATAATTGGGCCATTTTATATACCAATGGTGGGTAGGATAGCTAAAAATATTTTTTTCTGGAAACACAAATGTGACTCTTTAAATGTTCTGCTTTCTTTGTATTTTTCCATTTTAGATAGGCCTCTTTGCGGGGATATAATGTGCTTAACACAGTGAAAACTGAAATTAAATGTGGATGTGTGCAAAAAAAAAAATTTTTTTAATGGTCAATGTGACTATTATAATTATTATTATTCCTTTTAACATCTTAAATTTTATGTCGTTCTTTGTCTTTTTCATGGCCTTTTTTCCCCCTCTTAGATCAGCCATTTGGCCACATGTGCTTGTCTCAGTGACAAAACCAAGTACCCATCCTTCCTCAGAACAATACCCAGTGACTACTACCAGAGCAGAGCCCTGGCCTATTTAGTAAAGTACTTTGGATGGACTTGGGTTGGAGCTATTCGAACCAATGATGATTATGGAAATAAAGGCATGGCAACATTCACAGAAACTGCACAGCAGCTGGGCATCTGTCTGGAATATTCTGTATCTTTTTTTAGGACAGATCCCTATGAAAAAATTCAAAAGATCATTGACATTATAAAAGCTTCAACCTCCAAGGTGATTGTTGGCTTTCTGTCCCACTTTGATATGGATGTGCTATTACATGAGTTTTCTCTTAACAACCTCACTGGTTATCAGTGGGTAGGTAGTGAGTCTTGGATATTTGATTCTCAAACCGCAAAAATGGATATACATCGCATACTGGATGGTGCCATAGGTCTTTACATTCCCAAAGCACACGTCACTGGCCTGAAGGAGTTCATGCTGAATGTGAAACTTCTTAATTCATCTAATAATGAATTGTTTACTGAGTTCTGGGAGGCATTATTTAACTGTAAGTTCAAGGAGTTAAAGTCAACAGCAGAAAATCCGAGAGAGTGTACGGGACATGAAGATCTTACTGGAGTTCAAAATATCTTCACTGATATGTCACTCATGCCTATGTTTAACAATGTCTATAAAGGAGTGTATGCAGTGGCCCATGCCCTTCACAACATCCTTAATTGTAATAAAACATGTGAGAAAAATGTGGAGCTAGATCCATTCACGGTGAGCCTATCTAAAATTATATTGTTCAAATCGAGCTACAAGAAGAATTGTTTAAATTTGAACCCAACATATGTTGATCATGTCATTAAGCCAGTAGATCTATTAAATGTCCTTCAGTATATTAACTGACTTATTACATATGTTTGTAGATTTTGCAGCGCATTCTAAAAATTTACTTCAAAACAAAAGAAGGAGATGAGGTTTACTTTGATGAGAATGGAGATCCAGCAGCAAAGTATGAAATTATAAACTGGCAGCCAAGAAAAAACGGCATTGTGGAGTTTGTGACAGTTGACCTTTATGATGCATCACTTCCTCCAGGCAAACAGCTGACTCTGCAAAATAACTCTTTAATCTGGGCAAGAAACTCAAAGCAGGTGAATGATCAATAAACAATAAATACAAATAATAAGATTATTAAGTATAAAGAATTAATTATAACCAGGTATTATTTTCAAACATTTGAATTTCATGCATATAAAATTAAGAAATGATTGTAAAGATCATCATACATGCAGTTTATCCATGGTTATTATTGTACATTTATTCATACAGGTGCCTGTGTCAGTTTGCAGTGAGAAATGTCCCCCAGGAACACGCAAGGTTCTCCAGAAAGGAAGGCCTGTTTGCTGCTACGACTGTATAAGATGTGCAGAGGGAGAAATCAGCAACATTACAGGTGTGGTAATATTTCAATAAAAACTTTAGAACTTTAATGAACTACAAGCAATATTACTGTTCATGTTCCAGTATATTTTTTCATTCTTTTGCAACACTGAGGAAACCCCTCAGAAATTTTAATAATGATGCTCTTTCTTTCTATAAATAAAGTAAATGAAGAGTGAGATATGGGGCTGTTTCAGCCTACTGTGAATAATATGAGCACACTCCCTCGTTCAAACCTGCCTTATCTATCATAACTATCGCTATTGTTCCAGCACCAGTTGCTATATACCACAGCATGTAATTTTTTGATGCTGCAGTTTGTTCAGAATCAGTGTCAGTTTTACTGAAACATGGCCAACGATGTTTGAAGTTACTTATTTACAGTGTTGGGACTAACGCGTTATTAAGTAACGCGTTACAGTAACTACGTTATTATTGTGGTAACGAGCACGGTAACTAGTTATTATGCCAAAACCAGGAACGCGTTACTCGTTACTGGGATTTAGATAGGCTCGTTATTCGTTACTTCGTGTGGTGGATATCGCGGAGCTTCCACAGATTCAATAACATTAGCAAGTGGTGGAAGCCAGCAGGTGGATGAAGGAAAAGGGAGGCACGAGGAGAGACCCGAAGCGGCCGCCGGTCCGCGTGTCAGGTGAACTGAACTTCAGGTAAGAAGTTATGACCTGCAGTCTATCGGAGTCAGATATAAACCAAGTTTAGGTGGAGTTTATTTTCGGTATGCTGACATTTTCGTACTGCGTGCTAGCTAGCATGACGGAGTTTCTATACAGCTGGGTGGGTGCTATGTTACTGATGTTGAACTTTATTTTGTTCATACGGTTAATTATTAGAGTTGCCAACCGTCCCCTAAAAAACAGAATCGTCTGGTATTCAGAGAAAATATTACGCGTTTCGTATTGAGGTGAAAAGGAACATAGTTTGTCCCAGACTTCAGCTACAATGAAAAAGACACAAAGCTGGAGCTGCACAGCTGCCTCTTTTTCTCTCATTCTCTCCCGTTTCTACTTTAATCACGAAACTGATCAATGATCAGCTGATCGGCTTTTCTCTCTTGTTTATTTATCGCCCACTTTGCGCCAGAAAGAGGAAACCAGCGGATGTTGTGCTAAACAACAGCAGCACGTTTAAGCTTGATCAGCTGTTGTTAGAATTTATTTAATATTAATTTCTAGTATCAGCTGATGTTTGCTGGAGCCACAGCTGTAAAGCTGCTGGTCATGATATCAGTTTGGTTATCTGGTGAGAGGGAAACATGAAGATGAAACCAGGAGATGTCCTTACTGAATCATCAGAGCTGAACAGGTGATGTAGAAACAGGTTTACCTTTTAGGTGACATGAATGAGTTGAAGGGAAGTTATGAACTGTTTCTGAGAGACAAATAACACCAGGATCCTTTTCTACGTAGCTGACAGCTGGTAACTGTGCAGGGGCGGATCTAGCAAAGTTTTGCCAGGGGGCCAGGTAGGGCATTAACAGGGAAAGGGGGGGGACAAGGAAATACTTTTCTTTCTTATTCTCATTTAAAATGTCTCGCTTTTAAAAAAATAATTATCTGAGTCTTACAACAAACAATTGATAGATTGATACATATATACCATCAGAACAGTGTACATCACTGTCACAACAGTGTTTGTTTTCATTCAAAGGCTTTATGATTTTTCCTATAATGGTGGGCCGGTCTCTAGTCAAAATGCCCGGGACAATTTTTTTGTCCCAGTCCAGCTCTGTATGCAGCTCATCTGCAGTCTGGTGTTACCTACATCTTCCTATTCAGAAGGCAGAATTTCCAAGTTCTGAGTACAATCAAAAGCACCACGACTGCAGTTTTTGTGTTGGATGTAAAAAGCAGGCTAGAATCATGGCGGCGGTCAACGACGGTCCAGGCGTGGGATTTCTCTCATGGAATTGTGCACATTATTTTTTCCTTTCTATTGGTAGGTGGCACAGTGCACTTGTGGCAAGTAAGCAAGCTAGAAGACTGGCAATCTTGCTGGGTATCCATTTACGGAAGCAACACATTAACAAGAGAATTCTGAGTAAAACCAAAGTTACTTTCCCTAGTAACTAGTTACTTTGAAAGTAACGAGTAACTTGAAGTAACTGAGTTACTTTTTTAGAGAAGTAACTAGTAATGTAACTAAGTTACTAATTTAAAGTAACTTATCCAACACTGCTTATTTACCATTTTTCATACTGACTGCGCAAAAGCATTGTCAACACATTTTTTCTCATCTTCTCATTGTGTAGCATTAGCTGTAGCCTGACCAATGTAGAGTAATAGTTAGTGTGCTAGTGAGTATAATATGCTGTAAAGTAGATTCAAATGCATAAATCTAATAAATCTCCAGAATTCTAACATTGTATTAACATTAATTTGCAGATTCTGTTACCTGTTTGAGATGTCCCCCTGAATTTTGGTCAAATGAAGGAAGAGACACGTGCATAAAGAAGGAAGCAGTGTTTCTGTCATATGAAGAAATTATGGGAGCACTCCTGACTGCTGCATCTTTATTTGGAACATGCATGACTACTGGTGTGGCATTAATATTCTTCAAATACAGGAAAACTCCTATTGTGAGGGCAAACAATTCTGAGCTGAGCTTCCTGCTGCTCTTCTCTTTGACATTGTGTTTCCTGTGTTCTCTGACATTCATTGGTCAGCCCTCTGAATGGTCCTGCATGCTGCGACATGTAGCTTTTGGGATCACCTTTGTGCTCTGCATCTCTTGTGTTCTGGGGAAAACAATGGTTGTTTTGATGGCTTTCCGGGCAACGCGTCCAGGTAGTAATGTTCAGAAATGGTTTGGACCTACACAGCAGAGACTCTGTGTTACAAGTTTTACTCTTATACAAGTTATCATGTGTATCATTTGGTTAACAGTTTCGCCTCCTTTTCCATTTAAAAACTTTAAGGAATTTAAAGACAAGATCACCTTAGAGTGTGCTCTGGGCACATCTGTGGGCTACTGGGCTGTGCTTGGCTACATTGGACTTTTGTCTGTCTTATGTTTCATTTTTGCTTTTCTAGCTCGAAAACTGCCTGATAATTTCAATGAAGCCAAGTTTATCACCTTTAGCATGCTAATATTCTGTGCAGTGTGGATCACATTTATTCCAGCATATGTCAGCTCTCCGGGGAAGTTCAGTGTTGCTGTAGAAATATTTGCTATTCTTGCCTCCAGCTTTGGACTGCTGATTTGCATTTTTTTCCCAAAGTGTTATATCATCTTACTGAAACCAGAAAGGAACACGAAAAAGAACATGATGGGGAAGGGTGCTCCACGACCACCATCTTTAAAATAAATAAGTTATTTAATTAAAATACTAAGTTTGTGTGTGTGTGTGTGTGTGTGTGTGCTTCTGTGCTGGGTTTGTTTGTACCAGCAGAGAATGCAAACATAGCACACTGCTCAGATCTTGTCTGAGGTGTTTAGTGTGTGGTCAGAATGACTAAGCAAACATTCAGACAATGCCTGACTTTAACATTTATGATTCAATAAAATAAATTTTATTGAGTATATTATGATTGACACACACTTAATTCATAGTGCACAGTTCTCACTACTGTTGGGTTCATCTTATGAGAGAAGACAAAAAAAACTCATTTATTTTCCTCAATTTATTAAGCAGTTAAAGGTTCAAATTATTAATGGCACCCTATCTCTTCCTAAGTTCAGCAATCTGTACGAATAAAGAGCACCCAGGTAGTAAACACTTTTATTATGAGATATAAAAACAAAATGTTAATTTGATTGGCCAAAATTTTCCGGGGGAGGTTGTGGTCGTGGACTTGTTTCCCATTATTTGCCTTGGGTCCATTCCATGGATCACCTTACCCCCTGGTATGGATATCTCCTTCTGCAATGAGAAGAACAGAAAAACAACCACCCACTGTCTAAACAGAGAACTAATTCCTTGTGGTATTTTTTAACCAGTCTGGTTTTGGATGGGCATGATATTATCTTTTCAACACTCTATTCTACAACACCGATTTGTGTAATAAAAAATAAGATATAAATGTGTTATTTTAGATAAAACATAAGTGCGTGATAAAAATTGTGAGGTAATTGTAATATGTAAGACAATGGGACACACAAATATTAAAGATTTGTTTAAAAAAAATTTAAAACAAATCTCTACTTTCACACCTTTTAACATGTAAATCCATAATCCAGCTTAAAGCCTCATGTCCTTTCTTGGTATCAGTGTGATATTGGATCAGAGTGGTCTTCCTCTCTTAAACCTGTTTCAGAAGTCCCAAGAAGGTGAGAAAAACCTGTCTTCTAATAAAAGTTAGTGGACCTTACAGGCCATCATCCTTTCCCATCAGGAGAGTGCAAAATGAGGTCCTCTGGACAAGCCTGATGACCTGAATGTTGGAGGGAAAAAAAACAAAAAACTTATAACTCATGGAAGGAAGTTTCCTCTCTCAGTACCTTCCTTCTGGCTTCCTTGACTGTCGTCTTCACTTTTCAGGTCCTCCGCCATACTCTAACAATGGCATCTGAAGCTATGTTTTTAAGAATGAGAGTGCAGCACACAATACCAAACACGCCAAGAGCGGAGAGGGGAAGTCTAAGGACTTCCTGTTCTATACCGCCCTCAGTGACTTGAAAACAAATTTTTCAAATGGACCTGCAATGTTATCATCAGATTAAGTTAGCCAATTGGGTATTATAGTGTGGTCCACATTTTATTAGGGATTCCCCAACAGGATGAATGTAAACACGCTTACAATTTAATTAGGTAACACATGCTCATTAGACACACATCTTAGAGCTTCAATAACACCAATTTGTATCAAAATCTTTATTAAATCAATATTAAAATTGAGGAATCATCTTAACCACAAAAGTATTGTAGTTAGGTTCGACCAGTCCCCTATTACAGTCACTGGAAGCAGTAGTCTTACCATTGTACAGGTTCCTGACCACATCCGAGGCAGGAAATCCAAGTCTTTTCCTCCACAGAACCACAATAGGTCAGACTTGGAAATAGGTATCTGGTATTGGACCAATTCATAATGTTTATTATTTTATTAAACCGTGAAAGCTCTGCTGCACTCCACCTACCTCTGTTGCATTATAGTAAACTAGACATGTGTAATTACCCTCCTTTGGCATTTAGTCAGGTGGTGTGGTCATGTTGGACGCTCTGAAAACAAAGAACTCAGAACATAACATTTAGCAGGGGTGTGACTCATGTGAAAAGCAATCATGCAGTGTAAACCTTTTAATTCTTTACACATCATGATTTCTCTTAGTAATGATACAATAGCATTTGCTGGTGATGTTCAGTAACAACAGCATTAATGAGTCAGTCAGGTCAAGGAAATATGACAAGATCAGACCTAATTATTAGGCTGATGATTAACAGAAATGACATTCATTCACTGTAGCAAAAGTCATTTGTAATAACATATAAAATCATTAGTTCATCTTCCTCGCAATGGTATTTGCTGATAATCCATTGTGGGCTGGTTTGGAGGCGGCCCCCAAAGACCTGGTGGATTCAGCTGTTGTTGTGATGCCAGTGCTGCTGCTACTGCATGTTTTCATCTTAGTCTTCAAATCCATAAGTGTTGTGACCATCTGCTTGGCCTTTTCCTTTGTTTTGTTAATTTCCTTTTCATTCTGTCAGGGTTCTGTGTGTGGGTAGGCAGAGGTGAGAATCCAAAAGCAGGACTCGCGGAGACCAAATTGCAACTGAAAACCATAGCTTTATTGCTGGCGATAAACAAAACATGAACTGAACACTGACTGCGGAAAACAGAAATCAAACCAGGGAAAAACACAAACTAGAACACACAGGCAAAATCTGATGGTACGACGCGACACTGAGCAAAGGCAAACACAGAGCTAAAATACACAGGCCTCGACGGGCCTGGAAATCCCTCACCTAGGGTCCCCTGGGTGAGGGATTAGATCAGACACAGAGTGATTCAGAAGACCCCTATGAGAAGAACATCAAGGGAACAGTTCACCCTGCCCATGATAGGGTTACCGGGGCCCCTCCCTAAAGCCAGGCCCAGGGAGGGTGCCCAAGGGCAAGCCAGGCCTTAGTCCATGGGGCTTCGCCAGGCACAGCCCGAAAAAAGGACATGGGCCCATCTTCCTGCAGGTCCACCACCCGCAGGAGGCACCGTAGGGGTCATGGGTGCATTGTGAGCTGGGCGGCGGTCAGGAGCAGAAGCCCTGGCGGACTGATCCCTGGATATGAAGACTGGCAACTGAGAAATTGAATTTTACCTCTCTGATGGGGACAGAGCCTGAGTTAGTGTGTGAGGTTGAGAGGTACCAGCTGGATATAGTCGGGCTCACCTAAATGCACAGCTCGGGCTCTAGAACCAGTCTCCTGGAGAGAGGTGGTGGACTGGAGTGGGTATCCTAGTATCTCCTCGGCTTCCTGTCCGTACATTGGGGTTTCTTCAAGTGGACGAGAGGGTTCGTTCCCTGCGCCTTCGGGTCGGGGAACGGGTCCTGACCATCGTCTGCACTTATGCACCAAGTGGCGGTTTAGAGTACCCAGCATCTTGGAGTCCCTGGGTGGGGTGGTAGAGGGTGCTCCACCTGGGGACTCTGTTTTCCTACTGGGAGACTTCAATGCTCATGTGGGCAACGACAGTGAGACCTGAAGGGGCGCGAATGGCCTCCCGGATCTGAATGCGAGCAGTGTTTTGTTGTTGGACTTCTGTGCAAAACACAGTTTGGCCATAACGAACACCGTGTTTGAACATGGTAATGGGCTTGGTTAGCCTGTGGGAATTCGGAGGCAGCTGATAGCTACCAACAGGCCAAGTGGAACACGGCTTGGGCTGAAGCAAAATTTTGGGTGTGGGAGGAGTTCGAAGAGGCCACAGAAAAAGACTTTCGGACTGCCTCGAAAAGATTCTGGCACACTGTCAGGCAACTTAGGAGGGGAAAGCGAGTGCTCTACCTACATTGTGTATAGTGTAGGTGGAGCGCTGCTGACTTCAGCTGAGAAAATATTCAGGCGATGGAAAGAATATTTTGAGGACCTCCTTAATCCCACTGTCATGGCTTCCATGGATGAAGTGTGATATGGTCAAGGTCAAGGGTCAAAGGTCAAGGTCAAATTTATTTATATAGCACATTTCAAACAGCCAATGCTGCACAAAGCGCTTAACAATATAAAAATGGCATTAAAAAGCAAAAATGTAATACAATAATAACAATAAAAAACAATAATAGGACAATAAAAGAATTAAAACAATAACTAAAACTGATTCAAATAAGACCAAAATGCTTGGATCATAGTGTGTTAAAAGCCAGGGCATAAAAATGTGTCTTTAGTAAAGATTTAAATTGCTCAAGTGTTTGTGCAGATCTAATATTTAAGGGGAGACTATTCCAGAGTCTGGGACCTGCCACAGAGAAGGATCTATCACCACGAGATTTGAGATAAGTCTGTGGGATGGACAGCATTAATTTTGAGCTAGACCTCATGGTCTTTCCTGGAGCATAGGCAGAGAGGAGCTCAGACAGGTAAGGAGGGGCTCGGGCATTAAGTGACTTAAAAACAAAAAGTAAAACTTTAAATTGGATCCTGTAGGAGACAGGAAGCCAGTGTAAAGAAGCTAAAACTGGGGTTATATGCTCTCTCCGTTTGGTACCAGTTAGCAGGAGAGCAGCTGCATTTTGAACCATCTGAAGACGATGGATGGTGGCCTGATCTAGACCATAATACAGTGAATTGCAGTAGTCTAATCTGCAAGTAAGGAAAAGGTGAATAACACGCTCAAAGACGTTAGCCGGGAGGTATGGCTTTACCTTGGCTAGCTGTCTTAGCTGAAAAAAGCAGGACTGAACTACTGCACTCACCTGCTTATTCAATTTAAAAGAACCATCAATGTAGACACCGAGGTTTTTTACATGTGTTTTACAATACGAGGAAAGGGCGCCCAGAGTGCTGTCGATATGATTAAAGTTGCCAAAAATGACAACCTCAGTTTTATTTTCATTTAGCTTTAAAAAATTTAGTGACAACCACTGTTTGACATCGTCAAGGCAGCGTAATAAGAGCTGGGGATGGTCTGACCCTGCTTTTAAAGGTAGATAAATCTGCAAATCATCAGCAAAACAGTGAAATGAAATGCTGTACCGCGAGAAGATGGAGCCCAATGGCAACAAATAGAGTGCAGACAGGGCAGGACCCAAAATAGAGCCTTGAGGTACACCGTATTTAAGAGGGGCTGTTTTGGAGTTGTGGGGGCCCATATTGACATGAAAAGACCTTTCTGACAAATAGGACCGAAACCACTGTAGGGCAGATCCTTTTAGGCCAGCATGAAATTCTAGCCGTGATAACAGGATGTCATGGTCGACCGTGTCAAAAGCTGCTGACAAGTCCAACAATAAAAGGGCAGCAGGGCTGCCAGAGTCCAGAGTTAAAAGAATATCATTAAAAATCCTTAAAAGTGCCGTCTCAGTGCTATGTAGTGATTTAAAACCAGATTGAAATTTTTCAGAAATCATATTAAAATCAAGGTGGGCCTGCAACTGTAGGTAGACCACTTTCTCCAAGACTTTAGATAGAAATGGAAGCTTTGAGATTGGCCTGTAGTTGGACAGAACAGTTGGGTCCAGGTTTTGTTTTTTAAGAAGAGGCTGAACTATAGCTTGTTTAAAGCATGATGGGACGCAGCCTGTAGCAAGGGACATATTAATTAATCTCAGGATAAAAGGCCCAACAGTATTAAAAGTGCTTTTAAGCAAGCTTGGAGGGAGACAATCAGAAGGGCAGTGTGATGATCTAAGGTTACTAACTACCGCAGTCAAGTCATTAAGGGAGACGGGATCAAACTGCTCTAAGACAGCTGAGCACACAGGAAAAAGACTCGGATCTGAAGCAGCAGACGACAAGACAAGAGCCCTAATCGATAGAATCTTGTCATTAAAAAATGCTAAAAAATCATCGCACATACTTGGTGAAGAAATGACTCCAGCATTATCACGTGAACTAAGAAAGCGGTTAAGGACATTAAAAAGTACCTGAGGCCTGTGACTGTTTACTGACACTAAATTTGAGACAAACTTTGTCTTTGCAGTTTTTACAGCTTCTTGGTAAGCAGAAAGACGAGTCCTTAAAATCTGTAGGGAAACGTGCAATCTGTCCTTTTTCCATCTCCTTTCGGCGCGTCTGTAGTCACGTCTGAGGGAGCGCGAATGTTGAGAATTTACGCCAGCGTCCGGTTATATGTTAGATAGCAAGCAGCAGACGGCTGAGTTCCACTCCACCGAGAGAGCTCGTGATGTAATTCCCCCCCCCCCACAACAGCCCTTTTGAATGTCTCCCTAATTATGAGGTCTCAGGGTTGGCAAGTATGCTCCCACTCCCCAAATGCTCTCAGCCAACCACAAGCATGCTCTCCTACTCTGTCATAGTTAGCTGATATGACTGATAGGCTTAACAGCCTCTAGACTGTGGAGCAGCTATGCCATAAGTGAGTGGCAATTTGAACACAATAACACTGATAACACAACAATCAACTAACTTGTAATCGAGTGCGTTACAATATGTAAGGAAACATGTTAGCAGTGGCTACAGGTTGTATTTATTTTAAAGAACAGAACAGACTCAATATATGAAGAATCATACAGAAGGGTGACAGAAGGCCACCAACATCCCAATCGTCCCTCTCACCTCAAGCTTCATGTTTTGAACAAGGCTCAAACACACAAATATGCATAAACACGCATATTTATCCCTAATAAAGTTATTTATTGTTAGCAGATTAGACATGCAACCCTTCTGCCTCCAGACAGCAGACAAGTACAAGCTAAACTACAACACTAGCAGGATATTCCTTTGTTTAGAAAAACATTGCATATAAGATAACAAAGCAGGTTTTTGTTTTGAGCCTACCCTAGATCAGAAAGCAGGTTGTTGTTTTGAGCCAGCACTAAATCAGATTCTCTTGAGTCTAATTAAAGTTAAAGAAAATGTATTTTAAACTGTATCTCAGTCAATTAAAAAATTGATAACAAATACGTATTTGGGATTTAAGCAGATATAGAATATATTTTGAATAAGACTATAGTATATCACAGAGTTACTCCTCTCGCCCCACCTTTTTGTTCCACAGGGATTAATTTTTGCTACTTTAAAATGTATAAATACAAGTCTTACTGTATACAGTGCCATATAATGCCACCCAGTGGTTTAGCTTTTCCAGACAGCATGCCATCTACGCAGAAATGGCCAGAACAGGGGTGGGCATTTTTACAACTGTTATTGGTAGCGTGTTTCTCTCAGAGTGAGGAGATATGCAAGAGGAGAGGGGACCCTGAGAACCCCCAACTGTCTAAGAATGGGGATATTATACTAGGAGGGATGTTCTCTTTTCACAGCAGCTGGAAAGACAAAAAGGATAACTACATGCAGAAACCACTGCCACTGCAATGTACCAGGTATAACATCGCAAAAATGTATTCAATTTTGAAATATCTAAAAGTGGTCTCCAAAAAAAAGGTGTCAGGCCTTTTGTCCCATTCTGGTTTAGATATTCATGTATTTCAATTGTGTTACTGACTGATTGTTAAATGTCACTCAGTTAAAATCAATGTTCTGTGTCTTCTTCAACATGAAGCTAAATATTATATCAATTATTTACTGTTTGGATCAAGTTTGAATTTCAGAGAGTTCCAGTTTGCCCAGGCTATGCGTTTTGCCATTGAGGAGATTAACAACAGTTCAGATCTACTGCCAGGAGTCTCTCTGGGCTATAAAATGTATGATACTTGTGGCTCCATTGCCAGAGGTATAAAAGTTGCACTTGCCTTAGTAAATGGTAATGAAAATTTTTCTGCAGTGTCTGGAGCACCCTGTACCAGACCTGCATCAGTGCAGACCATTTTGGGAGAGACTTCTTCCTCTCCTTGCATGGCAATATCAACTGTAATTGGGCCATTTTATATACCAATGGTGGGTAGGATTGGTAGAAATGTAAGAATTTCTGAAAAAAAACCCAAACAAAAACCATTTGCCTTTATTGTTCCACTTTATCAATATATATCATTCTTTGTGTTTTCCCATGTGAATTAGTTCTTTTTTCTCTCTTTTAGATCAGTCACTTTGCCACATGTGCTTGTCTCAGTGACAAAACCAAGTACCCATCCTTCCTCAGAACAATACCAAGTGATTACTACCAGAGCAGAGCCCTGGCCCATTTGGTCAAGTATTTTGGATGGACTTGGGTTGGAGCTATTCGAACCAATGATGATTATGGAAACAATGGCATGGCCACATTCACAGAAACTGCACAGCAGCTGGGCATCTGTCTAGAGTATTCTGTATCTTTTTTTAGGACAGATCCATATGAAAAAATTCAAAAGATCATTGAAATTATAAAGGCTTCAACCTCCAAGGTGATCATTGCCTTTCTTTCACACATGGATATGGATGTGCTAATAAATAAACTGTCTGTCCATGGCCTAACTGGGTACCAGTGGGTAGGCAGTGAGTCTTGGATATCTGATTCCCAAATAGCTGCGATGGATATACATCACATACTGGATGGTGCCATAGGTCTTTCAATTCCAAAAGCACATGTCAGTGGCTTGAAAGAGTTTATACTGAATGTGAAGTCACTGAATTCATCTAATAATGAACTCTTTATTGAGTTCTGGGAGACACTATTTAGTTGTAAGTTCAAGGAGTTGAACTCAACAGCAGAAAATCAGAGGGAGTGCACCGGACATGAAGATATGACTGGAGTTCAAAACAGTTTCACTGATATGTCACTTATGTCTATCTTTAACAATGTCTACAAAGGAGTGTATGCAGTGGCCCATGCACTTCACAACATCCTCAGCTGTAATGAAACATGTAACAAAAATGTGCAGCTAGACCCATTCAAGGTGAGGTTACATTTGAACAAAAAGTAGCAGTTGTGCTGTCTGTGTTACAAAATGAGATTCAATAAATTAACAGACTGCCTGTCTTCTTAGATTTTGCAGCGCATTCTAAAAATTTATTTCAAAACAAAAGAAGGAGATGAGGTTTACTTTGATGAGAATGGAGATCCAGCAGCAAAGTATGAAATTATAAACTGGCAGCCGAGAAAAAACAGTATTGTGGAGTTTGTCACAGTTGGCCTTTACGATGCATCACTTTCTCCAGACAAACAGCTGACTCTGCAAAATAACTCATTAATTTGGGAAAGTAACACAAAGCAGGTAGGGTATTAGAAAATAATTAAAACCGTAATTAAAAGCTACAATTTAGATTTTGAATGTTTGAATTTGGTTTGAATTTGAGGCAATGAAAAATAAAGCTCAAATGATACAGGCACTTTTGTTGTAGTCATTGTGCATTTATCCATGCAGGTTCCTGTGTCAGTTTGCAGTGAGAAATGTCCCCCAGGAACACGCAAGGTTCTCCAGAAAGGAAGGCCTGTTTGCTGCTATGACTGTATAAGATGTGCAGATGGAGAGATCAGCAACATTACAGGTTTTGTGCTCTAAACTTTAGAAGTTAGTGAGGCAGGCTTTGCATTTTTGTTTAATTCACATATCCCCCAAACCCAGTAAAAAACACCTTATACCAGGCTGTCATTAAGACAGGAAAAACAAAAAAGAAACAGACAAAAAGACCTATGCCAGATCTCTTTTCACAGTTCAAGAGTCAACTCCAGGTGTCACCAAATCTTCAAAGTTAATAGAAATAAAAAACAAAACAGTCAACTCAACAGATAACATGGGTTTGTAGGTTGAACTCTTTTCATTTTTGCATGCTCTATATTTAGCTAGGTGCAGAGTAGAAACTGGAGCAATGTAAGAAATGCATCATCTACTATGTTGATGAGAAAGTGAAGAAATGTCAGGAAACATGTTGCTTCTTCTCTTTATAACTGTGTGACATCAGTAGCTTACTAGAGTAATTGTAGAAATGATATAGGATAATAGATTCTTACACTACACTCAAAAAGATAATAAAGTAGATGTAAACACAGAAAATTATGCACATGGGGAAAAGTGAAAAATCTACTCATGAAGTGTAACATCTGGTTCATTATCAATTTGCAGATTCTGTCAGCTGTGTGAGATGCCTCCCTGAGTTTTGGCCAAATGAGAAAAAAGATGCCTGTATTAAGAAAGAGGCAGTGTTTCTGTCATATGAAGAAATTATGGGGGCACTCCTCACTGCTGCATCTTTATTTGGAACATGCATGACTACTGGTGTGGCATTAATATTCTTCAAATACAGGAAAACTCCTATTGTGAGAGCAAACAATTCTGAGCTGAGCTTCCTGCTGCTCTTCTCTTTGACATTGTGTTTCCTGTGTTCTCTGACGTTCATCAGCCAGCCCTCTGAATGGTCTTGCATGCTGCGACATGTAGCATTTGGCATCACCTTTGTCCTTTGTATCTCTTGTGTTCTGGGGAAAACAATGGTTGTTTTAGTGGCTTTCAGGGCTACACGTCCAGGGAGCAATGTAATGAAATGGTTTGGACCTGCACAGCAGAGACTCTGTGTTACAGGTTTCACTCTTATACAAGTATTCATATGTGTCATCTGGCTAACAATTTCTCCTCCTTTTCCATTTAAGAATTTTAAGGAATTTAAAGATAAGATCACCTTAGAGTGTGCTTTGGGCTCTGTTGTAGGTTATTGGGCTGTGCTTGGCTACATAGGAATTTTGTCTCTCTTATGTTTTATTTTTGCTTTTCTGGCTCGGAAACTGCCTGATAATTTTAATGAAGCCAAGTTTATCACCTTTAGCATGCTGATATTCTGTGCAGTGTGGATCACATTTATCCCAGCATATGTCAGCTCTCCAGGGAAGTTCAGTGTTGCTGTAGAAATATTTGCTATTCTTGCCTCCAGTTTTGGACTGCTGATTTGCATTTTTTTCCCCAAATGTTATATCATCTTACTGAAACCAGAAAGGAACACAAAAAAGAACATAATGGGAAAGGGAGCTCCATAATCATCTTTCTGAAAAAAATAAATAAAATAATATGTAAGCAATGGTTTGGATATTCAAACAACAGTTCACTTCATCCTTCGGTTACAAAGATTGTATTTTTAAAATGCATATGAATATCCCAGTTACATTAATATGGTCATATTGCGAAAAGTATTCACACTCACTCATCGAAATTATTGAATTTAGGTGTTTCAATCACAGGTGTATATAACCATGCATGTAGGCATGCAGACTGCTTCTACCATCTACTATCATTTGTTAAAGAAATGGTTGTTCATGGAAGAGCAGCTACAACCAGACTTACGTCACTAAGCACAATGCAAAGTGTCAGATGCTGTGGTGTAAAGAATGCTGCCATTGAACTCTAGAGCAGTGGAAACATTCTCTGGAGTCATGAATCATGCTTCTCCATCTGGCAATGAGATGGACAAGTCTGTGTTTGGCAGGTACTAGGAGAACTGTACATGTCTGACTGCATTGTGCCAAGTGTAAAGTTTGATGGAGGGAGGGGGGCTTATGGTGTGGGGTTGTTTTTCAAGAGTTGTGCTCAGCCCCATAGTTCCAGTGAAAGGAAGTTTTTTAAATGCTTCAGCATATCCAGAAATTTTGAATAATTTTATGCCCCCAACTTTGTGGGAACAGTTTGCGGATGACTACACACCAGTGCACAAAGCAAGGTCCATAAAGACATGGATGAAGGTGGAAGAACTTGACTGACCTGCATAGAGTTCTGATCTCAACCCGATCAACCACCTTTGGGATGCCCCAAAAAGTTGATTCTGTTCATTGGACATAGTGTTTTCAGTAGGAGAAATGTTTTGTCACTCATCCAAGTGACTTCTTCACTCTCAGCTGACTTCAGGTTTCCCCAACCTTATATAAGGTTTATAAGGATGGTTTAAAATGCTATGTCCAGATGAACAGAATCAACCTGTTGGCATTTACTTACCTGAATTACTGAGCATGGATCAAGACACCTTTGGGATGAATTAGAGTGAAGGGCAGCCCTTCTCATCCAACATCAGTGTCTTATCTCTGAAATGTATGTCTAGAAGAATGGTCAAAAATTCCCATAAATACACTCCTAAACCTTGTTTAAAGCCTTCCTAGAAGAGTTAAAGCTGTTATAGCTGCAATGGATGGGTCAACATCATATTAAACTCTGTTGATTAAGACTGGGATGTGACGTTAATGTGAACGTGAAAAGAGTTGAGGACATACTTTTGGCAGTACGTCAGTCATGTACAGTTATGGGAATTGATTAGAATTTAGCAATTCCGATTCTATTATTAATATTGCTTATCAATATTTGGTTCCTTATCAATTCCTTATCATTGGGTTCTCATTGGCTCTACTTTAAGAGTCACCACCATCTTAAAGCAGGATATCAAAGACATAGCACAAGTTTGTGCACGTGGAGGTATTTCTCCTCTTTATTGTGAGTGGTATTAGAGTCAATGCTCAAAAAAGTTGTCATGGTGTGCGCTCTGTGACAGGCAGGAGGAAGGACCCAAATGCAGACCCAAAAATTAAACTCAAAGTGACAGCTTTATTTGCTAGAAAAACTCAAACATGAAATACAAGATAACTCAAACTAGAAACTCAAAGCACAAAGCTCTAATTAGAAAGCTGGGAAAACTAGAAAAGAAAACCAGGAACAGAGAACCAGAATGTTGCCATAAGCACAAAGGAGAAAACGCAGCACAATGAAGGTACAACACAACAACTAACAGAAAGAAACACAGGACTTAAATACACAAGCAGGACAACAAGAGGATGGGGAACAGGTGGTAACACAGCTGGGACAAGTCAGACCTAACGAGACAAGGGAAGCAAAACCAGACACACTGCACACAGGACAGGGACTATCAAAAGAAAACAGGAAACATATGACAGGCACAGAGGCATGGACTTGACACTGAACAGAGGGAACATGGAGCACAGGGACAGGACTAACTGGGGAACAAGAAAATAAACATGAAGACAAAACTACGCCTACGCTAAACATGAGGGGCACAGGAACAAAACCCAAGAACTAGAAATCACAAACAAAGAAGAACTAGATAGCTAGAAATACAATACCATAAACCAAAAAGACTATTAATAATAAACTATGATGAAATCAAATATTAATAATAACACAAAATACTGGGTCACCAACCCATGACCGTGACAAAAGTAATGTATTACACAAATTACACAAAACACTTTTCTTAAAGGCAGTGCAGTACATTACTTAATTACTCCCAGGAGAAAGTAATTCATTATAATACGCATTGCATTACGTTCAATTTTCCCCCCAAAATTGCCTGAAACAAATTATCTCATAGTCAGAGATGAGCAGTAACGCATTACAAGTAACGCGTTATTGTAATCTCATTACTTTTTTCAAGTAATGACTTGTGTAAGGGATTACTATTGCAAAAAAGTAATTAGATTACTGTTACTTTCCCGTAAGCACGCTGCAATACTAAACCATCGTGATTTTGTTTGTGAGACTATCTCATGACAATGACATAAGCACGTGTGACGCCGTGTGTAGATCAACAATGGATAATATGCAGTGCGGGACACAGTACGACCATGCAGCGTTTAAAGCATGGACGTACTTTACATTACTACATTACATTAAGTTTTTGTCCATAAAAAGTGACAAAAAACATTAGCGTCCGCTGTACACTCTGCGTGGGAAGAAAAAATCTTTTTCTACAACAAAAAAATTAAACTTCAAATCTGAGTGCCTAGCAAGCCGCCACGGGAATTTGACATTCACAGAGAAACCCCCGGATCCCCCCCGCTGACACGACTGCTGCGGCACCGGGCAAACCTTCACCGGTCCCACTCCTACTAAACAGGTGAAAATAGATTAGTGTTGCTGAATCTTTGATTTTATTTATTTTCTGCTGTGTTTTACTTGCATCTATTTGAAAGAGTGAGTGTATACACAAAACATTATTTTATTTTATATGCTGGAATATACAGAAAATAGGTTTAAATGTTAAAGAATTTCTTCAAGTCAAAGACTGTTGCATATAATTTAATTTTTGCTTAATACAAAGTGCATAAAATCAGATTAAGGTTAAAACTCATAAAACATTTTTTTAAAAGAGGCTTTCCATTTGATTAAATTTTATATGATGGCTTATGCATAAAAAAAATAGAAGCTGACCAGCCAGCACAGAAACTTAGAAGGTTCGCACAGCTCTTTAGCTCTCCCAGCTAAGCAGGACTCTTATCTACTTTTACCTCAAAGTCCTTTTGGGCAAAATCTGTCACAAGGTCTTGGGTTTATCGGGTGGTGGGGAGGGAACTCTACATGAAAAGAGATGGAGGGGAGTTGACCTTTTGAGAATGATATCTATATCTATATATATTTTCCGTTTTATGAGCGTGTGTTTTAACTTGTAACGAAATAACGAAATATTTCATTGATGTCCTTAAGTAGAATTTTCAGGTAAAAGTTATTTTTTTGACCACCTTTTACTTTTACTCTCTACGTTTTCAAACAAATATGTGTAATTTCTTTTTTAAAACATTTTCATTACATTTGGTTTAAGGCATATGATTTTAGGTCAGTGCAAGCCTGCAAACATCTAAGCAATTTGAGCCTAAACAGTCAAAGACAAAAGAGAGTCTTATTTTTGTATTAATCACCAGGGCTTGTCGAACAAATATAGATGAAAGAGGTAAAATCGTGTGGAATAGTCAGAGGTTAAAGTGGATTAGTGTTTTTTTGTTTGTTTTGTGTTTTTTGGGTGCAACACTGGAACTTTTGCAGACGTCCATAGGGTGCAGTTGCATCCAACTAGTGATGGGTCGTTCGCGAACGAAATGGCTCTTAGAGCCGAATCTTTGAAGTGAACGACGCGAGCCGACTCCTTATCGCGAGCCGTGGGTTTTTTTTTCTTTCTCTCTCTCTCTCTCTCTCTCTCTCTCTCTCGCACTTTTTTTTCCGCTTCACTCCGCACTCGAGCCTTGAGCTTTGCGCTGGGCACAGGGGGGAGGGGCGGTAGTTACAGTCGCAGTAGCAGAGGAACAGAGCGGGAGGGAGAGACAGAGATAGAGAGCCAGGGACAACAACGTCACATTAAAAAGGTATAGTAATCATCCACAACTATTTTCAGTTGCAGATGATAAAGGACTCAGAAAGTTTATTCATGCAGGCCCATATGACAGAGAATATGCATCTTCTTTTTCATATCTTAATTTATATTTAATTGTGCTGTGGTTTGCAGTGTTTTGTGTTGTCTCATTTTAAATTTGTTTAAAAGGAAAAGCTGAAAATTTAAGTAGTTAAAAGTTGAACTGTGACTAGTTGTTTTTTGTATTATATGATTTATTTATTACATTTTATGTGGAGTGACTAAATAAAAGTATATTTACGGTGGCCCCTAGAGACAAAGCAGCAAGTACATACTCCAAAACACGTAAAAACTCAGAAGCACGTAAAAA
Source organism: Pelmatolapia mariae (assembly GCF_036321145.2). NCBI lineage: Eukaryota > Metazoa > Chordata > Actinopteri > Cichliformes > Cichlidae > Pelmatolapia > Pelmatolapia mariae. The sequence continues at coordinate 25,077,611 of NC_086239.1, forward strand.
CTCTAAAACACATAAAAACTCAGGCTACATCCACAGGTACCCGGGTATTTTTGAAAACGGAGATTTCTAAAAATGTCTATTTTCGAAAACTCCGTTTTTGCATTTACGCGTGGATGAGGAAAACGGAGAAAACGCAGCATCAAAGATGTGTGCCTTTTTTGACGTCACACCGTTTTGTTTCGGTGAAATGAATTTCTACAATACTGTTACTGTTAATTGTACTCTCTGCAGTGTTTAAATGCTTACATATACACACACAGTTACTGTCCCTCCACACATACGACTCGGTTCTGCTTCTATGCCCCATCTTTGTTTACTATTTCCCACCGAGGCTTCTAGACTTCTGATTGGCCAACATTTCTACACGTTTAGGAATATATCGGCACCTGTTGCTTTGGCATGCTCCTAGCAGCGTTTTCCTTCATTTCTGCATTTACATGTGGACGGGATTATTTTTTAAAACGAAAACGGAAAATCTCTGTTTTCAAAAATACCCGTGTACGTGTGGACATAGCCTCAGAAGCACGTAAAAACTCCAAAACATGTACAAAAGACAACAGAAGTGCTCCAGAATGCTAGGCACAGTGTTGAGCTTTTGTTACCTAGAGGCTACACAAGCCAGCAAGTACCAACGACAGGTGTGTGGTAGTAAGAGGTAAATTAATTTTTTTTTAAATTATTTGAATATATATGAGTGCTTGTGTATAAATACACAAACAATACACATATGCTTTCAATTGTGTAATTTAAGTGATAGGTAGCTCTGTTTTGGAAGTTCAGTTAACACTAGAAATGTGTTTTAGAGTTTGTACGTGCTTTTTGGAGTTTGTACGTGTCTCTAGGGGCCACTGTATATATTTATATATAAACATATATAAATAAAACCACTTTTTTTACATTAGTAATTCCTTTTGTGCATAATTTTATATTATTGTAATAATAAATTAATTAAAGCAATAAAACAACCTGAAGAGCCAGTTCGGAGCCGAAAGAGCCGACTCTTTTTAGTGAGCCGAGCCGAAAGAGCCGGTTCTCTAAAAAGAGCCGAAAATCCCATCACTACTTTTCATGGTTCATGATTTGTACTGAAGTATATTTTTTCCATTGATATATTGTTATTAGCCAATAAGAACTGTATGGTATGGTGATATGTGAAGACAAAAGATAACACTAGAGAAGTCTGATTTTATTTATGTATTTATTTTTTTTTCATTTCTACAAATGATTCAGGAACGATTTGTTGCTAGAGATATGTGCTTTATTTTACAAGTGAAGTGATTGCTCTGCACATTTGTGTTCGGGCTGTTTTTTTTTCTGTTTGGTAGAAATCTCCTGCTAAGGACTGAGCGGTGCCATATAAGGATTGGATGTCCCTGAAATGTCTACAAAGGAGCTTCCTTGGAGGGTGGTAGGATACAATGATTTGCAATTTCTTTTAAAAAGGATTCACATTTTACTGAGATCTCAGGACACTTTATGTTGCTCATTTTTGGGGGGGCTCAGATCCAATGACTGTAGAAAATATGGACGACAAAAATGAAACCAAAATATCCCGCTTCTGGAGGCTGCCATCTTGCATTTTTGGAGCCAGAGTCAGAGCCAGAGTCTGACTGTGAAGACTGTGAGTGTAATGCATCTAAAACTGTTTAAATCTTCAGACCACTCTACAGCCTAACATGGAAACTTCAAAAACAGCAGCAGAAAGTTTCAGTACTGTAGTGTAATTTGTTATTTTCATTTAATAATAGAGTCCATATTATATCAACAGCTACATTCACCTTGGGGAGACCATGAGGACCAAGCTGGGTTTCCTGGGTCCAGAGGTTTGGAGAAACTTCTTCCTATTCTTTCATCACAGCTGTCCTGTGCCAGAAGTTCTGTTGACCTACTGAGAGAGGCATCATTTCAGAAACATCAGAAAGACTGAAGCACATGGCATTGATCAAGGAGGACCTGATGATCTTCACCAGCAGCTTACTCACAGGGAAATCTTCAGAGCTCCACTGTAGACCCGCCCCAGAAGATGGATACACCCAGCATTTCATGAACACTGTGATGGAGACCTTTGCTTTGTGTAATGTTATAAATACTTGGATAATCCTCAGAGGCTCTGGATTTTTACATAACGATATTAGATTCAGTCCTGTAGAAAGTTATATATTTAACAATATATTATCCTCTCTGGTTACTCTGGTTTTTTCATTTTTTCAGTTCTACAGTTTAATCCATAGCTACTGATTAATGAGGAGTTACTGAAGTACAAGCTTTTTTTTTTTTTTAAATTGGTGTTACTGCCTTTACAGATGTGGCAAGAGACTGAAAACATCCTGCTGTTTGTCCATATTTAATAATCAGCTCTGTACAGGAGCTGAAGCCTGTTGCTTTTGCAGTATAATACTTGTAATAAAAGTACAGTAACAGTAATTAGTTAGTGACTGAGCAGCCCAGGGCATTTCTCTTGATTTCGTCAGTCAGGGTAAATTCATTCAACTGCATGGATTAGCTAAACAAACTTTACAAAAACAAGTTTCCCCGACATCTGAGTGCTCATCTTAGCCTACCATGGAAACTTTAAAAAGAGCAGCAGAAGGTTTTCTGCTTTTTTTTCTAATCCATAACTAACGTCCTTAGCTGAGACCCAGCTAAGGACGTTAGTTATGGATGAGCTTACAAACACGTTTAACTTACTGAAAAAGTTCCGCAGGGCCTCGGGTCCTTCTGTCGGCTAGTCCAGTTTACTGAAGAACACCTCAGTCTGTCAGGTTAAAACAGTCTGTCGTTGTTTTGTAACGTAAACGCTGGCCCTCCTCTCAGAGCCTATGCTCTATCTGCTATTCCTGAACAGAGATACGCAAGTTTCTCCGTGACTGCAGCTTCCACTCAAAGCTGTTATGATGACATTACACCCCAATTTGGCTTCATTTTTGGGGAGCTGTTGCGTCGTCCATGTTTTCTACAGTAATTGGTCAGATTTGATACCGCTTAACGAAAACTTATACATCAGAAAGCAGAACTGTGACTAAAGACAATCCAAATAACTTTGAGCACTTACCAAATAGTGAATATTAAGTGCACTCACCTGAAATGGACAGCGTACCTGAAATACTTATGGACACTTAAAGTGATGGTATTGAGCATCTTGAAAGTCAAATCACTGAGGTGAACTACATGTTTGAAATGATTTAAATGTTTTGTTCATGTCTATGTTTTTTGGGCAATTTAAATGTTTTAATGCACTCAAATCACTTTTTTCCTTTAAGTCGTTGTCAGTGTCTCATTTTAAGTGGAGGTTTTCTTCTCTAAGTTGCATTACCACTGCCAGTCTCCTTACAATCCTAACTGAACCCAACAATAGTAGATTCCAGATATTAATTTTTTTTATTTGACTTCAGATGACAGATTACTGTGGATTTGATTATTCTGACTACTCCGTTAAAAAGGGTGAGGATAGCATAAGATTCAGTTAGCTTTGTACAAAAATAGCTGGTAGAAACGTCCTCCAAAGGGAAACTTTTTACTTTCTTACTTTAAGTAAATTTTAGAGTGTGTACTTTTTCACTTTTACTTGAGTAAAGAAGTTGAATCAGTACTTCTGCTTTTACTTAGGTATTTTTCAAACTATCTGTACTTCTACTGAATTACAGAATGCCTGTACTTTTGCCACCCTAGCGGAGTTATCTACTGTATAAAAATGAAGAGGTAGAAACTGCCTATCACTACTTTTGTTACCTGTTAAAGTTCCAGGTCTGGGAGCTGGGCTGGGATTTCCATTCACTCAGCTTTATCGTCACTTGGTTCTTGGCAAGCTTAGCATTATGATGCTCACTGTGCAGGTGCTAGCAAAGAGTCAAAATCGTGTTGTTTTTTTTCTGAAACTGTTTGCACATTACTGTTGTCCTCTCATCTTTTTGCATGATAAAAATAAAAGTAATGTACATATCCATACTGTAGACTGTGCCGCTATTTTCCTTCTCTGGAGCACAAACTCAAATTAGCTCACTGTAGCACAAGTACAAGTGGAATCAATAAACGGGATTGAGAGACAAGCAGACTTAACAGTTCCAAGGAACTGGACTTCTGGGAATCTGTTCTTAAGTCCCGTCCCTAGACACTAATAATAATGCACCAACCTACTCAAGAGCTTTCTCAATTTGGTTAGATGTTGTGTTGTCTTGAGTTTTTCATTACCATGGAAATAATTCTGTCTTTAGTTGTCTTATGCACACTTTCAAGTCCTTTGATGCTTTTTTTTCTTTTAGTTTTTTTTTTTTTAAATGTAGCAGATTGTTGCTTTATGATTTATTCACATTCAAAACAGTATGTGTTAAAATTTTCTTTAGTAATGTGACTATGTTAACAATTTTCATTGTGTAACCAGTTGAATTAGAAATACTATAAAACATTATATTGTATATTATTATAATGTATTATATTATGCTAGTTATGCTAGTAGGTAGGTAGGTAGGTAGGTAGGTAGGTAGGTAGGTAGGGTAGGGTAGGGTAGGTGTAGGACCACAATTTTCCAAATGACCAAAAGAGGGTGCTAGGCATTGTTGGAAAAGAAAGAAGAAAAGAGAAAACAGAAAAATGGATGCAGCAGAATTTGGTGCTTTAGAAAGTTAGCCTGGATTAAACACAAGAATTATATTTTTTCTTTCTGGTTAAATGTCATTAACAGTGTTGTTTTATCATTATGTGTGAAATACAACTAAGATCTGGAATAAGGTACTATGCTGTTTTGTAATGATATAAAATATTGCAGTTGCTGTTACACTTTATAAACACAAGTAGATTAGAAAAAAAAAAGCAATCGTTAAAATTACATTTTTGTAATTTTTATTTTTAAGTGTTTCATTGCAACTAAGAGTGTGAATCTTTATTGCTAAATTTATACTCTTTCTCTTCTCAGTTTCATTGTGATTTTACTTCCTCACACAGACAAAAGACAGGTGAAGTGAAGAAAATCAAATTGGTAGCTAGTTGTTGCAGTTGGAGAGGGAACCACTGTAAACACAAATTACTATAAAGAAAAAGTGAAATTGTTGATACTGACAGCCTGAAATACCTCCAAACTGTCGATTTTTTAGTATTAGCTTCTCTCCTTCTAGCAACTGGTAGACTGCTGGTAATCTTTATTGTAGAAAACACAGAAAAACATCAAACTGAATCGATCTGACCCATCAGTTGCCCAACTGTGAGAAATACAGTTGTTTTAAGATTGATATATAATATTGCATTAGTGCATCACTAATATGAATGTGGGTGTGTGAATGGGTGAATGTGACTTACACAAAGCTCTCAGAGCAGCCTGAAAATACAATATAAAGTGAAGTAAATAAAGTAGGCAGCTCAATTATTTTAATTGAATTAATAAATAAGTAGGTGTTTTCTAAGAAAGTAATAATAACAACTTTTTTGTCACTTACTGTAGGAAGAAGCCACTATAATTTCATAATTTTTCAGTGCATATTTATTTATAGTGAATCACTTTTTGTATTAAAACTAGATATTACATACCTACACACCTAAACTGCATTTCCTTCTTTTACAAAAAGTAACCTCCATAAAATTGTATAATTGGACATGTTCCTCCTCTTCCTCAACCTAGACTTACTGAGAATGCATCATCTCTCTTCTGTTATTACATCTTAGGTTGCACCAGAAGGTATAAATATCAGTGCAAGTCTTTCATTTACATGAAGGCATTTATAATGGCATTAAGTGGTTTAGCTCTAGACTTGGCATCCTCACACAGGTGGCCAGAGCAGGGGTGGGCACTTCTCCAATTATTATTGATGGCTTCTTTTTCTCAAGCTGAGGACCCAATGTGCACGCAGAGAGGTGATCCTGGGAACCCAGTCCTATCAAAAGATGGGGATTTTATATTAGGGGGGATGTTCTCTTTTCACAGCAGCTGGGAAGACAGAATGGACAACTACACACACAAACCAATGCCACTACAATGTACCAGGTAAATGATAAGAAATGAATTTAATACAGTCATTTTTGAGAAATTCATCAATTCTTGGCTTTAAACATCGTTTGAAATGTTTTTTTCTAAGTTTTAAGGGAAAATGTGATGCAATTCCAATTATTCATGAATGTCTCAAGTTTAAATTTCAGAGATTTCCAATTTGCACAGGCTATGCTTTTTGCAATTGAGGAGATTAATAACAGTACAGACCTACTGCCAGGATTCTCTCTGGGCTATAAAATCTATGATACTTGTGGATCTGTGGCCAGAAGTGTAGGCGTCACACTGGCTTTGGCTAATGGTAATGAAATTGTGTCTGTACCCTCGAAGGCACCATGTACCAGACCTGCACATGTGCAGGCGATAATAGGAGAGACCTCTTCTTCTCCAACCATTGCAGTAGCTACTGTTATTGGACCATTTGTTTTGCCAGTGGTGGGTAGGCTTCTTTCTTTATACATTTTTTATATATATAAAGATATATATAACATTTAAAAAAATATTTTTATTCTCTTAGATCAGTCACTTTGCCACATGTGCTTGTCTCAGTGACAAAACCAAGTACCCATCCTTCCTCAGAACAATACCCAGTGACTACTACCAGAGCAGAGCCCTGGCACATTTGGTCAAGCATTTTGGATGGACTTGGGTTGGAGCTATTCGAACCAATAATGATTATGGAAATAATGGCATGGCCACCTTCACAGAAACTGCACAGCAGCTGGGCATCTGTCTGGAGTATTCTGTATCTTTTTTTAGGACAGATCCCTATGTGAAAATACAAAAGATAATTGACATTATAAAGGCCTCAACCTCCAAGGTGATTGTTGCATTCCTTTCCCATGCGGATCTGGATGTGCTGCTACATGAGTTTTCATACCATAACTTGTCTGGGTACCAGTGGGTAGGCACTGAGTCGTGGATATTTGATTCACAAACAGCAAAAATGGATATACATCACATACTGAATGGTGCCATAGGTCTTTCCATTCCTAAAGCACATGTCACAGGCCTGAGAGAGTTCATACTGGATGTTAAGCCACTGAATTCATCTAATAATGAACTCTTTATTGAGTTCTGGGAGACACTATTTAGTTGTAAGTTCAAGGAGTTGAAATCATCAGCAGAGATTTTGAGAGAGTGTACTGGACATGAAGACATGACTGGAGTTCAAAACAGCTACACTGATATGTCTCTCATGCCTATCTTTAACAATGTATATAAAGCAGTGTATGCAGTAGCCCATGCACTTCACAATATCCTCAGCTGTAATAAAACATGTAACAAAAATGTGCAGCTAGACCCATTCACGGTGAGCTTTACACCAACTTAAAAGATTAAATCACATTAGCAAGAACATTGTTGTCATAATTAAAAAAATATTTTGTCTTTCATAATCTTTGACCATTAGGTGTGCAAGATATCTCTATTGCAAGTAACTGAGTTTTGGCATGTTATCTTAGGTTTTGCAACACATACAAAAGATTCACATCACAACAAAGGAAAGAGATGAGGTTTACTTTAATGAGAATGGAGATCCAGCAGCAAAGTATGAAATTATAAACTGGCAGCCAAGAGAAAACGGCACCGTGGAGTTTGTCACAGTTGGTCTTTATGATACATCATTAGCTCCAGAAAAACAGCTAAATTTGCAAAACAAGTCTTTAATTTGGGCAAGAAACACAAAACAGGTACACATTCATACAATTTTGGGGTTTTTTGTTTTATTTTTTTCAATTTGTAAATATGTATTTAATTTGTTTTACATTATTTTGGTTTTGATCTTTCAAAATTAAGAAATTGTTTGACAGAGAACTTCATTTTTTTCTTAAAGTCCATATGCAGTTTAATTTTCTTGATCATGCAGGTGCCTGTGTCAGTTTGCAGTGAGAAATGTCCCCCAGGAACACGCAAGGTACTCCAGAAAGGAAGGCCTGTTTGCTGCTATGACTGTATAAGATGTGCAGAGGGAGAAATCAGCAATGTTACAGGTGTGGTGACATTTCATTTTAACTTTGGTGCATTACAAAGCAAAGTTAACCATGTAGGACGGTCATACGAGAACTATTTAATAATCGTGATGTTTGTTTTTATGCAGACATAATATGCATTTAGATTTCCTTCTCAAACTAAGTAAAACTATTTAACTAATAGTCACAGAATCATAACATTTCAACAGTAAGGAGACAGATTTAGGTTGGGCATTGTTTCAGTTGATGGTTTTGGATTTTTACAGAGCTACATAGAACTATATGTGCATTTTTTCACATATATACTCATAATTTAAAATACATGAAACTAGTAACCAATATGGTGAAGAAGAAATCATCCTTTCATTTTTTGCTGCTTATCCATGTCTCGGTCATGAAGTAGAATTGATAAAAAGAATTAGATAAAAGTTTACATGGAAAAAAAGAACAGGTTTATTCAAGACCTTGTATTTAGTCTTGTTGTTGCTAATAATAATAATAGAAATAATAATTTCATTTTACACACAGAGACCCACAATAACATGCACAACTTACAAATTAAAAATAGAAATATAAAGATATAGTCTGTGCCAAATTTCATCAGGTCTTTTTATTTATATTGTAGCGTCTCTCCAACAGAAGACAGAGACAGTCGGTTATTCTGTTTATGAGTTTATTTGTAACAGTAACACATGTTGTTCTACAGACTCTCTGTCATAGGTAGCTGATATAAATCACAGGCTTAACCCTCTCAGGCTCAAATTAAGTTTGCAGTTTTGTCTTGTTATACAATATTTGAAATTTAAAACAAACGAACAAAATAGAACATTTTAGGAAATATTAGTGGGTGTTTTCTGGTTTGTTTGGGTTTTTTGTACTACTTGAAAGTGGCCCTCCAATGAGATGGTGGTGCCAGCAGTGGCCCGTGGCTCATTTGAGTTTGAAACTCCTGTTTTAGACTATTACACCTTCAAGGATACTCAGTAAATTACTTCTTTGCAGGTGTGGAGCATATCTGCCAAAACTGTGTGGCAATTCTGAAAACAATAACAGTAATAACACAACAATCGGATTAACTTGTGATCCAGTCCATTACAATATATTTTAATGCCTTACAAAACCATGATTATACATAGTCTGCTTTTTTTCTGTAAAGTAACTCTTATATTAGCCTCTCAGTTATAGTCAGTGTTTAATATTTACCACAATCCTTTGTTCTAAACTTAGAGTTAATACAATTAATGGTGATTAATACTCAATAAATGTTTTTCTCTATCTGATAACACCACTGAGGCTAAATATTAAACACTAAATAATATTTGGAATAATATCCGGAAAGTATAGAAAATCTATTATAACTCCTTGTAAAATTTAAATGAAAAGTATGCCACAATCACAAATACTGATGGATGCTCAATTTAATTTAATTCAATTTTAGTCATACAGCTCTAAATCGCAACAACTGTTGCCTTGAGGCTGTTGTTGTTGTTGGAAGCTGGTTCAAAAGTAGAAAAAGAAGCCTGAAAACCAAAGGCTCTGGCTCCCATTCTACTTTTAAATACTCCAGAAACCACAAGTAAGCTTGCAGTCCAAGAGTGAAGTGCTCTAATAGGGTGATATGGTACTATAAGGTTATTAAGATAAGATGCGACCTGAGTATTCAAGAACTTAAAAGTGAGAAGCAGGATTTTAAATTCAATTCTGGATTTAACAGGGAAGGGAAGCCAATATTGGAGAAATATGCACTCTCTTTCTAGTTCCTGTCCATAATCTTGCTGCAGTATTTTGGATTAAGTGGAGGCTTTTCAGGGAGTTTTTAGGACATCCTAATGACAAACCAATTAAAAATACTCCAGCCTAGATGTAATAAATGCATGCGCTAGTTTTTTAGTGTCACTCTGAGATAGGATATTTCTAATTTTAGAGATATTGAGCAAATGGTAAAAAGCAGACCTACATATTTGTTTAATATTTGCATTAAAGGACCTATCCTGCTCAAAAATGACTTCAAGTTTCCTCACAGTGTTACTGGAGGCCAAGGTAATGCCATCCAGAGCAAGAATCTGGTTAGATACCATATGTCTTTGATTTTCAGGGCAGTGCAATAACCTCAGTTTTATTTGAATTTAGAAGTAGAAAATTAGAGGTCATCCAGGTCTTTGTCTTTAAGACATTCCTTCCGGTTAAACTAATTGGTATCTGGCTTCATGGATAGATAAAGTTGGGTGTCATCTGCATAGCGGTGAAAATGTATGCTATGCCTTCTGATGATACCTCCTAAGGGAAGCATGTGTAATGTAAACACAATTGGAACCATGTGGAACTCCATAATTGACCTTACTGTGTGAAGAGGACTCTCCGTTTACTTGATAGACATGATACAAACCACTGCAATGCAGTACCTGTAATGTCTACAGCACACTCTAATCGTTGTAATAGAATATTATGGTCTACATTATCAAACATTGCACTGAGGTCTAACCGGACAAGCACAGAGATGAATGCATTGTCCGAGGCCATAAGAAGATAATTTGTAACCTTCACTAAAGCTTTCTGTTTCTGTACTGTGATGAGCTCTGAATCCTGACTGAAACTCTTCAAATAAGCCATTCCTCTGTAGATGATCAGTTAGCTGTTTGATAACTACTCTTTCAAGAATTTTTGAAAAGAAACGAAGGTAGGAGATTGGCCTATAATTAGCTAAGACAGCAGGGTCAAGAGATGTCTTTCCAAGTAATGGTTTAACTATTGGCAGATTGAAGGCCTGTGGCACATAGCTGATTACTAGAGATAGGTTGATCATATTTAAGACTGATGCATTATTAATGGTAGGGCTTCTATGTGCAAATGGGAAGTAATTACTGAAGTTAACTCAGAAAGATCAATTGGAGAAAAATACTCGAAATAAGTATCAGTGGTACTGAAAGTAGCTGTAGATAATGTTACATTCTTTGAGATGATTATGAGTAATTTTTATTTCCAATGGTTACAATTTTATTTGTCGTGGTGGAGGGTTTGTGTGTCCCAGGGACCCCAGGGGCTATGTTGTCCGGGGGCTTGAATCCCCTAGTAGGGTCTCCCATGGCAAATTGGTCCTGGGTGAGGGACCAAAGAGTGATTCAGAAAACCCCTATGAGTAGAACATCAAGGGAACAGTTAACCCTGCCCGGGATAGGGTTACCCAGGAGCCCTCACCAGGCCTTGCTGCCCAGGAGCAAGGCCTGGTGAGGGTGCCCAAGGGTGTCTGGTTAATGGGCCTTAGCCCATGGGGCCTGCCAGGCACAGCCCGAAAAGGGGACATGGGCCCACCGTCCTGCAGGCCACCACCTGCAGGAGATGGGGTAGGGGTTGGGTGCATTGTGTGCTGGGTGGCGGCCAGGAGCGGAGGCTCTGGCGGACCTGGAGAGGGGCTGGACTCTTTCTCAGTCTGGAGTTGCCCCTGGTGAGAGGCGGCAGGCTGGGGTGGGTATCCATAGTATCACCTTGGCTTGCTGCCTGTACATTGGGGTTTCTCCCGGTGGACAAGAGGGTTTACTCCTGCGCCTTTGGGTCATGGAACGGGTCCTGACCATCATCTATGCTTATGTGCCAAGTGGCAGTTCAAAGTACCCAGCCCTTTGGAGTCCCTCTTGGGGGGGAATTTCAATGCTCATGTGGGCAATGACAGTGAGACTCGGGGGACATGACTGGGAGGAAAAGCTTCCCTAGACCTAACCGCGGACTTCTGTGCAATCCACAGTTTGACCATAACAAACACTATGTTCGAACATAAGTGTTCATAAGTGCACGTGGCACCAGAATGCTCTAGGCTGGAAGTCGATGATTGATTTTATAATCGTATTACCAGACCTGCGGCCATATGTTCTGGACACTCGGGTAAAGAGACGGGCTGAGCTGTCAACTGATCACCACCTGGTAGTGAGTTGGATCAGGTGGAGTGGGAGGATGCTGGACAGACCTAAACATATAGTGAGTGTGCACTGGGAACGCCTGGCAGAGGCCCCAGTCCACGAGATCTTCAATGCACACCTCCGGCAGAGCTTCAACAGCATTCTGAGGGAATCTGTGGACATTGAGTCCAAATAAACCATATTCAGCACCTCCATTACCAAAGTCACTGCACTGAGCTGCGGCTGCAAGGTGGTTGGTGAATGTCATGCTGGTAACCCCTGAACCAAATCGTGGACACCAGAGGTGAAGGAGCCACCAGGCTGAAGAAGGAGTCCTATCGGGCTTGGTTAGCCTGTGGGACTTCAGAGGCAGCTGATAGGTACGGACAGGCCAAGCAGAACATGGCTCGGGACTCGTCACTGCATGGAAAAAGACTTTTGGACTGCCTTGAAGAGATTTTGGCAATCCGTCAGGCGACTCAGAAGGGGAAAGTGGTACTCTACCTGCACTGTGCATAGTGCGGGTGAAGCGCTGCTAACTTCGACTGAGAAAATTCCCCTGAGTTCCTGAATGCTCTGGATTTTGTAAGGCTGTCTTGGCTGACACACCTCTTCAATGTTGTGCGGTACCTCTGGATTGGCAGACCGGATGGTGGTTCCCATCTTTAAGAAGGGGGACCGGAGGGTGTGTTCCAATTACAGGGGGATCACACTCCTCAGCCTCCCTGGGAAAGTCTATGCCAGGGTGCTGGAAAGGAGAGTCCATCCGTTAGCTGGACCTCAGATACAGGAGGAACAGTGCGGTTTTCGTCTTGTCATGGAACACTGGACCAACTCTTTATCCTCTCGAGGATACTTGAGGGTGCATGGGAGTTTGCCCAACCAGTCCACTGTTGTTTTGTGTATTTGGAGTAGGCATTCGACCGTGTCCCTCGGAGTGTCCTGTGGGAGGTGCTTAGGGAGTATGGGGTGTCTCTCCTATTGCTACATGCCATTCAATCCTTATTCAACCGTTGCAAGAGATTGGTCCGCATAGCCGGCAAAAAGTTGGTCTCATTTCAGATGGGTGATGGGCTCCGCCAGGGCTGCTTTTGTCAAAGATTCTGTTTGTAATTTTTATAGACAGAATTTCTAGGCGTAGCCAAGTGGCGGAAGGCTTTCATCTGAGTGGTCTCAGAATCTCATCTTTGCTTTTTGTGGATAATGTGGTTCTGTTGGCTTCATCGGGTGATGGCCTTCAGCTCGCACTGGAATGGTTTGCAGCCGAGTGTGAAGCGGTAGGAATGAAAATCAGCACCTCCAAATCTGAGGCCATGGTCCTGGAAAAGGCTGAAAAAGAGTTCCTGCCCCAAGTGGAGGAATTTAAGTATCTCGGGGTCTTCTTCATGAGTCACGGGAGAAGGAAGCAGAGAGAGCTGAGCGTAAAAGGGAAGCTCAATTTACCGGTCGATCTACGTCCCTACCCTCACCCTATGGTCATGAGCTTTGGGTAGCGACTGAAAGAACGAGATTGCTCTCCCTTGCCTCTCCCTTAGAGATAGGGTGAGAAGTTCAGCCATCTGGGAGGGGCTCAGAGTAAAGCCGCTGCTCCTCCACATTGAAAGGAGCCAGTTGAGATGGTTCATGCAACTGAACCCAGGACTCGCTGGAGAGATTATATCTCTCGGCTGGCCTGGGAACACCTTGGTGTTTTCCCGGACAAGCTGAAGGAGGTGGCTGAGGAGAGGGAGGGTTTCTTTGCTTAGCCTGGTGCCCCCTGGTGATTCTGCCTCGGATAAGCAGAAGAAGAGTTCATGAAGTCTTACTAGTTAACCCCAAAAGGTTGATTCTGTTCATCTGGACGTAGCATTTTCAGTGGGAGAAATGTTTTGTCACTCATCCAAGTGACTTCTTCAGTCTTAGCTGACTGCAGGTTTCTCCAACTTTATAAACAGTACATTGCATAATGGCTGAAACTAGCACCACTGAACTAGCACCTTTGGGCTTTGTGGGCTGTGATCAGTAGTTGTTAACCTGGCATTCGAGGGTAATTAGGATAATTTACATCTGGCTCTGCATTTAGATTATGTAATTATTTTATATTTTATATCTGTAATTTATATTTCATATTGTGATTATTACCTGTATCATGGTTTTACTGGAAAGCACTTTGGTGTACTTCATTCTTTAAATGTGCTATATAAATAAATTTGATTGATTGATCAATGGTCATGAGAATTTGCATATTAATGATCAAGGAACGGACCTCCCAGCCCATTGTTCATTCAGTGGTGCTAGTTTCAGTCATGTTGTGTTGAGTCTGTCATTTTTAGCATTTACATGGATGTTAAAATCACCAGCAATAATTATTTTATTTGATCTGACCAGTAAATCAGATAAAAAGTCTGAGATATCAGACAGAAACTCTGTGTAAGGCCCAGGTGGAAGATAATAACAAATATGCCTGGTTTTTGAGTTTTGAACAAGGCTAAGCATCAGGCTTTCAAATGAATTAAAAGTCTGTCTTGGTCTTTGGTTGATTAATAAGCTGGTGTGGAAAACTGCTGCCACACCAACCCCTCAGCCCTGATAGTTACTATGACTCAGGGGTGTTGATTCGTTTAAACTAATGTAATCATTCTAGTGTAACCAGGTTTCTGTAAGGCAGAGTAAATCAATTTGTTAATCAATTATTAATTAATGTACGAACAGACTAAAAGACTTGGAAGAGAGAGACCTAATATTTAATAATCCACATTTTACTGTTTTACTCTTTGGTGCAGAAGCGCATGATTGTATTGTCCCTTTTTTGTGATTTTTTTATGTTTAAGTTGTTTTTTGCCGGTTTTTAGTTTGTTTTTTGTCTGTTTGGGAGCTGACACAGTCTCTGAGGAGATGGGGTTTTGGGGGATAATGGGAGGAGAGAAGCTGCAAAGAGGCGTGTAAGACTGCAACTCTGCTTCCTGGTCCCAACTCTGGATAGTCAGGTGTTGGGGGGATTAATACATTTGGCAAGACTTCTAGAAATGAGAGCTGCTCCATCCAAAGTGGGATGCATGCCGTCTCCTCTCTAGACGTCACATCTGTTAATCCTTACTTGATCACAAACCAGTATACCCGTGTGCTTAGCTTAATAAACATATTGTTTATCATCTTGTAATTGTACAGCATCAGTAGGATATTTCATGGATGTTTTAAATGCAAACACATATGAAATTGTGCTCATTGAATTTAACAACTTGTAACATCTGCATCAATATTAATTTCCAGATTCTGTCACCTGTGTGAGATGTCTACCTGAGTTTTGGTCAAATGAAAGAAGAGATTCCTGTATCAAGAAGGAAGCAGTGTTTCTGTCATATGAAGATATTATGGGAGCACTCCTCACTGCAGCATCTTTATTTGGGGCATGCATGACAATTGGTGTGATACTTATTTTCTTCAAGTATAGGAAATCTCCTATAGTCAGGGCAAACAACTCTGAATTGAGCTTCCTGCTGCTTGTCTCATTAATTCTGTGCTTCCTGTGTTCTCTGACCTTCATTGGTCAGCCCTCTGATTGGTCCTGTATGCTCCGACATGTAGCATTTGGCATCACCTTTGTCCTCTGTATCTCTTGTCTTCTGGGAAAAACAATGGTTGTTTTAATGGCTTTCAGAGCTACACGTCCAGGTAGTAATGTTAAAAAATGGTTTGGGCAGACACAGCAGAGACTCTGTGTTACAGCATTCACTCTTATACAAGTTATCATTTGTATCATCTGGTTAACAACTTTTCCTCCTTTTCCATCTAAGAATTTTAAGGAATTCAAAGATAAAATCATCTTGGAGTGTGCTCTAGGCTCGGCTGTAGGCTTTTGGGCTGTGCTTGGTTATATAGGACTTCTGGCTATTTTATGTTTTATTTTTGCATTTTTAGCACGAAAACTACCCGATAATTTCAACGAAGCCAAGTTTATCACTTTCAGCATGTTGATATTCTGTGCAGTATGGATTACATTTATCCCAGCATATGTTAGCTCCCCTGGGAAGTTCAGTGTTGCTGTAGAAATATTTGCTATACTTGCATCTAGTTTTGGACTGCTAATTTGCATCTTTATACCCAAATGTTATATAATCTTAATGAAGCCAGAGAAAAATACAAAAAGGAATATGATGGGGAAGAAGGCACCAAATTCACTTTGAATCTTGCATTTGGTAAAATGGTATTTTACTCTTATTATTTTTACCAAATTAGTTTGTCACCATCCTGTCAGAATATGAATAAGCTCCTTTTCCTTCCTGATGCATTTTCATTACTTAGTTTGCAACTAGGTAAAAAAAAGAGCATACCAAGTCACTGATAGCTAGAGGTTATTGAGTCATTCATATATTCATCATGGCATGCCTTTATTTTGTCTTTATTTTATGTCAAACGTTGGAAGTTTGAAATTTGAATTACATGCCACTGCAGATAAAATCAGTAAGAGTACCTGTTCTTCTATAACCTGTTCATTCTCATTTTCAAGAGGTTTCCATTGCCATTATCAAATTTTTGTGCGCCCCACAGTGCAACTTCATCAATTGTTTTGCTTTGTGCATGTATGCGTTTAATGCATGGTTCTCAAAGAGCAGCTACACACATATATATGGCAAGTGAAATAAGGAAAGTAAAAAAAAAAATTCTCTTACTATATGAGTAATAGCAATAACAGTAAAGCTCTTCCTTTGTATAGGATCAAAACAAAATATAATATGTGGTACTTTAAAAGATGAGTTTTTAGTGTAAACACAAATTACAGTAAATAAACAAATAAATCTTTTGGTGTCACATGTTTGAAATATGTCTAAACTGCTGATTATTTGCTGTTGCCTTTGTTCTCTGTTACCTCTTCATCTGCAGCTGGCGCAAAGACGCACTTATCCATACAACTGTCATTTGCAAAGTGGGTCTACGAACCCAAGCATTAGGGCCACAGGTGGATTGCCCTATTTCAGTATGCCAAGCAAAAACTGTAACACCAACCAACCCAACCCAGTCATATCAAGTTCTGTACTGATACAAGATGGCGCTACACATGCTGTAAAATCTTTAAACACTTATTTCTTAAACCACACTTCAAAGACATTGTTAAGTCCATGACATGTTTTTAGAGTAGGGTTCAATGGTGTAAATCTTCCTTAGCATTTCCTGTTAACTTCAGACTGAATTAGTATCAGACTGATGACAGATCTTAATATCACATCTAAGTGTAAGTGAATGGATGACTGTAACTTGTATAAAGTTCTAAGAGTATAAAAGTACTGCATAGGAAAAAGATTTTTTTAGTACATTATTTGTAGTGAATTGTTCTTTCCATTGTTAATTCATATTTAAATGGGCCTTTGTATATCCTTATTTTCTGTATATGAACCAATATTAAATTGCTAATTTGGGCGTGTCCCTCCTTTTGCTTAACGTGTACATCGAATGGGAATGATCTGTCTCTATTCTATTTTTTCTTTTGCTGCACCAAAAGGTATAAATACCTTCATCTACATTGCAGTACTTTAATGCTACTAAGGGTTTAGCTCAAGAAATGACATCATCACAGAGATTGCCAGAGAAGGGATGGGCATTTCTGCAACTGTTGTTGGTGGCATCTGTTTCTCATGCTGAGGAGCCAGTGTGCAGACAGAGAGGAGATCCTGAGAACCCACTGCTATCTAAGAATGGGGATATTATATTGGGGGGTATCTTCTCTTTTCACACAAGCTGGAAAGACAGAAAGGATTCCTACATGAACCAACCTCTGCTGCTACAATGTACCAGGTAAATGACACAATACAAATTATTTACATTTAAGGAATCTTTTGGCAATCAAAAGAGGAGTAAAATGTATTTTGATTTTCTCAGTTATTTCATTTCCTTCCATTGAATGCTTTAATTTGAAATGTTTTTTATATTTTGAGATTTATCCAGATTATTTGTGTCTGTTTTAAGGAACACATTACAATGCAAATTAATCACAATTGTCTCAATTAAGTTTAAATTTCAGAGATTTGCAGTTTGCCCAGGCTATGCTTTTTGCCATTGAGGAGATTAATAACAGTACAGACCTACTTCCACGAATCTCTCTGGGCTATAAAATCTATGATAATTGTGGATCTGTTGCCAGAAGTGTAGGAGTTACACTAGCTTTGGCTAATGGTAATGAAATTGTGTCTGTACCCTCCAAGACATGTACCAGACCTGCACATGTGCAGGCCATAATAGGAACAACATCTTCTTCTACAACCGTAGCAGTAGCTACTGTCATTGGACCTTTTTTTATTCCAGTGGTGGGTATTATATATATATATATATATACATATATATATATATATATATTAGGGGTGCAACGATACTCGTATCGATATTGAACCGTTCGATACAGTGCTTTCGGTTCGGTACGCATGTGTATCGAACAATACAAAATTTTTAATTTATTTTATCAACTTTTCTTCTGACGATGCTGTCTGTGTTGAGAGCTCAGTGGATCTGCGTTCGACTACTCCGCCTAGGCTGCACTGTCGAGCGCAGATCCACTGAGCGCAGCGCAAGCTAGCAAGACAGAAGCTTAGCTCGTTGCAAACATGGCAAATTGAACCTCCCCCACCCTCATTCAGATCTGGCCTTTGGAACTGTTTTGGTCTTCATGTGAAGTATGACCCTGAAGGTAAGCGCATCATGGACAAAAGTAAAACAGTATGTCGGATGTGCCACGCAATGCTCAATTACATGGGTGGGAACTAGTGCTTAGCGCAGTTTGCTCGTTAACGTGTTGACGCTGTCCAGCCCCACGCACGGGGCGATCCTCGGTAGCTCGTTAACGGAGATTTGCCGTGTTGTGGCATTAATGTCATTTCAGATTAACGCTGGCAGCACTAGTGGGAACACAACGAATATGACTGCACATTTACTCCGACATCATCCTAGTGCAAAGACAAGTGGAAGCAGACAAAAACAACAAGCACGCATGCTACAAACTTTACCCGAGTCATTTAGACAGCCGTTAGCACATGATTCTCCTTATGGGGACCTGATATGTTTAATATGCTGCTGAGAATATACCCCAGAAGAAGCGTATAGTATAGCTTTTATTTTGGAAAGAGCCATTTCTCTGTAATAAACTCTCTTTTCCAAAGATGAGGGATTTCTCCATGAGATATTTATGTTTTTATTACTTTGTCGTTTCAGCAACATTAAATTTAAAAACTGTACTTTTGAGTTAAAATATATATTTATAATTTTAATAAATGACAAATTAAAAAAGCATGAACATTTTTTGTATCGAAAAAATATCGAACCGTGACACCAAAGTATCGAACCGAACCGAACCGTGAATTTTGTGTATCGTTGCACCCCTAATATATATATATATATATATATACATATACATGTCTAGATATTATAGATATTCATGTTAGATCGCCACTTTGCCTGGTACATTTTATGTACAAGTACCGAGTAGAATTGTTCTTTTTGTAATTTTACATTAAATTTGAATGTTTTATTTTTAACAGTTTCATTTTTTCTCATTCTGTGTCTTTTTCATTTATAAGTTTTTATTTTTAATTCTAGATCAGCCACTTTGCAACATGTGCTTGTCTCAGTGACAAAACCAAGTACCCATCCTTCCTCAGAACAATACCCAGTGACTACTACCAGAGCAGAGCCCTGGCCCATTTGGTCAAG
This sequence comes from Pelmatolapia mariae, assembly GCF_036321145.2. Classification (NCBI taxonomy): domain Eukaryota; kingdom Metazoa; phylum Chordata; class Actinopteri; order Cichliformes; family Cichlidae; genus Pelmatolapia; species Pelmatolapia mariae. The sequence goes on from NC_086239.1 coordinate 25,097,119, forward strand.
TATTTTGGATGGACCTGGGTTGGAGCTATCAGATCCAATAATGATTATGGAAATAATGGCATGGCCACATTCACAGAAACTGCACAGCAGCTGGGCATCTGTTTGGAGTATTCTGTATCTTTTTTTAGAACAGATCCATATGTGAAAATACAAAAGATAATTGAAATTATAAAGGCTTCAACCTCCAAGGTGATTGTTGCATTCCTTGCCCGCGCAGATTTTAATGTGCTGCTACCTGAGTTTTCATACCATAACTTGTCTGGGTACCAGTGGGTAGGCAGTGAGTCTTGGATATTTGATTCACAAACAGCAGAAATGGATATGCATCACATACTGGATGGTGCCATTGGTGTTTCTATTCCCAAAGCACATGTCACAGGCCTGAGAGAGTTCATACTGAATAAGAACCCAATTAATCCATCTAATAATGAATTGTTTACTGAGTTCTGGGAGACAACATTTAGTTGTAAGTTCAAGGAGTTGAAGTCATCAGCAGATATTCAGAGAGAGTGTACTGGACATGAAGATATGACTGGAGTTCAAAATAACTTCATTGACATGTCTCTCATGCCTATCTTTAACAATGTCTATAAAGGAGTGTATGCAGTGGCCCATGCACTTCACAATATCCTCAGTTGTAATAAAACATGTAACAAAACTGTGCAGCTAGATCCATTCATGGTGAGCTTTTTGCTAATTTACATGACAGTGTTCAAATTAAGATTTTTAATTTAAAATTGATTCTTGTATATTTTTCAGTCAGTAAGTATATCTTTGTCATGCTATGAATTGAATTATGACATATTTCTTAGGTTCTGCAACACATACGAAAGATCCATTTCACAACTAAGGAAGGAGATGAGGTTTACTTTAATGAGAATGGAGATCCAGCAGCAAAGTATGACATTATAAACTGGCAGCCAAGAGAAAACGGCGTTGTGGAGTTTGTCATAGTTGGTCTTTATGATATATCATTAACTACAGAGAAACAGCTAAAACTGCAAAACAAGTCTTTAATTTGGGCAAGAAACTCAAAGCAGGTAAGCTATCATACAATTTCATTTTTGATGCTTTAATTCCTTTTTTATTGTATGTATATGTACTTAAATTGTTTATTTTGGTTTTGATGCTTCAAAATTAAGAAATCGTTTGACATAGAACACCATAGAGACATTTTTTTCTCAGTGTCTATACACGGTTAAATGTTCTTGATCATGCAGGTTCCTGTGTCAGTTTGCAGTGAGAAATGTCCCCCAGGAACACGCAAGGTACTCCAGAAAGGAAGGCCTGTTTGCTGCTATGACTGTGTAAGATGTGCAGAGGGAGAAATCAGCAACGTTACAGGTGTGGTGATATTTCATTTTAACTTTGGTGTGCTGCAAAGCAATGCTACATATGTAGGAAGGCCATACGAGAACTATTTAATCATTTTGATGAATGTTTTTATGCAGAGATAATCTCCATCTTGATTGCCTGATTAAAATATTTAAAAATATTTAACACAGAATAGTATATATGTTTGCATTTGTTATTACAGCTCACTTATAAAGTGATAACCACTTAATGGTGATTCGAAACGCAAGATTTTCTTGTAAAACAAAGGGGTGCCTAGCAAAAAAAACCTTTGGGAACCACTGTTGTAATAGGACACATATTTGGCCTATGTAAAATTGTGTATCTTTTTGCCTTTGTGCTCGCTATTAAATATTTAGAATTATTTGCACATTGCTTCTAAAATGCAAAGGACAAGTATACCACATTCATAAACTGATGAATGCTCTAGATGTTATATCTTTAAATCGTCATTTGATCACAAAACAGTGTGGCAGTCATTCAATAATAATGTTGTTTATGCACTTCTAATTCGACACCAGTAGAATATATCATAGCAGAGGCATAAACAATTGTATTCATTAAGTGTAACATCTGTTTCAATATTAATTTCCAGATTCTATCACCTGTGTGAGATGTCTACCTGAGTTTTGGTCAAATGAAAGAAGAGATGCCTGTATAAAGAAGGAAGCAGTGTTTCTGTCATATGAAGATATTATGGGAGCACTGCTTACTGCAGCATCTTTATTTGGGGCATGCATGACAATTGCCGTGATACTCATTTTCTTCAAGTATAGGAAAACTCCTATTGTCAGGGCAAACAACTCTGAACTGAGCTTCCTGCTGCTCTTCTCCTTAATTCTGTGCTTCCTGTGTTCTCTGACCTTCATTGGTCAGCCCTCTGATTGGTCCTGTATGCTCCGACATGTAGCATTTGGCATCACCTTTGTCCTCTGTATCTCTTGTCTTCTGGGAAAAACTATGGTTGTTTTAATGGCCTTCAGAGCTACACGTCCAGGTAGTAATGTTAAAAAATGGTTTGGGCAGACACAGCAGAGACTCTGTGTTACAGCATTCACTCTTATACAAGTTAATATTTGTATCATCTGGTTAACAACTTCTCCTCCTTTTCCGTTTAAGAATTTTAAGGAAATCAAAGATAAAATCACCTTAGAGTGTGCTCTAGGCTCAGCTATAGGCTTTTGGGCTGTGCTTGGTTATATAGGACTTCTGGCTATTTTATGTTTTATTTTTGCATTTTTAGCTCGAAAACTACCCGATAATTTCAATGAGGCCAAGTTTATCACTTTTAGCATGTTGATATTCTGTGCAGTGTGGATCACGTTTATCCCAGCATATATCAGCTCCCCTGGAAAGTTCAGTGTTGCTGTAGAAATATTTGCTATACTTGCTTCCAGTTTTGGACTGCTAATTTGCATCTTTATACCCAAATGTTATATCATCTTACTGAAACCAGAAAAGAATACAAAAAAACATATTATGGGGAAGAAGGCACCATAGTCACTTTCAAAACTGAATGCAGTAAAATGGAATTTTAATGTTATTATTATTTTTACATAATTGGGTCATCATCCTGTCAGAATAGAAATAAGCTGCCACCAGGATATACTCCAATTGATACTGGCTTTATAGAAACTACTTCTCCTTTCTGATGCATTTCCATTACTTACTTTGTAATTTACTCAAACAAAAAAAACATACCAAGTGACTGATAGCTAAAGGTTATTGAGTCATTCACACATTCATCATGACGTGCTTTTATTTTGTTCTGTCAAACTCTGGAAGTTTGTTAGTAGAATGACATGCCACTGCAGATAAAATTAGTAAGAGTATGTATTATTCTGTAACCTGTTCATTCTCCTTTTCAAGAGGCCTCCATGTATAACCACTGTTGAATTTTAGTGTGCAGCACAGTCTTGATTACAGTAGTTGCTTTGCTTTGTCCATGTATGCGTTTTATGCATGATTCTCAAAGAGCAGCTACACATAGATACATGGCAAATGAAATCCGAAAAGTTTAACTTTTTTCTCTTAATTTAATGATAATAGCAATAACAGTTAAGCTCTTCCTTGATATGAGATCAGAACAAAATACAGTGGAACCCCGACTTACGAATACCCCATTTAACGAAAAATTCAAGTTACAAAGGCACTTAACGGCAATATTTCTGCCGGTGTTACGGCAAAATACCCACGTAACGAAATCTGCTGGCTCTGACTGGCTCAGCCCAGAATGCCCACAATGCCTTCTGAATCATGTGACAACCCCTTGGCTTTCGTACTTGCGCTTTGCTGTTCCACTTGAACGACGTATTGTTGTTGCAGTTAGCAATTAGCCTGTAGCCTATCGTTCACTCAAAAGGCGCGATGGGTGCTTCGACTTACGAAAATTTTCGACTTACGAAAGACCCTCGGGAACGAATTAATTTCTTAAGTCAGGGCTCCACTGTATAATATATGGTACTCTGTACGATGAGGTTTTAGAGTAAATACAAAAACAGTAAATATACTAAAAGGTCTGTTGGTGTAAAATGTGTAAAATACCTCTAAACTGCTAAACATTTACTGTTGCCTTTCTGCTGGCAACGGAATCTGTCTCCCAAGTAGACTGGGAGTCTGAGTCTAGCTAATTAAGGTGGACATTAAACTGTAAAAAGCTGTCATACTGCCCCTAGTAGCAGCAATAGATTTAATTTTAAGAACAAAAACACGAGGATATGCAGTTCACTTTCAACTTCTGTCTATTAAGCAACAGGTGTTTTTAATTATTTATTTATTGTTGGCTAACTGAACTGAAATGGAATCCACTTGTTAGCCGTAATGTGTAGTTTTGAAGAGTCAATTATAAATGAAGACTTTGTGGAGGAGAGCCTGTTTGCGTGGGTGCACCAGTGGTTCACCGGACCAACAGGCTAAAGTCAGATTAGATTTTTCCTCACTAGATCAGTATACAGACCAAGCTGGCAGAGCAGATGTCTGTAAGATGCGACCAACAATATTTTATGCGATAAAATGCTGCTCATCAAAAAACAGGATAACTGGTCATTTTACAGAGTAAGCAGAAAGTATCGAGTAGTGTAACAAATGGCTTTATCCTAGGAGTAAGTAACATACTGTGCTACTTCAAAGTAACACGTAATGTCTAATACATTACTGTTCTTGAGTAATGACCGCAACACTGGTTGCAAACTGGTTGTAAATTGATTTGATGTGCTTGGGTACTCATCGCACATCTGCACTGCCAGCTGATTGTGCTGCTTGGTCTTTCCACGCGGCTTGACGAGGAAAAATCAAATACAGAGGGGACAGTGTCAACTTCAGCTTGTGGGTCTGGTGAACCACCGATGCAACTGACTTAAACACACACTTATCCACCTAGCTGTCATTTGCAAAGTGATCTACAATCCCAAGCATTATGGCCCACAGGTGGATTACCTTATTTCAGTGTGAATCTATTTAACAATTAAAAACCAACCAACCTAGTGACATCAGGTTCTGTACGGGCACAAGATGGCGCTACACCTGTTGTAGAAACTTAAAACACTTATTTCCTAAACTACACTTCAAATGTCAAATCCTCCCTGCTGTAAATTTCCCTTAGCATTTCATGTCAACTTTAATTTAGTATCAGGCTGTTGACAGATCTTAATGTCACATCTATGCGTCACAGATGTGAAAGTGGAAGTTAATGGATTACTGTAACTTGTTGTATAAAGCTCTAAGAAGAGTGTATGAGAGTAATGTATAAAAAAGTAAAGTCTCCAGTGCATCCACTTCTTTCCTTATTAAGCAGGTGCTTTCTAAGAAAGTAATTTTATGACCTTTGTTACCACTTCGGAAAAGGATACTGCATGTTTAACATTTGAATACATTTTAATGCATATTTATTTCTAATAAATAGTTTTTTGCACTGTTACTTCTTATTTAAGCCCTGTGTGATGTGTATGTCCTTGTTTTACATACGTAAACTTACATTTAAATGCAAATTTGGGCATGATCCTCCTTTTGCCGGACCTGTACATCTACTGGGAATATACTGCCACTATTCAATTATTTCTTATGCTGCACCAGAAGGTATAAATACCAGAATAAGTATTTCATCTTCATTATAGTACTTTTAATGCCACTAAGTGGTTTAGCTCAAGAAATGACATCAACACAGAGATGGCCAGAGCAGGGATGGGCATTTCTGCAACTGTTGTTGGTGGCATCTGTTTCTCATGCTGAGGAGCCAGTGTGCAGGCATAGAGGAGATCCTGAGAACCCACTGCTATCTAAGAATGGAGATATTATACTGGGTGGGATGTTCTCTTTTCACACAAGCTGGAAAGACAGAAAGGATTCCTACATGAACCAACCTCTGCCACTACAATGTATCAGGTAAATGACACATTACAAATCAATTTACATTTAAGGAATCTTTTGGGAATCATTACAGACAAAAAGGAGGAGTAAAAAGGTATTTTCATTTGTTTTAGTTATTTAAATTCCTTTCATTAAATGTTTTAATTTGAAATGTTTTTGTTTTGAATTTTGAGATTTATCCAGATTATTTCTCTCTGTTTTAAGGAACACAATGCAATGCAAATTATTAATAATTGTCTCAATTAAGTTTAAATTTCAGAGATTTGCAGTTTGCCCAGGCTATGCTTTTTGCCATTGAGGAGATTAATAACAGTACAGACCTACTGCCAGGAATCTCTGTGGGCTATAAAATCTATGATACTTGTGGATCTGTTGCCAGAAGTGTAGGAGTTACACTAGCTTTGGCTAATGGTAATGAAATTGTGTCTGTACCATCCAAGACATCATGTACAAAACCTGCATATGTGCAGGCCATAATAGGAGAGACCTCTTCTTCTCCAACCATAGCAGTAGCTACTGTTATTGGACCTTTTTTTGTACCCGTGGTTGGTATTTTATACATAGAACCTTTTTTATCATCTTTGAATACTTTAAAAAAAATATATATTTTTTTTAGATCAGTTGCTTTGCCTGGTACATTTTATGTACTCAGTATAAGTATTGAGTAGAACTGTAATTTTAATATTTTACTATATTTTTTCCATTAAATTTAAATGTTTTATTTTTAACACTTTCATCTTTTTTCATTCTGTGTCTTTTTCATTTATAAGTTTTTATTTTTAATTCCAGATCAGCCACTTTGCCACATGTGCTTGTCTCAGTGACAAAACCAAGTACCCATCCTTCCTCAGAACAATACCCAGTGACTACTACCAGAGCAGAGCCCTGGCACATTTGGTCAAGTATTTTGGATGGACTTGGGTTGGAGCTATCAGAACCAACAGTGATTATGGAAATAATGGCATGGCCACATTCACAGAAACTGCACAGCAGCTGGGCATCTGTCTGGAGTATTCTGTATCTTTCTTTAGAACAGATCCATATGCCAAAATACAAAGGATAATTGAAATCATAAAGGCTTCAACCTCCAGGGTGATTGTTGCATTCCTTTCCCGTGCAGATTTGAATGTCCTGCTACCTGAGTTTTCATACCATAACTTGTCTGGATATCAGTGGGTAGGCAGTGAGTCTTGGATATTTGATTCACAAACAGCAGAAATGGACATACATCACATACTGAATGGTGCCGTAGGTCTTTCCATTCCTAAAGCACATGTCACAGGCCTGAGAGAGTTCATACTGGATGAGAAGCCATTGAAATCATCAAATAATGAACTGTTCACTGAGGTCTGGGAGAGACTTTTTAGTTGTAAGTTCAAGGAGTTGAAGTCATCAGCAGACATTCGGAGAGAGTGTACTGGACATGAAGATGTGACTGGAGTTCAAAATAGCTTTATTGACATGTCTCTCATGCCTATCTTTAACAATGTCTATAAAGGAGTGTATGCCGTGGCCCATGCACTTCACAATATCCTCAGCTGTAACAACACATGTAACAAAACTGTGCAGCTAGATCCATTCATGGTGAGCTTTTTGATAGCTTAAAATACAGTTTTCACATTAAGTTATTAAGAAAAATGTTATCTAAAAAAATGGATGCTTACATATGTTTTTTAACCAGTCGGTATATACAATCTTTGTCATGCAATGAATTGAGTTATGACATACTTCTTAGGTTCTGCAACACATACAGAAGATCCATTTCACAACTAAGGAAGGAGATGAGGTTCACTTTAATGAGAATGGAGATCCAGCAGCAAAGTATGACATTATAAACTGGCAGCGAAGAGAAAATGGTACTGTGGAGTTTGTCACAGTTGGCCTTTATGATACATCATTAACTACAGAGAAACAGCTAAATCTGCAAAACAAGTCTTTAACTTGGGCAAGAAACTCAAAGCAGGTAAGCTATCGTACAATTTCCTTTTTATGTTCTTGTTTCTGTGTTCAAAATATGTAATTAATTATGTTTCACAATATTTTGATGCTTCAAAATACATTGTTCTATAGAGAACATCATATGGACATTTTTCTTTGTCAATGTCCATATACGGTTAAATATTCTTGATCATGCAGGTGCCTGTGTCAGTTTGCAGTGAGAAATGTCCCCCAGGAACACGCAAGGTTCTCCAGAAAGGAAGGCCTTTTTGCTGCTATGACTGCATAACATGTGCAGAGGGAGAGATCAGCAACATTACAGGTGTGGTGATATTTCATTTTAACTTTGGTGCGTTGCAAAGCAAAGTTAAGTACGTAGGAAGGCCATACAGTAACCATATAATAAGTTTGGTGTCTGTTTTTGTGCAGACATAATATCATTTAGATTTCCTTGTTGAACTATGTGAAAATAATTAACTGCTTATCACAGAATCGTGAGTAAGGAGATAAAATTAATTTGGACATTATATTTTATAATTGATAGCACTGGATTTCTGCAAAATCCAATGCTATCTTATAACAGGACTTACATGTGGTCTTCGTAAAATTGTGTATGCACTCTGGAAAATATTCAGAATTGCATGCTCATTCATTTAAAGTGCAAAGGAAACGTATGCAACAATCAAAAACAGCAGGTGAATGCACTAGATAGCTACACTGTGCAAACTCACTTAACCACATAACAGTGAAGCACTGTTTTTTTTTGTTTTTTGTTTTTTGTTTTTTTGTTGTTTTTTTGGGGGGGGGGGGGTGTTTGCTCAATAAACATTTTGTTTTTCATCTTGTAACTGTAAGTCATCAGTAGAATATTACATGGATGTTTTTGTTGCAAATGCAGGCATATGACAATTGTACTAAATATTAATTTCCAGATTCTGTCACCTGTGTGAGATGTCTACCTGAGTTTTGGTCAAATGAAAGAAGAAATGCCTGTATAAAGAAGGAAGCAGTGTTTCTGTCATATGAAGAAATAATGGGAGCACTGCTCACTGCAGTATCTTTATTTGGGGCATACATCACGATTGGTGTGATACTTATTTTCTTCAAATATAGGAAAACTCCTATTGTCAGGGCAAACAACTCTGAACTGAGCTTCCTGCTGCTCTTCTCCTTAATTCTGTGCTTCCTGTGTTCTCTGACCTTCATTGGTCAGCCCTCTGATTGGTCCTGCATGTTCCGCCATGTAGCATTTGGCATCACCTTTGTCATCTGTATCTCTTGTGTTCTGGGGAAAACAATGGTTGTTTTAATGGCCTTCAGAGCTACACGTCCAGGTAGTAATGTTAAAAAATGGTTTGGGCAGACACAGCAGAGAATCTGTGTTACAGGATTCACTCTTATACAAGTTGTCATTTGTATCATCTGGTTAACAACTTCTCCTCCTTTTCCATTTAAGAATTTTAAGGAAATTAAAGATAAGATCACTCTGGAGTGTGCCCTCGGCTCAGAAGTAGGTTTTTGGGCTGTGCTTGGTTATATAGGACTTCTGGCTATTTTATGTTTTATTTTTGCATTTTTAGCTCGAAAACTACCCGATAATTTCAATGAGGCCAAGTTTATCACTTTTAGCATGCTGATATTCTGTGCAGTGTGGATCACGTTTATTCCAGCATATATCAGCTCCCCTGGAAAGTTCAGTGTTGCTGTAGAAATATTTGCTATACTTGCTTCCAGTTTTGGACTGCTAATTTGCATCTTCATACCCAAATGTTATATAATCTTACTGAAACCAGAGAATAATACAAAAAGGAATATGATGGTGAAGAAGGCACCAAATTCACTTTGAAAATTGAATGCAGTAAAATGCGATTTACCAAGTGACTGAAGGCTAAAAGTTACTGATGTATATATATTTATTATGGTTTTTCTTTATTTATTTTGTTATGATAAACTCTGGATTTTTTAATTTAAATTTGAATGACATGGGACTCCAGATAAATTCAGAAAGCATATGTCATCTGCTCAATTCTCCCTTCTTTTTTAAGAGGCTGCCATGTAGTTGAATTGTAGTATTAATTGCAATGTAACTTGTTTAGTATGTTTTGCTTTCAGAAATGCTGGCAAATGAAATGAGGAAAGTTAACCCTTTCTTCCTTGTATTATATATGGGAAAAAACAATAAAAGCCATGCCTTTTCTTGGTATTGGATCAGAAAACAAATGCTATATGGTACCTTACATGATGATAACTAGCTGTTCTCATCACATTATTTAACCATTTTAAACACAAATTAGTGTAAACAAAAAAATAAATACAATTTATTGATTTACTGTTAACCTCTTTTTTTTCTATGTTAATGCCTCATTAAGACACATCATTGCTGCTCTTGCTGAACAAGAAAAAATTTAATTTTATGCAAGCCAGAATTCTCTTTTTTTCACTCTCACATACTTTCTTCTTTTAGATACACGTATTTTTACTCTTACATAATTTTATGTTAATTTTTATATTTGCACATTTTCTTTCTCATATGTATACATTTTAACATGGATGTACACTGTATGTACTGTATAGGACAGCAGAGAGAGAACCTGGGGGATGCCCATATTGTTGCTGGGGACTTTAATAAGGTATGTTTTAAATCTGTACTCTCCAAAATCATGCGTTAATTGTCCTACCAGGGGGGATATAACACTGGACCATGTGTGTACTAACATGAAGCATGCCTACAGAGCAACACCCCTCTCCCACCTGAGACAACCTGACCACCTCTCTCTGCTCCTCATCCCTGCCTACATCCCCCAAAGGGAACATAGTTCTCTAAGCACCCAGGTCATTAAGACATGGCCAGATGATGCTGTCCTCTAGCTACAGGACTGTTTTGATCTGACAGACTGGTCCATCTTTGAACAGCAGGACATGGAGACCTTCACTAAGTCTGTCAATGGAAGATGCCATCACCCTTCACAGAGCACTGAGCCCTTTGGAGAACAGGAAGAGCTACATGAAGATGCTCTTCGTGGACTACAGCTCAGCATTCCACACCACAATCCCAGACATCCTCACCACCAGACTGTACCACCTTCAGAAGACTTTCTAATCTGCTGGCCTCAATCAGTCTGACTCCTCGCCCACTGTTACTCAGCACCGGATCTCCATATTGCTGTATTCACAGCCCCCTACTTTATGCCCTGTACACATTTGACTGTACACCAACCCACGTAGCCAGGGTCATTGTCAAGTATGCCCACAGTGGTTGGGTTCATCTCTCAGAGAGATGAGACAGCGTACAGGTCGGAGGTAGAAAATCGGTCCTGCTGGTGTTTAGAAAATAATTTGAAGCCAGATGCCCTTAAAACAAAAGAACTCATAATGGAGTTCAGGAGGCACAGACAGTCCACTCCTCTCATACTTAATGGAGAACGGGTGAAATCTGTCTCCTTCTTCAGGTTTCTGGGCAACCACATCTCTGCTGATCTCACCTGGACCCACAACATAAACGCCCTTGTAATGAAGACCCAACAGTGGTTGCACTTCCTCGGAGTCCGGAGGAAGAATAACCTGAACCAGAAGCTGCTGCTTGATTGTATATCTCCTGTTTGTTATTTATTTCTGCTGTCTTGCAATTTATATTTTATTCTTGCATATTTGGCATGGAACACACATAATTTCACTGTAAATGTACAATGACAATAAAGGGCTATTCTCTATTCTATTCTACAATAAAATTTAAAACCCTTCTCCTCATTTACAAGGGCTTGAATAATCATGCCCCATCTTATCTTAGAGAACTCATACTGCTGTATCACCCCAATTGAGAATTTCAGTCTTAAACCGAAGGCTACTTGTGGTTCCTAGGATATTTCACTAGCTGGGCCCACATCCTCATTTTAGCTTTGACAGCGCTTTTAGTAAAATGGTAAATGACCTGTATTTGTATAGCGCTTTACTTAGTCACTATGGACCCCAAAGCGCTTTACACTACATTCAGTCATTCACACACACATTCACACACTGGTGATGACAAGCTACATTGTAGCCACAGCTGCCCTGGGGCGCACTGACAGAGGCGAGGCTGCCGGACACTGGCGCCACCGGGCCCTCTGACCACCACCAATAGGCAACGGATGAAGTGTCTTGCCCAAGGATACAACGACCGAGACTGTTGGAGCCGGGGCTCTAACCGGCAACCTTCCAATTACAAGACGAACTGCTTGTCATTTTTCAATGATAAATGCAGAGAAACTGCCAAATCGGTGGTAGAAAAGCTTGATGCTGTGTTTGTGAATGAGGGCTAGAGAAAGATCCTGGCATCCCAGTGCCAGAAGGGTTTACAGCTGCTTTTTGCAAAAAGAAATGCAGAAAAACTGGCAACTTGGTGGCAGGAAGTTTGCTGCATTTTGTGAATGACAGATAGAGAAAGAACCTGGCATCACAATGCCAAAGTTTGCTTCTGCACTTTGCGCAAGGAGGGATGGAAAACATCAAAGCTGACATCCTATGCTTAGCAGAGATAAACGGCATGGAGGAGCAGCAGAGCATGGAACTAGCGACTGATTTCCAGCTGTGGTGTGGTGGTGGTGTGCAGGTGCACAGTAACGTGAGTGGAGCTGCGAGCTTTGCTGGTGAGTGATCTTCCTGAATTTCGTGGAGGTGGCCAGTGGCCGGACTTACTTAATAACTGAATTTACTGGAGAGAAGATGACTGAATAGATCAACCTAACAGAAAATTGCTAAAAAGTTTCCCAGGATGGCAGAGGGCATTCGGTCTCTCTGAACTGCTGCCGTGACATTCAGAGTGTTTGGGTTTCCTTCTTAAATGGTATTCACACGAAAACGAAAACCAACAAGAACGAACCTTGTTCGCACGGAAAAGAGAACGAACAGCTTGTAGAACGGAGGGTCATATAAAGATAAGAAACAGAAGGGGCGTGTTTGGGGGAGTGGTTCCACTCCTGAAATTCAGATAATTTATCTCCAATTAAAAGTAGTATGGGAGGAGCTTTAAGGCACTGTTTTTAATTTTGTTGTTCTGTTGTTTATGAATCTTTTTTGTCTTTCAAGTAGTACATGTTTTATATGTGAAAATGTTTTTTGTTAAAAAGTTTTTCTGACCCCTGGAAGAGTAGCTATTGCAGAAGCTAATGGAACCGGATGTGTCATGAGATGTATTCTAAAGACACTTCTTCAGCTGAGAGTCAGAGAGTAGAAACACACACGCTACAGTTTTTATTTGCAGGGGCAGTCACAGAGCGCTCGCACCTGAGAGTGGGGGCTCAGGGACTCGCACTCTATTCTTGCTCTTGTCTTTATTTATATACAAGGGTAATACAATAGTGAATACGTCTGTTCACACAGAGGAATGTTGATGCGTGAGCATGTACGTATGTGGGTGTATGTGTGTGTGTAAGTTTCTGTGGGAAGCGGCTCCTCTTCCTGGTAGGGAGTGAAACTGCTTGTTCAGCTCTTATTATCGCTGTGGGAAGAAACTGATAAAAGAGAACAGAACAAGTCTTGTAGTGAACAACAGTCTAAGTCATCAAAAGGTCAACATGCAGTATTCTATCATATGCAAACTTATATCATTAAAAGTTTATACTGACTACTAAGTACAATTCTCCATTGACAGGATGCTTGTTCATCTCTAGCATCATCTAAAACCCTCTCTCCTTGAAACCTCTTCTGTGGAAAAAGCTCCTAGCTTGGACCTGTGGACAGACACCCTCTCTACTTTTCAGATAAGGCTTAAGGCTTTCTTTTTTGACACAGCTTATAGTTAGGACTGGATCAGGGGACTCTGAATCCACCCTGTCCTCAATGGGACATTTGAGTTTTAAAAGAATAACAAGATGGAACAGTCGACCGACTGAAGTATTATGCACATTGTGCAAGAAGGAAATTTCTTTGCACAGAAGCACTTCCACCTTAAAATATCACATTGGAGCGAAGCATACGTTAGTCGGGGGTGCTGCTCGGACTTTGGCTAACACGTCACCCAGCTTGCAACAAACCACTCAGGGAGCATCGGGGACTCAGTAAGTCTACCTCCGACATATTGACTGACACAACTGCCAAGTGGATTGCAACAAACTGCAGACCTATTAATATCGTTGAGAACACGCGCTTTACATAGCTTTGGTTCCTCGTTTCAAGGACTTGAAGTGCCTTCCCAAGAGTGACAGAGAGAGAGTGGATAAATGTTTACAGTTTTTTTGTTAACATGAACGTGCAAGATGTTCAATAAACATGTTAAGTGCGTATATTTTCCCCTTTTTTTCTCGAGTCTGTTTGCTCATGCAAAATGAAATGTGATTAATATAGAATAAAAATGAATGATATTTAATCGTGATTAATCAAAATTAATCCACAGTAACCCTGTGATGAATCAGATTAAAGATTTTAATTGCTTGACAGCACTAATATAGTTATACATTAGTGTATACTTACCTATTAGTATATAGGTTTGTTTTTTTTTAAAGTTGTATTTCACTGGAGAGAACCTGTGCTAAAAGACTGAAGAAAACTATTCAAATTCCCTTTGAATTTAAGCATACATTCTTTGTGTTTATTCTACATTTACTTAATTATATTACATAAATGTCAGTTACAAGCCTAAATTTAAAGTTGAAAAAAAGTAATTGCAACCAGGCTATTGATCAAGTAATTGCGATTAATTGTGATTAATTACAGAAAATTGTGAGATTAATTATTTTTTTAGTCTACTGACAGCACTAATTATAAGTTATTATTAATCTCTGGCAGCAAAAAAAGACGTGGTAGCATATCTCATCACACACCACACTCAGCTGAACTCTGGGACCTTCACCTCCCTCTGCGCGCTTCAAAACTCTGCCTGCCAAATAAACCATGGATATCCCACTAACCTTCATTTTCTCCTGGATACATTTTGTGTCCCTGCTAATTCCCATCTCCTCTGTCCACAATTTACCAGCGCTAGACCACCATGCCACGAGTCTCCCCCAATGTTTACCTTTGGAGCCTTTACCCCTTCACTTCATCACACCATGCACTTTTTCTTGTTGTTCATGATCTTAAATAAAACTTGTGTGAAACTAACTCAACCTTCTCCATATCTGGTTCTGCAGGCACAGGCCCTCTTGACAATCATGCCCAATACAATATCCCCAATACAATATCCTCTTCGTTAGATAGCACTGGGTTTTTAGGATCTCCTCTCTGCCTACACACCGGCTCCTCAGCATGAGAGACAGATGCCACCAACAACAGTTCGGAAATCGGAAAGGTAACAGTGGTCACCATGGTAACCGGAACACTCGGTGCAGTGACCCGCAGGCTAGACGAGTGGCTCCAGCAGATACCAGGAACAATATCTGAGATCTCTGTCCAGAAGAGCACAGTCCTAGGAACAGGAAAGATACTGCACAGGACCTACAACCTCCCAGGCCTCTCGCAAGAGGGGAATTAGATGTAATTTTTTTTTTATTTAAAAAAATGTTTTACTCTGTTAGATCAGCCACTTTGCCACATGCGCTTGTCTCTACTACCAGAGCAGTAGTCTTGTTTTTTTTTCTCTTAATATATTGGTAATAGCAATAACAGTCAAGCTCTTCCTTGGAATAGGATCAAAACAAAATATAATATATGGTACTTTACAAGATAAGTTTTTAGTGAAAGAAATTACAGTAAAAACAAAGATATCTGTTGGTGTCAAATGTCTAAAATACCTCTAAAATGCTGATCATGTACAGTTGCATTTGTGCTGTGTTAGCTTTTCGTCTAGCATTTGGTGCATTGCTGCTGATGCTGAATGGAGTCTGCCTTCCAAGTAGATTGGAATGGATCTTAAACCACACTTCAAAGACAGCGGTAAATCTATGACAGCTTTTAAAGTAGGGGTCAATGCTGTAAATTTCCATTAGCATTTCATGTCAACTTTAATTTAATATCAGACTGATGACAGATCTTAACACATCAATGAATCACAGATGTGAATGTGGAATAGATTACTGTAACTTGTGGAATATGAGCTCTAAGACTTCGGTATAGAAATATGATATCTGAAAAATATTGTTTAGTTTATATTTATTTCTAATGAATTGTTTTTTGCACTGTTGCTTCATATTTAAATGACCCTGTGTAATATATCCTTGTTTTACATATATTAACCTACATTTAAATGCAAATTTGGGCATGATTCGCCTTTTGCCGGACCTGTACATCTACTGGGAATATACTGCCACTATTCGATAACTTCTTATGCTGCACCAGAAGGTATAAATACCAGCTTAAGTATTTCATCTTCATTGCAGTACTCTCATGCCACTAAGTGGTTTAGCTCAAGAAATGACATCAACACAGAGATGGCCAGAGCAGGGATGGGCATTTCTGCAACTGTTGTTGGTGGCATCTGTTTCTCATGCTGAGGAGCCAGTGTGCAGGCGTAGAGGAGATCCTGAGAACCCACTGCTATCTAAGAATGGGGATATTATACTGGGTGGGATGTTCTCTTTTCACACAAGCTGGAAAGACAGAAAGGATTCCTACATGAACCAACCTCTGCCACTACAATGTATCAGGTAAATGACACACTACAAATCCATTTATGTTTAAGGAATCTGTTGGGATTCATTACGAATACAAATGAGGGGTAAAAGGTATTTTCATTTGTTTTAGTTACTTAATTTCCTTTCATTAAATGTTTTAATTTGAAATGCTTTTGCTTTGTATTTCAAGATTTATCCATGATTATTTGTGTCTGTTTTAAGGAACATGATGCAATGGAAATTATCAATAATTGTCTCAATTAAGTTTAAATTTCAGAGATTTGCAGTTTGCCCAGGCTATGCTTTTTGCCATTGAGGAGATTAATAACAGTACAGACCTGCTGCCAGGAATCTCTCTGGGTTATAAAATATATGATAATTGTGGATCTGTTGCCAGAAGCGCAGGAGTTACACTAGCTTTGGCTAATGGTAATGAAATTGTGTCCATACCCTCCAAGACATCATGTACCAGACCTGCATATGTGCAGGCCATAATAGGAGCGACTTCTTCTCCTACAGCCATTGCAGTTGCTGCTGTCATTGGACCTTTTTTTGTACCAGTGGTGGGTATTTTATATATAATTTTATATTTTTATATATAATTGTCATCTTTTAATATTTTTTGAATATGTTTTATTCTCTTAGATTAGCTGCTTTTGTTTGTTTGTACTAGTACTGAGTGAAATTTTTATTTTCATATTTTTACAATATAGTTTTGCAGTAAATTTGAATGTTTTATTTTTAACAGCTTTATCTTTTCTCATTCTCTGACTTTCACATATATATGTTTTTCATTTTTAATTCTAGATCAGCCACTTTGCCACATGTGCTTGTCTCAGTGACAAAACCAAGTACCCATCCTTCCTCAGAACAATACCCAGTGACTACTACCAGAGCAGAGCCCTGGCACATTTGGTCAAGTATTTTGGGTGGACTTGGGTTGGAGCTATCAGATCCAATAATGATTATGGAAATAATGGCATGGCCACATTCACAGAAACTGCACAGCAGCTGGGCATCTGTCTGGAGTATTCTGTATCTTTCTTTAGAACAGATCTGTCTGACAAAATACAAAAGATAATTGACATTATAAAGGCTTCAACCTCCAAGGTGATTGTTGCATTCCTTTCCCGTGCGGATTTGAATGTCCTGCTACCTGAGTTTTCATACCATAACTTGTCTGGATATCAGTGGGTAGGCAGTGAGTCTTGGATATTTGATTCACAAACAGCAGAAATGGACATACATCACATACTGAATGGTGCCGTAGGTCTTTCCATTCCTAAAGCACATGTGACTGGCCTGAGAGAGTTCATACTGAATGAGAAGCCACTGAATTCATCTAATAATGGTCTGTTTACTGAGTTCTGGGAGACATTATTTAACTGTAAATTTAGGCAGTCATTGTCATCATCAGACATTCAGAAAGAGTGTACTGGACATGAAGATGTGACTGGAGTTCAAAATAGCTTCATTGACATGTCTCTCATGCCTATCTTTAACAATGTCTATAAAGGAGTGTATGCCGTGGCCCATGCACTTCACAATATACTCAGTTGTAATAAAACATGTAACAAAACTGTGCAGCTAGATCCGTTCATGGTGAGCTTTTTAGTAGCTTAAAATACAGTTTTCAGATTAAGTTAAATTATTAAGAAGATTTTTAATAAAAATGATTCTTAAAATTTTTTAAGCAAGAGGTGTGCAAAATCTTTATCATGTAATGAATTGAGCAATGTCATATTCCTTAGATTTTACAACAGATACGAAAGAGTCACTTCACAACAAAGGAAGGAGATGAGGTTTACTTTAATGAGAATGGAGATCCAGTAGCGAAGTATGAAATTATAAACTGGCAGCCAAGAGAAAATGGTATTGTAGAGTTTGTTACAGTTGGTCTTTATGATCCATCATTAGCTCAAGAAAAACAACTAAATCTGCAAAACAAGTCTTTAATTTGGGCAAGAAACTCAAAGCAGGTAAAATTCCTTTTCTATGTTTTATGTTTTCATTTCTTTTTTCATTTTAGAAATATACAGAAGATCATATACAATTTTTTTTGTCAAATTCCTTATACAATTAAATGTTCTTGATCACACAGGTGCCTGTGTCAGTTTGCAATGAAAAATGTCCCCCAGGAACATGCAAGGTTCTCCAGAAAGGAAGGCCTGTTTGCTGCTATGATTGTATAAGATGTGCAGAAGGAGAGACCAGCAACATTACAGGTGTGGTTATATTTCATTTCAATCTTTGCACAAACCAGCACACGCATACCTCATACATTTGACACCACTTTTGTTGGATTTGAAGAAGGTGGGGGGGGGGGGGGGGGGCAACTTCACTCACTCCTTTCTGACTCTGTGCACTCTGGAAAATATTTACAATCGTATGCAAATTACTCTAAAATGTAAAGGAAAGTATGCCACAATCACAAATATTGATGGACACTCTAGATCTCACATCTGTCAATCCTCACTTGATCACAAAACAGAATGCAAGTGTTATTCACTCAATAAACATGTTGTACAGCATCAGTAGGATATTGCATGGAAGTTGTAGATGCAAACACAGGCATATGGAATTGTACTGAGTGTAACTACTTGTAACATCTGCTTCAATATTCATTTCCAGATTCTGTCACCTGTGTGAGATGTCTACCTGAGTTTTGGTCAAATGAAAGAAGAGATGTTTGTATAAAAAAGGAAGCACTGTTTCTATCATATGAAGACATTATGGGAGCACTGCTCACTGCAGTATCTGTATTTGGGGCATACATGACGATTGGTGTGATACTCATTTTCTTCAAATATAGGAAAACTCCTATAGTCAGGGCAAACAACTCTGAACTGAGCTTCCTGCTGCTCTTCTCTCTAATTCTGTGTTTTCTGTGTTCTCTGACCTTCATTGGTCAGCCCTCCGATTGGTCCTGTATGTTCCGCCATGTAGCATTTGGCATCACCTTTGTCCTCTGTATCTCTTGTCTTCTGGGAAAAACAATAGTTGTTTTAATGGCTTTCAGAGCTACACGTCCAGGTAGTAATGTTCAGAAATGGTTTGGGCAGACACAGCAGAGACTCTGTGTTACAGCATTCACTCTTATACAAGTTGTCATTTGTATCACCTGGTTAACAACTTCTCCTCCTTTTCCATTTAAGAATTTTAAGGAAATCAAAGACAAGATCACATTGGAGTGTGCCCTCGGCTCAGCTGTAGGCTTTTGGGCTGTGCTTGGTTATATAGGACTTCTGGCTATTTTATGTTTTATTTTTGCATTTTTAGCTCGAAAGCTACCTGATAATTTTAATGAGGCCAAGTTTATCACTTTCAGCATGCTGATATTCTGTGCAGTATGGATTACATTTATCCCAGCATATATCAGCTCCCCTGGGAAGTTCAGTGTTGCTGTAGAAATATTTGCTATACTTGCATCAAGTTTTGGACTGCTAATTTGCATCTTCATACCCAAATGTTATATAATCTTACTGAAACCAGAAAAGAATACAAAAAAACATATCATGGTGAAGAAGGCACCATAGTCACTTTGAAAACTGTATGTAGGAAAATGGGATTTTACTTACTTACTTACCAAAAAAAAAAAAAAAAAGACACACAGTAATAATTATATGTATGGCTCAATAACCTTTAGCCTTGAGTCACTTGGTATGGTTTCTTGATTATGTCAAAAGTTATAAGTCTTTTTATTTATATTTACTTGACTTGTTCTGCAGATAAATTCAGAAAACATATGTAACCCGCTCAATTCTCCCTTCTTTGGCTGCCATTTAGAGCCATAGTTGAATTCTACTATTAAGTGCAATGCAACTTGATTAGTATGTTTTGCTTTCAGAAATGCTGGCAAATGAAATGAGGAAAGTTAACCCTTTCTTCCTTGTATTATATATGGGAAAAAACAATAAAAGCCATGCCTTTTCTTGGTATTGGATCAGAAAACAAATGCTATATGGTACCTTACATGATGATAACTTACCATTGACATCTCCTTACTAAACCATCAATCAATCAATTTTCCTGTCGACTCCTGGGGGAGCATAGGTCCGCAACAACACCACGCCAATGGACTCTGTTCTGGGCTGCTCTCTTCAGCTGGGTCCACGTCATTCCAGCGGCCTTCACTTCGCTTTCGACAGATCTTCTCCACGTCTGTTTGGGTCTCCCCACTTTCCTTTTCCCTTGTGGGTTCCAGTCCAGTGCTTGCCTTGCGACGTTGTCGAGTGGTTTTCGAAGTGTGTGGCCTATCCAGCCCCATTTTCTCTTCTTGATGTCTTGGCCGACCGGGTTCTGGCTGGTTCTCTTCCACAGGTCTGTGTTTGAGATCTTCTCAGGCCATCTGACCTTACTAAACCATTGTAAACTCAAATTACTGTAAACAAAATAAAAATAAAATGTATTGGTGTTAATGTCTGAAATATATCTAAACTTCTGATCATTTAGTGTTACTTCAATTTTGATTCTATTTTTCTATGTTAGTGCCTCATTTAGACATATCATTGCTGCTGTTGCTGAACAAGAAAAAATATAATTTTACCCGTACCAGAATTCTTTTTTTTTTCACTCTCACATACTTTCTTCTATTAGATACACATGTTTGTTTGTTTTTTTGGTAGCAAAGAGGAAGTGACGGAAGTGACGGGAAAAGGTAAGTGACTGAAAAAAAGTGAATGGTAGCGTAGAATTTAACAAACGTTTCTTTAGGCTTCAAGTATACTAAATATACTAATCAATATACTAATCATTTGTCATATAACTAACCATATCTGTATTATCATCTCCAACACCCTGGAGGCCAATGGGGAGAGTTTAGATGCTCTCCAAGATTTCATTGATCGGTGCTTCCAGGACATAGTGATGAAGAAGGCCCAGATTGCATCTTCCTCGGCCAAAATTGAGACGCCGTCATCGAAAAGATGTCGCCTGGCACAACATTGCCTGCCAGCAATGACATTGCAGACATCCTGGAGTCAATTGACAAGCGATTGTCCAGTTTCAATTCGAGGCTGTCCCTGGTGGAGATTTTACACTGGGAATTTAAATCTCTGGGAGAATCCCTGGAGTTCAGCCAGGAGCAGGTGGAAACACGTGCTGCTGAAAATGCCATGCTACGGGAGTTGGTCAAGTCTCTTACCGAAAATGTGACCCAGCTAAACATAGAAAATAAAAAAATAAAAGAGACTGTTAGCATGAGAGATAACCTTGTGTTTTCTGGTATTCCAGAATCTGCTGGAGAGGATGTGGAAATAATGGTGAAAAGCTTCATTAAAACACACCTGAAATGCCGGAGGACACCGTAAAGAACATCGCATCGCTTGAAAGAGTGCATTGCATCGGGGTCATGAGGTCAGCGACCGGGGTACCACATCCAATTGTGGCCAGATTCGGCCACATCAAACAGAAGGAACAGGTGAAGAGTCATAGCAGGGAGCTGAAAGGAACGGACTTCAGCGTGAATGATCATTTTCCCAAAGAGATCTTGGAACGACGTAAGGTTCTGTTCCCAGTCCGATGTAGCTTCATCCAGAAAGGCTCCCGCGCTGTCATCGCTGTGGACCAACTCTACGTGGACGGACAGCTCTACCGCGACCCCGGCATCCCTCTGTGGTTGTATTGACTTCACTCCAGATAAGAATCTGCTTCACTCTTTTCTTATCCAGTCACACTCTTCTGCATTAACATGTGTTTAACCTAGCAATATCAGTATGATGTCATACAGATATAACACCGTCACCCTCCGTCATTGCGTTAATTGGAATGTTTCTGGGGGGTTTTTTTCCTCTCTTTTTTTTCCTAATTATTAAACTATCAATACTTAACAAAAAGCTATGTATTGTAAGTATATATGGTCCAAATATTGATGACCACTCATTCTTTTACAGATTTTTAGTGCACTCTCAGTACACCTAGATGTGCACTTGTTCTTGGGGGCGACCTCAACCTGGGACAAAATGAAGAAATGGATAGGCTCAACACAGCAGGAACTCAGCGCAACTGGCAGTCCACAAATATAATCAAACAGTATATGAGCGACTTTGGTCTTTGCGATGCATGGTGCTCCCTTCACCCCAACAGTAAGGAATACTCTTTCTTCTCACATGTCCATCACTCCTACTCTTGTCTGGATTATTTCCTAGTCAGCAACTCAATGTTGAGTGACATTTCAGACACTGAGATACACCCTACAGCTGTCAGCGATTATGCTCCTGTATCTTCAACACTAATACATAAGAAGAACATTCCACCAAATAAAAACTGGAGATTTAATACATCATTGCTCAAAGATGAAGAAATATTAAATATATTAAAAAAATTTAAAAACAGTGGACTTTATATTTAGACTGTAATGACACTCCTGGACCATCAGCATCTGTCCTCTGGGAAGCAGGGAAAGCTGTGATGAGAGGTAAAATAATTTCTTTCTCATCACATAAAAAGAAAGAAGAAAACAAAAATATTCAGGAACTAGATAAAACCATCAAATCCTTAAAAGAAGCCTCCGACCAAGATCAGGAAATACTGAACAAAATACGCAAAACAAAACTGGAATTAAATGAAATCATTAATAGAAAAACTCAATTCCTAGTACAAAGACTTTGCTTGCAGAATTTTGAACACAGTAACAAATCCGGTTGATTTCTAGCCAACCAGTTAAAAGTAAATAAAGAAAAAACAACTATATCTGCTGTTAAAGACTTATCTGGAAACACAATATATGACCCTGAAAGAATAAACAACATTTTTAGGGATTTCTATGAGATTTTATATTCACCACAAATAAACCTGTCTAAAAATGAAATCGATCAGTTTCTTGACAACGTAACTCTTCCAAAATTACTAGACAGTCAAGCAATGGCACTGGATTCGCCACTGACACCAGGAGAACTCCAGGAAGCCCTGATAAGTATGCCCAATAATAAGGCTCCAGGTCCAGATGGCTTTCCAGCAGAATTCTACAAATAATTCTGGACAATTCTGGCATCAGTATTTCACAGAATGTTGCAGGAAATCAAGGAAAATGGCAGACTACCACCAAATATGAATCCTGCTAATATTAGTCTCCTCCTAAAACCAGGCAAAGACCCTGTATTTCCCTCAAGTTATCGTCTAATATCCCTTATTAATGTAGACCTCAAAATAATCTGCAAAGCCCTCTCAAAGAGATTAGAGAAGATAACCCCCCTGACCAAACCGGCTTCATAAAAGGTAGGCACTCATCAACTCTCTCTTGCAGTAAAAACACTGAATCCACAATATTATCTCTAGATGCAGAAAAAAGCATTTGACAGAGTTAACTGGAAAGTTTTATTTGCAACTTTACACAGATTTGGTTTTGGAAACTCTTTCCAAAACTGGCTAAAAATATTATATAATTCCCAACAGCCTGTGTCAGAAAAAATGACCAAACATCCTCCAGCTTCTGTCTCCTGAGGGGTACCAGGCAGGGATGCCCACTCTCCCCGTCACTGTTTGCAATTTTTATTGAACCAATATGTAACCCAGAGTAAAATCTGTTTTACTAGCATTTAGTAAATTCCTGCACTTATTTCCTGCCATTGAACGCATCACAAATACATGGCTTCAACCACATGACTTTGCTCAGCCAATCGGATGGCATGTAGGTCATAGTAAGCCTGTCCCGGCTTCCTCCCGTGAGATGCGTGGAGGCAAGCCAGGTGACAGAGCTGTTGCAGATGCTGATTACTGTGAGCCAGAGCCATAGTGTTGTTGTGCACTGACCAGAACGGAATTGGCCAGGTGACCCTTTTTGGGTATGAAAAAGGATGGCGAGCCAATGAACGGCTAGGAGCAGGACTCATTCTGCATTTTAGCTTCCACTGGACTGGTAGGAAGCTATCAAAGACGACGCTCTGTCCCCATTTCCCAAACACACTGATTTCCACAATCATACACACCATTCCCCCCGTTTATGGACAATAGCGCTTGGACATCTCTCATGGACATTCAGATAAAACTCATGGACTTCAGTGTGGATCAGTGGTTTGGATGTTAACATGTGTTACTTATGGGGAACTGTTTTTTGTTTTTGAGAATCTATATTGCTTGGTATAAGCCATAAGCCTGAAGAATTTGCTTAGTTGTCTTTGCATCCCCACTGGGTTTTTGATTTATTGAATAGCTGCAGCAGGAATGATTATTTAAGTTTTCCTTATCTTTTCTTGTTATTTTCGGTTAAATACATGGTACCTGCAAAAGCATTTTGCGTTGTGTGTATTTATTAATTACTGCCCATCAGCTCCAGTAGCATTCCTAAATCTTCTGATTAATAATAACCATAACATTTCACTTAATACCTAGTCTGTATTAATTCATTAGCGCTTCATCAGTGTTACATTTCTTGGCGAGCCAGCCAGGAGCTGATTTGGTTAGTAATTAATATATATTCAAACTCACCAATTTATTTTTCCCCATAATGGAAGTTTTTGAGACGCTTGCCATTAAGATCCCAAATGCGGTTTTAATTGACGGAGTAACTGAGCATTCGGTTGATGAAGTTATACATTTCCTTGAACAGTATGGTGACATAGGCCGCAAGGTTACTATAGATTCACCAGAATCTGAATTTAATAACATGCTTGTCGCTGAGTACGCTTCAGGGTTATCTTTAACGCGTTTGTCTCAGTTGTTACCGCACACATCTATTTCAGATTCAGGTGACAAACTCCACATTGAAAGTCTATCCGAGATTTATGCATCAAAAGTTAGTGGTTCCAAGACAAATACTTACTTGGCAGACTTAAAAAGAATAGCCAAATTATCTGGGAGGGATTATGCAGAAGTCCTCAGTGAGGGGATGACGCAGATACGCCGGTCCCTTGCAGAGTTCAACCCAGAGACTCCAGTGGTTGCAAAACCAGAACCAGAAGATTCAAAACCCCCCGATTCAGTCTTTCCTCCTTCACTACCAGCCTCTCTTCCATCTAAGTCCCCTTCTGTTGCCAGTGGTGCTGAAGCACAAGGTGGAGAGAGGCATTCCGCCTCCATTCCAGCGGCTGATCTCAACCCCCCTGAAGTACAACGCTATGTTGTGGAACACGTTGTTCGGAGTAGGGACGGCTCGCTGCATGCATTCCATCGACTGAGAGCGTTTTCTGGTAAAGTGCCCAGGCCAATTCAAGAGACAGATTATGATACATGGCGGTCAGGTGTTGAATTAGCCCTGAAAGATCCATCGATATCTGATCTGCAGCGCACCAGACTGATTCGCGACAGTCTACTGCCTCCTGCCTGTAATATGGTAAAACATCTCAGCCTTGACACACCACCAGAAGTTTATATGAAACAACTTGACTCAGCCTATGGCACTGTGCAAGACGGGGAAGAGTTATATGCCAAGTTCATGGACACCTTCCAGGACAGTGGCGAAAAGCCTTCGGCCTATTTGCAACGTCTGCAGGTGGCATTACAGCATGCAGCAAAAAGAGGAGGTGTTTTAGAGAAAGACATGGACAACCGACTGTTGAATCAATTCTGCAGGGGATGTTGGGATAACAATTTAATATCGGAACTCCAACTTAAACAAAAGAAACACAAACCCCCCAAATTTACTGAACTTTTATTGCTCCTGCGAACTGAAGAGGACAGAGAGGCAGCAAAGACATTAAGGATGAAACAGCATTTGGGAACGACAAAACAGAAAGCCACCACTAATGCCCAGTTTGCCAATACGGTGGAAGAAACTAACCTCTGTACTGCGCTAACCACTATGACTAAACAGCTCTCACAACAGATGGCAGCTATACAACAGCAGCTTGCAGCTTTGACAGCACAACAGTGTAATGTCAAACCACCGTTTGCTGCCTGCCCAGCTCCAAAGCCCTATGGGCCGAAGAAGGTTAGCAAGAATCCAAAACCTAGCGTCTCCAGCCCTAAACCAGGGTTTTGTTTCCGCTGTGGAGAAGATGGTCACATTAAGCCACAATGTGAAAATGCACCCAATTCAGCATTGGTAAGTGCTAAGCGGAAACAATTTGACAACAAACAAATGTGGCAGAAGCAAAAGTCCTCTACTTCTGGGGATTTAAACTAGTTCCAGTTCCTGTTGAGGGGCAAACAGGAGCTGAGCTGGACCAACCTTGTCCCGCTGAGAACAAAAAGCATGCCAAATGTGCAAAATTGCAGACAAAGACAAAGATCCACACTAGATTACCACCAGGATTAGTTGGATCCAGATGTACAGCAGAAGTCAACATTGCAGGTTGCAACTGTCCGTGTCTACTGGATACTGGTTCCCAGGTTACCACAATTCCAGTTTCATTTTATAATGAGCATCTCTCTGATCAGCCAGTCCACCCATTGAATGAGCTTCTTCATGTGGAGGGGGCTGCTGGTCAGTGTGTTCCATACCTTGGGTATGTTGAAGTTGCCATGACATTTCCAAAAGACTTTCTTGGAAGTGACTTTCCAGTTCAAACGCTTGCACTTGTTGTTCCTGATGTGAGACCTGATTTTCCAACCTCAGTACTTATTGGCATGAATACGCTTGAAATTCTTTATGAACAATTCTTTTCTAGTAACTGTTCATCATTCCAGCCTATCTCTTATGGGTACAGAGCAGTTCTGCAAACTCTCCAAGTGACGTACCAACAGAACTGTAATGATCATCTTGGTGTTGTGACCACCCTTAGTAAATCTCCTGTGCTAGTTCCAGCTGGCTGCACAGTTGTGGTCGAGGGTTCTGCCAAGCTTCTCAGCCCAGCTAGTCAATGTGTTGTCATTCAGCACCCGGGTTCAGGCCTGCCGGGTGGTTTGTGTGTCAGTAATTGTCTAGTCGCTCTTAAAGCTGGTACACACACTCAGGTTCCAGTTGTTGTATCAAACGGAACAGAGCAAGACATCTACATACCAGCTTTGAGTGTCATTGCAGAGCTGGGAGCCTATGACTGCATAGTCTCTGAGCACAGTGTGACCAACCCCACAGATCGGGAGATGTTGTCAACACCCCTCACTTTCAATTTTGGTGAGTCACCAATACCAGCAGAATGGGAAGAACGGATCACAACAAAACTAAATGCCCTGTCTGAAGTTTTTTCACATCATGACTTGGATTTTGGTTGCACTAAAGAAGTGAAGCATCACATCAAGCTCCATGACAATACCCCTTTTAAACAGAAAGCAAGACCTATTCATCCCCAGGACATAGAAGCTGTTCGTAAACATCTTCGAGAGCTTCTAGATGCTGGTGTTATCAGGGAGTCGGAGTCATCATTTTCATCACCCATAGTGGTTGTCAAGAAGAAAAATGGAGACATTCGACTATGTATTGACTACCGCAAACTCAACTTGCAAACGATTAAGGATGCGTATGCATTGCCCAACTTGGAGGAATCGTTTACAGCACTCACTGGATCGAAATGGTTCTCCGTGCTTGATCTCAAATCTGGTTATTACCAGATCGAGATGGATGAAGCCGATAAAGCCAAAACCGCTTTTGTAACGCCAATCGGGTTTTGGGAGTTCAATCGAATGCCTCAAGGAGTTACTAATGCACCTTCAACGTTCCAAAGACTCATGGAGAAGTGCATGGGAGACTTGCACTTGAAAGAGGTCCTGGTGTTTTTGGATGATTTGATCATATTCTCCAACACCCCTGAGGAGCACGAAGACCGTTTGCTGAGAGTGTTGAATCGCTTGAAAGAATTTGGGTTAAAACTTTCTCCAGAAAAATGCAAATTCTTCCAGACATCAGTCAGATACTTGGGCCACATTGTTTCAGAAAATGGTGTTGAGACAGACCCAGAAAAGGTTGCCACCTTGAAATCCTGGCCAATTCCAACCAACTTGAAGACCTTGAAATCTTTTCTGGGATTCGCTGGCTACTATAGGCGTTTTATTAAGGGATATGCCATGATCGCCAAGCCACTCAACAACCTCACACGTGGGTACCCATCCACACACAAAAGCTCCAAAAATGTGACTTCTAAGAGCTCACAGTTTGATCCCAAGCAATCCTTTGGTTCCAGGTGGAGTCTTGAATGTCAGTTGGCTTTTGATACTCTCATTGACAAACTTACCACTGCACCAGTTCTAGGTTTTGCTGATCCGGCACTGCCTTACATCCTCCACACAGATGCCAGCACCACCGGATTGGGCGCCGCCCTGTACCAAGAGCAAGAGGGGAGACTTAGGGTGATAGCCTATGCCAGTAGGGGTTTGTCATCCAGTGAAAGTCGTTACCCAGCTCACAAGCTTGAATTCTTGGCACTGAAGTGGAGCGTGACAGAAAAATTTCATGATTACTTGTATGGAGCAAATTTTACAGTGGTCACGGATAACAACCCACTTACCTATATCTTGACATCAGCAAAGTTGGATGCTACCAGCCATCGTTGGCTGGCTGCTCTTTCTACATTCTCGTTCAAGTTACAGTATCGAGCTGGCAAGCAAAATCTGGATGCAGATGCACTCTCCCGTCGGCCCCATGATGGTACTTCCTCTAGTGAACCTGCTCAAAAAGATGAGGAGCTAATTAATCAGTTTACTCAACAACATCTGTCAAGCAGCAGTGACAGTGAAATATCAGCTGAAGTCGTCGATGCGATTTGCCAAAGCTGTCTTGTCAGGACCCAAGCTGAGAATAGTTTGGTCGAATCCCTTTCCATCAACACAGCAGTGCTTCCTGAGAATTACTCAGAAGATTCCCATGGACTTCCTGTTATTTCCACCATATCCCATTCTGAGCTTTATGAAAAACAGAGAACTGAGCCAACTCTCCGGGAGGTTATTCACCAGTTGGAGTCAGGAGAAAAAGTCCCTCTGACAGCCAGGAAAGAGCTTCCTGAAATTCCTCTTCTCCTTCGAGAACTGAATAAATTGGAGCTGATTGATGGTATTCTCTATAGGAAGAGATATGAAAATGAACAACCATCATACCAACTGGTCCTTCCGACAGAACTGCGGCAAACCGTTCTCCACAACCTCCACAATGATATGGGCCACCTGGGAGTGGAACGGACCCTTGACCTTGCCAGGACTCGGTTCTATTGGCCAAGAATGGCAGTGGATGTGGAAAATAAAATAAAAACCTGTGGCCGTTGCATTCGCCGGAAAAGCTTGCCAGAGAGAGCTGCTCCTCTTGTTAACATTCGGACATCACGTCCACTTGAACTCATTTGTATGGATTTCCTCAGTCTCGAGCCCGATACCAGCAACACCAAAGACATCCTGGTACTGACAGATCATTTCACCAAATATGCCCTTGCCATTCCAACACCAAACCAAAAGGCAAAAACTGTGGCTAAATGTCTTTGGGAAAACTTCATTGTTTATTATGGAATTCCAGAAAGACTCCATACAGATCAAGGGCCAGACTTTGAGTCGAAATTGATAAAGGAATTATGTGCCCTGTTGGGAGTCCAAAAGTGTCACACAACACCGTACCATCCAAGAGGAAACCCAGTAGAGAGGTTTAATCGCACTCTACTGGCCATGTTGGGAACTCTTGAACCCAAACAGAAATCCCAATGGAAACAGTTTGTAAAACCACTCGTCCATGCATACAACTGTACCAAAAATGAAGTCACTGGCTACACCCCATACGAACTAATGTTTGGACGTTGTCCTCGTCTCCCTATTGACCTCGCTTTTAATCTTCCTGTACGTGAGAAAGAACATCAGCCACATTCACAGTATGTCCAAGACTTAAAAGCTAGGTTGAAAGAAAGTTATCTGCTATCTTCAAAGAATGCTGCAAAGAACGCTGAGAGGAACAAGACTCGATTTGACCAACGTATTATGCCATCCAAGCTGGAAGTTGGAAGCAGAGTTTTGGTGCGGAACCTGAGGCTGAGAGGTAAACATAAACTTGCTGACAAATGGGAACCAGATGTCTTTGTAGTGCTGAAATGTGCCAAAGATCTCCCCGTCTACACCGTAAAACCAGAATGCAAAGACGGCCCAATTCGCACATTGCACAGAGATCTCCTTCTTCCGTGTGGGTTTCTTCCTGCAACAGAGTCAGGAACATCGGATGAGACTGTTCCAATCACACCCTCTTTAACTCGTCAACAGACCAAGAAACAACAGGAATCTCCTGAGTACTTTGTTGAAGAGAATGACTTGGAACTGACCTTTGTCCATCTTGCCCCGCTCCCAATGGAGTTTAGGGTGGAGAAGTCTCTCAACCCCCTACAGTCTTTTCCTAGCGGTGAGGAGGAAAAACTTACTCCAACACCTACACCTGAAATGGGATCAGCTGGGGAAGCTCTGTTAGGATCTCAGAGTGAAAAACCATTGGAGTTTGATGCTGATGAGACATCTGAGGAAGATTTGCTTGAAATCTTACCCGAACCCATTCTTGAAACCGTATCTACAGACTTGTCCGATCCTGAAGTCTCTGACAACTTAACGGCCGAGCCTAGTCCTGTGACGTTACCAACTCTTAATAGCTCAGATTCGGTTACTGACCCCCCTCTGAGGCGGTCAACGCGTCACAGATCACCACCTAGGCGACTTCAGTATGCCCACTTAGGCAATCCATTGATATCAGTTGTTCAGTCTCTGTTACATAGTCTGTCAGATGCTTTAACCACCACAACCACCAATTCTAATTCTTCAGTCGTACATATTGTGTAGTGTTAACATGCAACGGGTCATGCATGTATTCAAGGGGGGAGGGTGTAACCCAGAGTAAAATCTGTTTTACTAGCATTTACTAAATTCCTGCACTTATTTCCTGCCATTGAACGCATCACAAATACATGGCTTCAACCACATGACTTTGCTCAGCCAATCGGATGGCATGTAGGTCATAGTAAGCCTGTCCCGGCTTCCTCCCGTGAGATGCGTGGAGGCAAGCCAGGTGACAGAGCTGTTGCAGATGCTGATTACTGTGAGCCAGAGCCATAGTGTTGTTGTGCACTGACCAGAACGGAATTGGCCAGGTGACCCTTTTTGGGTATGAAAAAGGATGGCGAGCCAATGAACGGCTAGGAGCAGGACTCATTCTGCATTTTAGCTTCCACTGGACTGGTAGGAAGCTATCAAAGACGACGCTCTGTCCCCATTTCCCAAACACACTGATTTCCACAATCATACACACCATTCCCCCCGTTTATGGACAATAGCGCTTGGACATCTCTCATGGACATTCAGATAAAACTCATGGACTTCAGTGTGGATCAGTGGTTTGGATGTTAACATGTGTTACTTATGGGGAACTGTTTTTTGTTTTTGAGAATCTATATTGCTTGGTATAAGCCATAAGCCTGAAGAATTTGCTTAGTTGTCTTTGCATCCCCACTGGGTTTTTGATTTATTGAATAGCTGCAGCAGGAATGATTATTTAAGTTTTCCTTATCTTTTCTTGTTATTTTCGGTTAAATACATGGTACCTGCAAAAGCATTTTGCGTTGTGTGTATTTATTAATTACTGCCCATCAGCTCCAGTAGCATTCCTAAATCTTCTGATTAATAATAACCATAACATTTCACTTAATACCTAGTCTGTATTAATTCATTAGCGCTTCATCAGTGTTACAAATAGCAGCAGCAATTAGACAGGCTACAGTAATTAAGGGCATAAAATGCAAAAATGTAGAACATAAAATTAGTCTTTATGCGGGTGATGTGTTGCTCTCCCCCACCTCCCGGAACTCACAAACCAACCTTTCTGAGGTAATTACACTAATAAACTCTTTTTCAAGAGTTTCAGATTACTCAATTAACTGGGCAAAATCTACAGTTCTTCCAATTAATTGCTCCCTCTAATCTTTCTTCTACCCCACTGCAATCTGGAAATATTAAATATTTAGGTATTAATGTCTCTCCTTAACTTGCAGATTTAACTAAATTAAACCAAATCCCACTTTTAAAGAAAGTAGAAGGCGATCTGGCTAGATGGAAATCTCTACCCACATCACTCATAGGAAGGGTCGCAGCTAAAAAAAAAAGGTGGTATTGCCAAAAATAATGATTCTGAACAAATCATCACAAGACTGGTTCAGATCTTTGGATTTGTATATTTCTAAATTCCTTTGGAAAGATAAACTCCCGTGTTTCAGCTTAAAAAAGGCTACAAAGGACCAAAGATAAAGGAGGACTAGATTTGCCTAACTTTCAACACTACTTCTTAGCCAGCAGGCTTCAGTTCATCTCAGGATGGTTAAAACATACCTCCTCAGATGAGCCTTGGCTAGATGTAGAACAGGCACTATGCAATAATCTAGAGCAGGGGCCCACGTCACCTCTACTTGTGGCCCGCATATTGATGTGAAGAAATATTTTTAAAAAACTATTATACGAAAAATGATTTAATACGACGACAGAGTGTTACAGGCATGGCCCTTTAAGACTGTAGCCTCGTGGGCGGTGTAGTCCTTGCAGCAGGGAGAACGTGTGGGACCGCCCCTCCCGCTGTGTGTGTGTGAGCGTGAGGGAGGGAGAAAAAGGAGATAAGCACGAGCTGTCACCGAGCAGAAACGGGAGCTGGAAGCATGTAAATATAATAATAACCACTGCAGCCAAGAAGAGTGCCTGACGAGCCCAGTTGTAAGTAAGCTATTAAGACTCGACTGTACACCGTGTTCGTGTTTTCCTCCGAAACATTAAAGTTCTGCTGGAGCAGCCTTTCAACGCCTCTTTCTGTCTCTCGCTAGCAAGGTTGACCCAGACAGTGAAGCTAGTTCCCGGCTACGAGCCCGACACGGAACCCACAGTATTAGCCAGAGGTCTCCTTACCATCGTTCGGAGCCGCGGACCTGGCCGAGGTAACAAGAGAGTGCAAACGTGTTGAGGGATTGGCTGTGTTAGTTCAGTGAGAGATTTATTTGGAAAGAAAACAATTTTCACTTGCAGTCAAAAACTAATGTGTACGCTTATGCCTGCTGTTTATTTGGTAGTTCAATGAAACTACTGTACTATACTGTACTATACTGCTGAGTGACCGTCTTCTGCTCATCAAATACATTTCACTGCAATGTTGACCCTGTGCTAACTTGCATATGACAAATGAAATTGAAAGGCTTCAGATAGTTAAGAGTGAGAAAAAAAATTGCGTTCATGTTTGCAATTTTGTCTTGTTACACAATATTTGGAATTAAATAAAACAAACAACACACTACATTTTAGGAAATATTAGTGAGTGCTTTTGTTTTTTTGTACTACTTGGACACTAAAGTGGCCCTCCAATGAGATGACGGTGCCAGAAGTGGCCCGCGGCTCATTTGAGTTTGAGACCCCTGATCTAGAGATTTCAGACCTACCATTTATCAGCTCAAACATCAATGTCAGGGTTCCTGGGTCATTGACCCAGTGTTTTTGGTTTTGTCAGATTCAGTTTATTTCTCACTCATTCATGTTGCCTGTGTGTTGTGTTCTAGTTATTTCCATGTATCATTAGTTAGATTATGTTCAGCTGTGTACTCACCGGTCTCTCATCATTACCATCAGCCTGTGTATTTAAGTTCTCAGTTCCCTCCTGTTCGTGGTCGTGTCATTGTTGATGTCGTCTTTCCCGCATGTGTATGTTCTCAGTTCAATCAGCCAGCCAGTAGTGAATGTAAATTTGATTCTTTTTACTGAATCGAGTTTTAATGAGTCACTCACCAAAGTGAATCGGGTTTTTTGAGTCATTTGATTCACTAAGTCAGTTGACCAGAGAGTGCAAAAAATGTACATTTTCACTCAAACTTAATTTGTTTCTCTTTTCATGTATATCCTACTGCTAAGATGAGTGATTCTAAAAGAAAACAACTATTTTATAGAGCAAAAAAGAGCAAAAAAATTTCTAAAGGGAACATTTATTTTGTTTATTTTTATTTTATTAGTATTTTCCTTAAATGTGTCAAATATATATTTTCTCATCTAAATGTCCACTGAGCTGTGAGCCAGGGGGCGGTAATGCGCCTTAACATTGGTTGCCAACCAAGAAGAAGAAGAAGCTGTGAGCCAGGAGGGAGGGGGTGAGTGAGTGATTCGTTCGCTCTATGATTCAGCACAGGAGGGAGGGGGTGAGCGAGTCCTGAGTGATTCGCTTACGATTCAGCGCAGGAGGGAGGGGGTTAGTGAGTCCTGAGTAGGGATGGGTATCGTTTAGGTTTTATCCGATACCGGTGCCAAATCGGTACTTTTGAAACGGTGCCGGTGCTTAAACGGTGCTCGAACCGGTGCTTAAAGAATGGAGAACACAAACTTCGTCCAAAAACCTCTCGTGTTTTTATTTTTAGCAGTCTCTTTTTTTCTGCAAAATGATAAGAACTGTAACAACATATAAACATCATCTGTGCAAAGATTTATGTTTTTAAAGTGAAACAGTGAAAAATTACAGCGCTGTCAATACATGAATATCCAGACGTTGTACAAAAATGTCCAATTTTGGCACACAATTGGACACCATGCCAGTTGATTTTTTTAGGTATTTAAGAGCAGAAATTAATTAATTTTATTAACATGCCTAAAAATGGTTTTTTTTAAAATACGTTTTTGAAGAATTAACCACACATTTACATGGTAATGGGCCTTTTCTGCCATGGAGCGCTTAATTGGCCTCTGGCCCTTTAAACTCTGAGGGGCTGTAACTTTGGTTTCTTTTGGTCAATTTGCATGATTGACACATCTTTTTAATTGTTTGAGCCAATAGAGTTACAGTAACGATGCCACGTTCACGTTACTTCAACCAATCAGACGTTCCAAGGCCAAAACCCACATGGGCCCAAATTTACTGCATGTGACGTCTGTCCAGTCACGTGTCTATAGGTGGGTCTAAAATGGAGGTTGTTGACGGAAAACGACTCTGATGCGGCTAGGTAGGCGTGGTAACTGCTGATAATCACATGGCTACCGGCGAAAATAACGGAGGAAATCTGGACGGTAAGCCAATTTCTGTCTTAGCGCATTTGCACCGCTGTGTGTTTTTGTGGTCTTCTTTTGCAGCTCATTCAGTGAATTTTGGTCAGAGTGTGGTGAAAATTGGTGTTTGGAATTGGTGATAGCTCTGGAAGATAACCAGCTTTTCTTTAGCCGGTTACATGAAGTCTGGAGAATTTCTGGTTCGCCTTGTTTGTTTAGCGGACTTGTGCGCATTTACATAACTGCTCGTTTAATCATGGCTTGTTTTCGTTGAGTTTGGTGGTTGTAGAAATGGTTTATATGACATTTTAGCTGAGATTCAGAGGTTTCTGTGGATACCACACATGTCTGGACTTATATTTCTCACCCCGTGTTATAACCGATTAAACGTGATCTCCTCCTTTTTGCTCGCGGTACCGGGGGCGTGGGGCTTAAAGCACTTGTTGCAGGCTGCTGAGTTTGCATCTTTTGCTGTGAAGTACAGCAAGATCCTCAATTCTAGGGAGTGGGTAAGAGTCAGGGACAATAACGGTGTTTACTTTACGGAAGTCAGTGATAAAACGAGGTGAACCATCTGGCTTCGCTTCTAGCAAGCATGGTGAGCTCCAGGGGCTCTGACTGGGCTCTGCCAAACCGTGTTGTAGCAGGTACTCAGTTTCCTGCTTCATCAACAAACGTTTGGTGAGATTTACGCGATAAGGGTGTTGTTTGATGGGCTTTGCATTTTGAACATCTATGTCATGTTTTAGCACTGTAGTCCGTGTTGGCACATCGCCAAATAAACAGGGGTACTCATGGACCAAACTAGCTACGTCTTCTTGTTGCTCGGAAGACAGGTGATCAAGCTGACTCCGGAATGATTTTAACACTTCAGAGTTAGGCAAGCGGGGCCTAGAACAACAGGAGTAGTTCAGTTTTAAACCATCAGCCTCGTCTGTGCTTTCTATCTCTGAGTGACTGGAGACGGCCACAGGAGCACAGCTCCCAGTGGGTTTTGGTTGGGGTTGGGAGTGGTATAACTTTAACATGTTTATATGGCAAACACGGGTTTTGCGTCTTCGATTCGGCGTGCCGTAGTGCTGGGCGATATGACGATATATATCGTGCGGACGATAGAAAAGTGTCTATCGTGCCATTTGTCTTCTATCGTTTCTATCGTTTCTAACCCTAATTTTATAAATTATTACATAAAATATATCATTAACCCTTTAAAACCGGTCGGAGCAGGCACACTCCGTTTTACCTAACTATTTTTAAATCCCTGTAGAACTGGAACCACGTAAGGTAGCGCAATAATTTTTTTTTTTTTTTTTGCATATGAAACCGTAGGAGTTGTAATTACATCTTATTCCATTAGCTTGCCCTAGGTCACGGTTTCCTTCCACATATAGCTTTGCAAAAATTGCATAAAAAGCACTTCCAGCAACAAAAACATAATATTCCAGACTTGCAGCAACAAAAACATAATATTCCAGAAACAGGCTTTGCCGATCCGACCAGCTGTTCATAACACTTCCTACTTCGAAGTGGAAGCGCAAACTATCGCATGTCCGCCATTACCTGCCCGAAACCGGAAGTGACGTCATTTTCGTGGAAAATGTAGTTTTTTAGCTTCAAAGCCTATGTTGGTGTTTTTAAAAGTCATGTTTGACTTTATGCTTTTCTGTATCGTTTCTGGGATGCTTAGAAGTCAAATTAAACTGTTGGAAATAGTTTATTTTGATGCACATGCTGTGTTCTTGCAAATTTGCATTTATTTATTTTCATTTTTCCTGTAGTATATAAAAATTAGTGTATCTCAAAAATAAAACTATGAAGACACTCAAAATAAATTTCTCGTGGTTGGAAACTATTTTGTGCAACTTTTTTGTATTTACAGTTTTGAGGGATAAACCTCTTAAATTTCTCTAACTAGAAATATATGTAAAAAACAAAACAAAAACGATTTTCAATTTTTTTGTAGTTTATTGCACTTTTTTGCAATTTATGTAGTTTCTATGGACGTAATGCATACATATTATTAAAATTTGGGCTATAACGGTTGTATTGATGTATAGCAACTTGAAATGCTCCCACAAATGGCACTACAGCATGTAAAATGTAAAGATAAGCTCTGGCGGACTTGGTTCTATCGTAGGTCTTAAAGGGTTAAATAGCCTATGGCAAATATATTAGTGTGGTCTTCTCACTATACATACTCTTAACTTTATGCAAGAGAAAATAAAGTATAAAAAATGATATTTTTTGCAAAGAAACTCCGTCTTGTGGTTTTGCGACATGGTGCTGCTTTATGTGCACCCGGATTTGCGACATGCTTTACGGTAACTCAAAACAAAGACTGCACCCTCTCCACTCGCTGTTTACAGACTGCATACTTTCCAGATGACCACAGGTCAGGTGGTATATCGTGATATATATCGTTATCGTGATATAAAAGAATTCATATCGTGATAAATATTTTTTCCATATCGCCCAGCACTAGCGTGCTGATTATGTAATCAGTTTCTCCTACTCTTTCGCGTACCTCATAAGGACCCTCATACTTAGCAGAAAGAGATGATCCGGGGACAGGCAAGAGAACAAGTACTTCATCCCCTACCTGGAATTGTCGTTTGACAGCAGCCTTATCATAAGTGCGTTTCATTTTTCCTTGTGAAACAGTGAGGTGCTGCTTAGCCAGAGCATTAGCCTGACTCAAACGCTCACGGAAATCTTGCACATACTTTGTCACTCCCACTCTAGGGCTCCCTTCCTGGATCAAAAGTTCCTCTTTTATTGCTTTAAGTGGGCCACGAGGCGTGTGGCCAAACACTAGTTCAGAGGGACTGAACCCGAGTGACTCTTGGACGGCTTCGCGAGCAGCAAACAACACAAAAGGAATCCCTTCATCCCAATCCACTTTGGCCTCTAAGCAATACTTGCGGAGCATGGCTTTTAAGGTTTGATGCCACCGCTCTAAAGCTCCTTGGGATTCTGGGTGATAGGCAGAGGACACAGCCTGTTTGATATGTAGCCTTTTAGCAACTTGCTTGAACAATTTAGACTGAAAGTTAGAACCTTGATCTGTTTGGGTGACTTTAGGCAGGCCGAATGTAGAAAAAAAAAAAAACTTAGTAAGGGCTCTCACAACAGACCTTGCCGTAATTTTGTGTAGTGGAATAGCCTCAGGGAAACGTGTAGCTGCACACATAATGGTGAGTAAATATTGGTTTCCCGAATTTGTTCTTGGTAGTGGACCTACGCAGTCTACTATGACGTGGTCGAATGGTTGGTCGACTACTGGGATGGGACATAATGGTGCAGGGGGTATAACCTGATTTGGTTACCCGCAAGTTGACACACATGGCAACTACGGCAGAAAGCTGCCACATCACGTTTCATGCCAGGCCAGAAGAAGTGTTTTAATAGTAGTTGATATGTTTTTGTGATGCCTAAATGTCCTGACCACTGGCTTTCATGAGCAAGCGCCAGGATCTTGGACCGATACAGCGTGGGTATGACAATCTGCTTAACCTTACTCCAGTCCACACTCCTAGCACCCAATGGAAGCCATTGATGCATTAGCACATCATGTTCTATGAAATAGGCTTGTTGCTCATTCTTAGCTTGCTCAGCACTTACCACATGCTTAAAACATCGCTGCAACGATTCATCAGCTAACTGGGCCGCCGACAGATTTTCTCTGGTTAAAGGCAGTGGTATATCTTTTACAGATGGACCAGGCTCCTCAGGGTTTACCAAGTCTGGGGAAGACAAAACATTGTTTTTGTCAGGTAACGCAGCACCCTCCTCAGAAAATGAGGTCATCAACACAGAATCAGCGAGGGTAACGTCGCCATCTTTACGGGCCTGGGCACGAGTAACCACACAGGCTGGGTACAGCTTTGGGATCACGGAAATATCTGGGGCATCACAACTGAGGGGCTTATCCAGCACCTCCAGACTAGGACGCACTAATCCACCTGCAACATCATTTCCTAGCAACATGGCCACCCCCTCTATGGGTAAGGTCGGGCATACTGCAACGGGGAAAAATCCCGTAACGAGTTCTGATTTGATATAGACCTGGTGAACTGGTGTGGGAGCATAACCCATCTCTATTCCACGCAGCACAACATTAAATCCGCATGCACTGTCTGCTGAGAAAGGTAAAACACTAGAAAGGATTAAGGTCTGAGACCCTCCGGTGTCTCTCAGTATGCGCACCGATTTTAGAACAGTGGATTTATCAGTTAGTGATACAAAACCATCAAAGATAAACGGGTCAAAACAAGGGTCTGGCACCTTACCACCACAATCAATTACCTCAGGATGGGACGCTGCTTTCACAAAGGCAACACCTTTGGGTTGCTGAGAATTCACCGTTTTGCGTTTCAGGGCCAAACAGTCCGCAATGACATGTCCCAGTTTATGACAGTAGAAACACTCACGACTCTCTAGAGCCTAAGGGTTTAACAGTGCGAGCCTGCTGCTCGGCGTTAAGCTGTGACTTCTCGCTAATCAAAAATGAGGACTTATGAGTAAGCACATACTCATCTGCAAGAACACTTGCAGTCGCTAAAGTGGTTACCTTCTGCTCATTCAAGTATAGCACTATACTCCCTGGAAGGCACTTTTTAAAGTCCTCCAGCAACATCAATTCACGCAGTGAAGTGTAATCATGGGCTTTTGACGCAGCACACCACTTGTCAAATAGGATGCCTTTTTCCCTGGCAAGCTCCACATACGTTTGGGAGGGAAGTTTCCTCTGTAGCCGAAATTTCTGCCTGTATGCTTCTGGAACCAATTCATATGCTTGCAACACAGCCGATTTAACACAGGAATACAAACTGTCCTTTAAAGGAAGCGCAGCCACCACCTCTTGGGCTTTTCCAGACAGTTTACACTGTAATAAAAGGGGCCAGATCTCACTAGGCCACTGCAAAGCACCAGTAATGCGCTCAAATGTTGCAAAATAAGAATCCACCTCAGCCTCTTTAAAAGCAGGCACTAAAGAAATGCACTTACTAATGTCATAAGGAGTAGTAGACACGGGGGCGGTACCTGGACAATCAGCGGAGACAGATGAGGCTCGTGGCTGAGTCTCCAGCTCCAGCTTACGCAGCCTCACTGTTTTATCTGCCTCTATTTCCAGCCTTCTGATCTCAAGCTCTAATTGAGCTCGCCTGACTTGAGCCTTCTCCTCGGCCTCCAACTGGAGCCGTGCCAGTCGCACCTTTAGCCGGGCCCCGTCCCGTGCTTCTGAGCTTCCCGAAGAGAGAGGATCGTAGCGAGGGAGCATGCGCGGTGTCTTCCCCTGCTCATCTCCCACACTGTCATGACCCGTATCATCTTTATGGTCCCCCTCAAATGAGGAAGTTTGACTAGGGTCACCAGAGACCACAGGCATTTCAGGCAGATCAGGGACTTGCATTAGACCAGCCTCCACCAACTTGTCTACTACACGCTTCTTCAGGTCACTCTTACGGAGTGTTTTAGAGACCTGTAGCTTAAGGTGTTCTGCAATTTGCAGCAATTTGCATTTGCGGCAGCTCTCAAGAAGCACAACAGATGGAGCTTTTAAGAAATCCTCTAAACAAAATGCAGCCGACATGGTGCTCAAAACAGGGAAGAGGGCAGAAGAAGGAAAAAAACCCAAAATGGAGCAAAACACACGTACGAACGGGAATTCTCCTTATGGGAAAAAGGAGTATCCTGGACGAGCCCCCACTTATGTTACGACCCCCTCTGCTAGGCGACAGGTGGGGGGGGACATACACAAGCCCTCTCACGAAATCAGAGTAAATAAGGGGTTTTATTGCAAACATTAAACTGAAAACCGACGGGGCTGTTCAACAGACCACCACGCAAATAATTAATACACAAAGAAAAGAACAGGCAAGAATAAAAGCTAAGGGTTAACTAAGGTGAGCCAGCAAACACAAGACTCTAATACAACTAAGGTCAGCTGTATATCAGAGTTTACAAGCACAGTTCAAATCAAACACAAGACTCTAATAAAACTAAAGTCAGCTGTATATCAGAGTTTACAAACACAGTTCAAATGCAAGGCAGATGAGGAGGACACTGCATGTTCACTTCAGAGCAGCAGTTCCCCACAGTGTGAAGAATCTTCAGCCCTTTTATACTCCCAGGTGCAGACAATCAGCCAGTCAATTGGTCTTGGAGTGTCATGGGATCTCCAGGCAGCCAATCGTCTGCGCGGTCTGGCACACTTTGATCTGCATAAAAGAAGGCTGGCACAGGACTCCCAGCAGCCAGTCATCCACGAGTCCTAGCACACTTGGATTTGCATAAACAAAAGGGCAGTCTCACTTCCTCCAAAGCCCAGGGCCGTAACAAGTTGGAACATATATTTGAGAAGGAACAGACTTTATTCCGTTTGACAGACTAGTTATACAACTGTCCACACTGTCAAGGCAATACACCGGACAATTACATCCACGATCTTTGGTTCTGTCCATATGTGAAGACTTATCAAAGTGTCTTAAATGTAAAATCCCAACCTCCCCTTTAGTGTGCTTGTTGGGCAAATTGGATGATGTCACTACAGAAATGAATACAGCCCACATGGTTTTCACTGCCCTATGCATTGCCAAGAAAATGGTCCTCATGAACTGGAAAAATAAAAATAATCTTAATTCTAGCCAATATAGAGACCATCTAATAGATCACATTAGTCAGCCTCTGCCACCATCAATCCCTCTGGGCTCCTTTAATTGATTAAGTGTTAAGTGTCCTACCAGGGGGGACATGATACTGGAACATGTGTAAAGTATATAGTATAAAGGAGTAGGTAGGTTGTAAGTTAAGGTTACATTTCAGAAGTATACAAAAAGGCCACTTTCAGGGAACGCAAAATGGGTTAACACTAAAGCTGTTCTGCAGCAATGGAGTTTGA
Source organism: Pelmatolapia mariae (assembly GCF_036321145.2). Classification (NCBI taxonomy): domain Eukaryota; kingdom Metazoa; phylum Chordata; class Actinopteri; order Cichliformes; family Cichlidae; genus Pelmatolapia; species Pelmatolapia mariae. The sequence goes on from NC_086239.1 coordinate 25,139,017, forward strand.
TCAAGCCTTGAATGCTGTTGCTATTAATTCCTACAGGTGTTCCAACTTTTTTTGGATTACTTACAACCCCCTCGTCTGCATAAAAGTGAAACATATTGTGGTACCATACCCTCGTGAGTATCAGTCGAACAATACTGTACTGCAGAAAGTAGTGTGTTGCTACAAAGATGGCAAGAAAAAGGCAGTTAATAATGGAAGAGAGACAGACCATCATAACACTTAAAATGTAGGTCTTTCCTACAGAGAAATTGCAAAGAAAGTCAAGATGCCAGTGAGTACAGTTTCCTTCACATAAAAAAAGGCACGCAGAAACTGGGGCAAACTGACAGGAAGAGGTCTGGCAGATCCAAAGCCACAACTGAATCAGAGGACAAGTTTCTGAGTCTTAGCAGCTTGCGTGACAGGTGGCTCACAGGAAAACAGCTTCCAGCACAGCTTAATAGTGGTCATAGTAAGCAAGTCTTAGGCTAAACTGTTAAGAGAAGACTTGAAGCTGCAGGTTTGACAGGACGGGTTGCAGCAAGAAAGCCATTGCTAAGATGTCAGAATAAGATAAAGAGGCTTGCCTGAGACATGAAACACTGCCACTGGACTACTGAAGACTGGACTACTGAAGCAGAGGCGGAGGGGGGGGGTTAGAAATGACTGAAAGATTTATTAGGCTGTGTTTTGAGTTTTGTTCAAAAAAGAATGACTTCATATAGGAAAAAAATATGTATATATTATGCAGGACACCTTGAACTAGTTTTTTAATTAAGCAGCAAGGCAGAACAAAATCAGGGCTGTATCAAGACACGAGGACTAAACCCCAATTCAACCAGACCCAGAACTGATCCGGAATTAAAACAGGACTACAACAGTTCAAAATCAGGACTACTTAGGACTTAACCAAGACAGAACCAGAATCAAAACTAGATGATAGTAGCACTAAAAATCATCATAGACCTTCACTACACTTATTTTTTAATTCTACCAAAGTACACTATTTAGATTCAGAAAAGTTCATATAATTATTTAGCCTTGTTGTGCAAACAAGCCAGCATAACTAAATAAATATAGAACATGAAAAGCAACAAATGGTATCTAAAAAGATACACTAGGTACTAGTGATGTTCTGATGAGTATTTGACTAACATGTCTGTCTCACCTGGCTCTTGTTCCATCTCTATTCTGTCCTCATTCTCCTCTCCATCTCCCTCTCTGTTCCTCTCTCTCCCTCTTTGTGCTGCCAATCAAGCCAAACAACATCATGAAATATACAGTTGAAACCAGATATTTACATACTATTCAGATAAAAACACAAACACTTTTTTAATTGTAACATCAAATAAGACTAAATGTTTAATTTTTTTAGATTGATAAATATAAAAAACATATTTGTTAAATTTAAGAGTAAAGAGAGAAATTGTCTGTATTTCTTAAGTGCAAATGGCACCCAAATTGTATTTAAAATTGAGCCACACTTATGGAGGTCCACAATTCTTTTCCTGGTGTTTTGGTTGATATCTCTTGATTTTCCCATGTCAAAGAAACAGACTCTGTGTTTTGGGGGTGCCTTATATGCATCCACAGGTGTGCCACCAATTTACTCACTGAAATTTTCTTATTAATTAACAATAAACTTAGTGTATATGTACTCCTAAATGTGATGAAAGTGATAAAAAATAGACAGCTCTCTCTCTCTTTATTCTGACATTTAACTAATTCAAAAGATATTTCAATATTTATTTATTTATATTTTGTGATACACCATCATATTTACATTATTTGTACAGTACGAATGATTTGCTTTGGTACCTGGTCAAACTTAAGTTCTCCTCTGTCTGCCTGTCTGCACTTCTCCTACAGCAAACTCGCAGGCAGCAGCTTCTCCCCCCTCGCTCACATGCGTAAGTGCTGTGCTCAGTCGCCTAGTGCAGCGGTCCCCAACCCCCGGGCCTCGGACCGGTACCGGTCCGTGAGTCGTTTGGTACCGGGCCGCGACAGTTGAGGCTCAGGTGTGAAATGTATGGTTTTCAGGGTTTTTATCGGTTTTCAGCGTTATTTTGTTATCGTTTTTATCGTTAACTCGGTTTTCCTGGGTCTTTTCACGTGTGTTATGAATAAATCTTCTTTTTTTCGGTACCGGTACTAGTTTTATTTTGTTGTATTTATCCGCGACACCTTAAAGGCCGGTCCGTGAAAATATTGTCGGGCATAAACCGGTCCGTGGCGCAAAAAAGGTTGGGGACCGCTGGCCTAGTGCCTGAGCTCGGATCATACCAAAATTAGGGGGAATTTATGACTGTGCGCTTTGTGCTTTAAATATTGTGTGTAGTTTTTATTTTATACAGTTGTCAGTCAGGCCTCTAACTATGAAACAAATTACACTCCAAAAGACCCCGGGCTTCTGAAAAAATGACCCAGGCTTAAGCCCAGTAAGCCACCCCCCCGCTCCGCCGATGTACTGAAGTAGGGACTACTGAAGACTGGACTGATGAATCAAAATCTGAAATCTTCGGTCCATCACGCAGGATCTTTGTACAGCGTTGAGTAGGCCAAAGGATGGCTCCACAGTGTGTGGCATCAGCTGTCAAACATGGAGGAGGAAGTGTGACTTTTACAGAGTGAGAGGCACCCTCAACCAAAACGGCGACCACAGCATTCTGCAGCACCATGCAACACCCTCAGAGTGTTGCTGTAGAAGTTGCTCAGTCGTTCATCCTATAGCAAGATAATAACCCAAAACATAAGTCCAATCTATGCCAGAACTACCTCAGGAAAAAAGAAAAAGATGGTAAGCTTGAAAACATCGAGTGGCCAGCACAGTCTACAGACTTAAACCCAATCGAGCTGGTTTGGGATGAACCGGACAGAAGAGTGAAAACAAACCAACCTACAAGTGCCCCACATTTATGGGAACTTCTCCAACAGATATGGGAAGAACGTTCTGAGGAATATTTGATTTCTTTGATTTCTAAAACTTTTGACCAGTAGTGTACGTATGTGAAAGAAGAAGCTATGTATGTAAAAGTGAAAGAATGAATTTGGACTTTGAATACTCCTCCTAGAATTAGTTTGCCCAGTGTATTTGACTGACTTTCAGTAATGTGCAGTCTGACTACTTAAATTATTATATCAGACTGGTATTAGATTGATGATAGTTTCAAATATTACTTTTTCAATGCGAATATAGACATGAGTAGGTGACTGTGACTTGTTGTGTAAATCTCTAAGAGTAGCCCAAAACTACTTTATGAAATAAAGTAAATAATGTTTCCAATGCATCCACTTGTTTAATAACATACTGACTTACCAAGAAAGTAAATATATGACCTTTATTGCCATATAAGAAGAGGTCATTACACATTTCACATTGGAAAAATAATTTTTTAGTGGATATGTATTTGTAAGAGGTTCTATTTGAATTGTTACTTCATATTTAAATGGGCATATGTGTGTATACCATTATATTACATACATGAAACTATATTAAATTGCAAATTTGGGCATGTCTCTACTTTTGACTAACCTTGTAGGTCTATAGAGAATACACTGTTACTATTATATTATTTCTTATGTTGCACTGAAAGGTATAAATACCAGTACACTTTCATTTTCATCAAGATACTTTTAATGCCACTAAGTGGTTTAGCTCAAGAAATGACATCAACACAGAAATGGCCAGAGCAGGGATGGGCATTTCTGCAACTGTTGTTGGTGGCATCTGTTTCTCATGCTGAGGAGCCAGTGTGCAGACAGAGAGGAGATCCTGAGAACCCACTGCTATCTAAGAATGGGGATATTATACTGGGTGGGATGTTCTCTTTTCACACAAGCTGGAAAGACAGAAAGGATTCCTACATGAACAAACCTCTGCCACTGCAATGTATCAGGTAAATGACACAATACAAATCAATTTGCATTTAAGGAATCTTTTGGGAATCATTAAAGATACAAATGAGGAGTAAAGGGTATTTTGATTTTCTTAGTTATTTAAATTCCTTTCAATATATGTTTTAATTTGAAATGCTTTGTTTTATATTTCAAGATTTATTCATGATTATTTGTGTCTGTTTTAAGGAACATGATGCAATGCAAATTTTTAAAAATTGTGTCAATTAAGTTTAAATTTCAGAGATTTGCAGTTTGCCCAGGCTATGCTTTTTGCCATTGAGGAGATTAATAACAGTACAAACATACTGCCAGGAATCTCTCTGGGCTATAAAATCTATGATGATTGCGGATCTGTTGCCAGAAGCATTGGAGTTACATTGGCTTTGGCTAATGGTAGTGAAATTGTGTTTGCACCCTCCAAGACAACATGCACTAGACCTGCATATGTACAGGCCATAATAGGAGCAACATCTTCTTCTACAACCATAGCAGTAGCTACTGTCATTGGACCTTTTTTTGTACCAGTGGTTGGTATTATAATCTTTTTTTTTCCAGTTTTGAATACTTATTAAACCATATTTTACTCTATTAGATCTGTTGCTTTACCTGTCACATTTTATGTAACAGTACTGAGCAGAACTGTTATTTTCATATTTTTACAGTATGTTTGAATGTTTTATTTTTAACAGTTACAGCTTTTCTCATTCTGTGTCTTATACATATATACATTTTTCATTTTTAATTCTAGATCAGCCACTTTGCAACATGTGCTTGTCTCAGTGACAAAACCAAGTACCCATCCTTCCTCAGAACAATACCCAGTGACTACTACCAGAGCAGAGCCCTGGCACATTTGGTCAAGTATTTTGGATGGACTTGGGTTGGAGCTATTAGAACTAATAATGATTATGGAAATAATGGCATGGCCACATTTACAGAAACTGCACAGCAGCTGGGCATCTGTCTGGAGTATTCTGTATCTTTTTTTAGAACAGATCCATATGCCAAAATACAAAGGATAATTGAAATTATAAAGGCTTCAACCTCCAAGGTGATTGTTGCATTCCTTGCCCGTGCGGATTTGAATGTGCTTCTACATGAGCTCTTGTACCATAACTTGTCTGGGTACCAGTGGGTAGGCAGTGAGTCTTGGATATTTGATTCTCAAACTGCAGCACTGGACATACATCACATACTGGATGGTGCCATAGGCCTTTCTATTCCTAAAGCACATGTCAGTGGCCTCAGAAATTTCATACTGAATGAGAAGCCACTGAATTCATCTAATAATAAACTGTTTACTGAGTTCTGGGAGGCACTATTTAGTTGTAAGTTTAAGGAGTCATCAGCAGACATTCAGAGAGAGTGTACCGGACATGAAGATATGACTGGAGTTCAAAATAGCTTCATTGACATGTCCCTCATGCCTATCTTTAACAACATCTATAAAGCAGTATATGCAGTGGCCCATGCATTTCACAACATCCTCAGCTGTAATAAAACATGTAATAAAAATCTGCAGCTAAATCCATTCATGGTGAGCTTTTCATAGCTTAAATTACAGTTTTCACATTAAGTTAAATTATTAAGAAGATTTTTAATTCAAAATTGATTCTTAAAGTTTTTTTCAGTCAGTAGGTGTGCAAAAATTGTCATGCAATGAACTGAGTCATAACATATTTCTTAGGTTCTGCAACACATACGAAAGATCCATTTCACAACTAAGGAAGGAGATGAGGTTTACTTTAATGAGAATGGAGATCCAGCAGCAAAGTATGAAATTATAAACTGGCAGCCAAGAGAAAACGGCATTGTGGAGTTTGTCACAGTTGGTCTTTATGATACATCATTAGCTGCAGAAAAGCAGCTAAATCTGCAAAACAAGTCTTTAATTTGGGCAAGAAAAACAAAGCAGGTAAGCTATCATACAATTTTGTTTTTATGTTTTTGTTCCTTTGTTCAATTTATACCTATGTACTTAATTAGTTTCACATTGTTTGATTTTAATGCTTCAAAATCAATAAACTGTTTGATACAGAAGATCATTGGGAGATCTTTTTTGTCAAAGTCCATATGATTAAATGTTCTTGATCATGCAGGTTCCCGTGTCAATTTGCAGCGAGAAATGTCCCCCAGGAACACGTAAGGTTCTCCAGAAAGGAAGGCCTGTTTGCTGCTATGACTGTATAAGATGTGCAGAGGGAGAAATCAACAACATTACAGGTGTGGTGATTAGCAAAATTAAGTATTTTGGAAGGCCAAAGGAGTCGTTTCATCTTGTTACAGGACATATATGTGGTCTCTTTCAAATTTTGCATGTACCTTTTTGTCTCTGTGCACTCTGGAAAATATTTAGAATTGTATGCACATTCCTTTTAAATGTAAAGTAAAGTATGCCACAATCACAAATGCTGATGGACTCTCTCGATGTCTCATCTGTCAATCCTCACTTGATCACAAATCAGGATACTAGTTATTCACTCAATGAAGGTGTTGTTTTTCATCTTCTACATGTACAGCATCAGTATGATGCACGGATGTTGTAGATGCAAATGCAGGCATATGACAATTGTACTGAGTTAGTGTAACATCTGCTTCAATATTAATTTCCAGATTCTGTCACCTGTGTGAAATGTCTACTTGAGTTTTGGTCAAATGAAAGAAGAGATGCCTGTATAAAGAAGGAAGCAGTGTTTTTGTCATATGAAGACATTATGGGAGCACTGCTCACTGCAGCATCTTTATTTGGGGCATGCATGACGATTGGTGTGATACTTATTTACTTCAAATATAGGAAAACTCCTATTGTCAGGGCAAACAACTCTGAACTGAGCTTCCTGCTGCTTGTCTCATTAATTCTGTGCTTCCTGTGTTCTCTGACCTTCATTGGTCAGCCCTCTGATTGGTCCTGTATGCTCCGACATGTAGCATTTGGCATCACCTTTGTCCTCTGTATCTCTTGTCTTCTGGGAAAAACAATGGTTGTTTTAATGGCCTTCAGAGCTACACGTCCAGGTAGTAATGTTAAAAAATGGTTTGGGCAGACACAGCAGAGACTCTGTGTTACAGGATTCACTCTTATGCAAGTTATCATTTGTATCATCTGGTTAACAACTTCTCCTCCTTTTCCATTTAAGAATTTTAAGGAAATCAAAGATAAGATCACTCTGGAGTGTGCCCTCGGCTCAGCAGTAGGTTTTTGGGCTGTGCTTGGTTATATAGGACTCCTGGCTATTTTATGTTTTATATTTGCATTTTTAGCTCGAAAACTACCCGATAATTTCAATGAGGCCAAGTTTATCACTTTCAGCATGCTGATATTCTGTGCAGTATGGATTACATTTATCCCAGCATATGTCAGCTCTCCTGGGAAGTTCAGTGTTGCTGTAGAAATATTTGCTATACTTGCTTCCAGTTTTGGACTGCTAATTTGCATCTTCATACCCAAATGTTATATCATCTTAATGAAGCCAGAGAAAAATACAAAAAAACGTATCATGGGGAAGAAGGCACCACAGTCACTCTGAAAACTGAATGTAGTAAAATGAGATTTTGTTTACTTACTTAATAAAATAAAGACACACAATAGTAATTATATGTATGGTTCAATAACCTTTAGCTTGCATTCACTTCTTATAGTTTCTTGATTATGTTAAACACTAGAATTTTTTTAATTTAAATTTAATTGACATGGTACTGCAGATAAATTCAGAAAGCATATGTAACCTGCTCAATTCTTCCTTATTTTTCAAGAGGCTGCTATGTAGAGCCATAGTTGAATTGTAGTATTAAGTGCAATGTAACTTGATGAGTTATTTTGCCTTGAGCACTTCTGCATGATTTCTAGAAAGCCGCTACACTCATGAGATACATGGCAAATGAAATGAGGAACGTTAGCCATTTCTTTTCGCAATACCAGCCAAACCTTTGCTTGGTATTGGAGTAGAAAAAAATGGTATATGGTACTTTACATGATGACAATTTACCATTGAAATCTCCTTACTTAACCATTGTAAACACAAATTACTGTAAAGAAAAGATAAATTGTTTATGACAATTCACACTGTTTATTATCAGTGTGAATTGTCTGAAATATATCCAAACTCCTTATCATTTACTGTTATCTTCTATTTTTCTATATTAGTGCCTTTTTACGACCCGTCTAGGGGCAAGGTCATAACATGAATGAAGCACCCCCCACCCCCACCCCACCGAATACCCAAGCAGCCACAAGAAACAAATATCTGTTCATTGCAATGTCATTTATTTATAACATAATGAAAAGGAAACAACAAAACGGGAGAGTCAACAATTTAGGGTGAGCCAAGGCCAAAATAATAAACTAAACTAAACTCCTATTCCCACACACCTAACCTTACAGAAAAGAAAAGCCAAAAAGAAAGGCTGAGTTTGACCTCCTTGACCTACACAAAACAGAAGAAAAATGAGTGATCAAAAGAAATGGCAGCTCACCCCTACCTATTCCACCTCCTTAACTGCTACAGGGAACCACAGCCAGCGGTTGTCACAGGCGTACTGCTCAGGTATTGGGAGAAGCTCGAGAACCTCCCTCGTCGGCAGCGCTCATTTAAGAGGCGGGTCCTCCAG